>NC_089275.1:18456409-18775266 GCF_963678975.1 Dysidea avara | reverse complement strand
CTCTAAAATAGCGAAGAAACCTGGATTTGTGCAATAACCTGTACATACTTTTATGGGCTTATATTGTATGCTTTATAAGTTATAGCAGTTTAGAAGCAGTCGGTTAGAGCTTCTACAAATTTGCTAGTGAGTGGGTTACACTATTAAATTTTAATGATTTTCTGTTTTTCACTATACATACCAAATGTATTTTTACTTCCGCACGTATTTCCCATTACTAGAGATTTAACCATTATTAATGAAATACTGAGCATGTACACTTCAGTTTTTCAAGATAGCCATACAGTAGCTACTGTACCTTGTGCTTTGTAGCCAGTAAACTCTATGAAAATTAGCATTTGCAAAATTTTAAAAGAGGTTGAATCACAAGTGGAACGATGACTAGTATATGTACTGTAGCTACATCTGAAGTGGACCGGATTCTTGTGGTTGCAAGTGTGGTTGTTACTTTAGAGGATATAACAAGTTATATGTATGTATTTAGCTAACTTCCAGTTGTGCAGAGAATAGAAGTACGAAAATAAGCCTACTAGCTAGCTATATTGCACCAGCACTATATGGATAATGGTAATGACCCACCCTCCCACACTTTACATTTGGAATTTTACAGAAAATCACTGAATAATGGCCTAACCTAGTGCATTTAAAATTGAAGTAACTAGAGCTCCTTAATGATTTTCTGATTTTTTTTTTAAAGATTGAAATACTCTAATAGAACAGTCACTGCACAATAAATATTCTAATAGAGCAGTCACACATAGCTAACTTGAGAGGTGTGTAAATTGTATGGCAATTATCGGTATCTGTATCAGTGAAAATTTACTGCTAGGTATCAGTATCAGTTCAGTAGGTATACCAAGTTGTACGTATGTAGAGCCATCTAACTTCCAGTTATGCAGAGAATAGAAGTATGAAAATAAGCCTACTAGCTAGCTATATCGTGCCAGCACTAGGGTTAATGGTAGTGACACACCTACCCACACTTTACATTATTTTGTAATTTTCTGATGAAAAACAAAAAAATCACTGCATAATGACCTAAACTAGTGCAATTAAACAATTGCTTAAATTGAAGTAGCTGGAGCCCTAAGGCCTTTTTGTTTAACTAACCAAGATATTTCATTAGTATTAATTACTTCCTTCACTTTTCTGGAGTACGATATTGCTATCCACAACTTGCAGTTCCCTGTGCAAAAATACTTTTTTAAGGTTACGGGATAGTGAGCGACTGTCAAACAAAAACTTTATTACGTAATTAAGGCGGGCTTGGTGTTGTTGTGTTTTGTATCAGCTGGTAACAGGCTTAAATTGTTGGGAGAATAATAGCGTGCTGACTGGACAGTTACAAGGTACAAGAAAACACACGTAACAGTACAAGATAACATAGATACAACACACTTAGCAACTGGCGCACCTGTAAGCGCATGCGTAGTTTTGCTGACTAATGGCGATATTTTCCTGAACCAAAAATCAGGACTGTCAAACTAGTTGTTAACATTTTGTATAAACAGACTACTAGTCTGGCTTCTTGTCTAGGTCCTGACGGAGCCATTTGTTAGAAATAATGTTTCTAGTGCTTGTGATATCAATTTAAAAATTAATTTTGTGACTAGTGTCTTGCTTTAGGCCATATTGTAGTCATATTTCAGCAACTATACACATTATTCACAAATCCTCTTGTCAGTCCCTCACAAGTGATGTTCTTCAAACTTTAGAATTGTTCATAAGTTCTCATGGTTCTTCATTGGTCTGATTTTTGGTTCACAGTTTTCACTGTTTGGCATGGGGACAACTCATGTTTCCATAACAACATTTGAATTCCATGTCGATTTATGAGAAGTTAAGAATGCATAAATATTTGATAACAATACATTAAGAAAAATCAAACCCCTAATCATGAAAAATGATCGATAGTGTACATGTGGGGTTTACAGTATCCCGTAACCTTAAGCTGAGACTTTTTCATACTACCACCGTATATGCATCTCAAGTTTCTGTAGATGTTAGATGTGGTCTTCCTCTCTCATGAACACTTTGTCTCATTGCATTACAACAACTTGTCTGGAGTTACAGAAGTTGTATAAACGTCTGGTCATGTACTTAATCGCTTTGCTTAGCGCTGTAGTTAACGAAGCCACTGGTGATAATTCTAGTGCTAATGATAGTTCACCACCATTCTCACCACTAGCAGCCATTCAAGCCCAGCTAAGGATTGCAACAACAGAAAATAGTGATCTTAGAGTGAATGACATACCTGGAGCAATGGTGAAGGCGACAGTTGACCAGTGTACTGTTTCCAAACTTTGATGGTAGTTATTGTATAGAGAAACCAGCATACTAGAGAAGCTAAAGAAATTTAAAATAGCTGGCAGTGACACTAAAAATCTATGCACAGCTGGGAATTTATCTGATGCTTGTGAGTGCCATGCTGTTGATCTAGGTGTATCTAGGCTACATTGCTGGGCTACCTGTATACAGTACTCTCCTTTCATGCTGTTTCAGTGAACAATACAGGACTAGCGTTTACCTAACATGGCAACAAAGCTAAGATAATCTCACTTATTACTCTCGAATTAGCACTGAAAGGAATAATCCACCACTTGCAAATGCTTACCAGTTCATACGAATTTGTTAGCAATATAATATTATATGGCAGCTGCACTGCTACAAACACTACCAATATCAATGGTAATGTATTAGTCATTGAAGGCAACATTGCACTCCAGAAGCCACGTCATATATAGACCAATTATGTCGTCACAGTCTAACCACAACATTCCACTACCTTAAACGAAAGGCCTATTGATTTTAAGATTGAAATACTGTAATATAACAGTCAGTTGTTCTACAGCAGTCAATGAAAATAATTGCCCTCAATTGACTTTGGAAGGCTAAAATTCCTGTGGGGCATGCCCCCAGTCCACCAGAGGGATTGAGCTCATGTGTCTTGAATACTACTGTATTTATTAGCTTTATCTTGGAGCAGAGCCTCCCTATCTAAAAATATCTTGCTATGCCTATGGCCACTACATAGCTATGTTGTAATCATTCATATATTTTGTAAATTAATAATTTTTAATTGCAATCATAAACAACAGTTACAAATTAAGATCACTAGGAGACTGGGTGCCTACGTCTATGGCACGAGAAAATCCTCACACTCAATAATGACTGCTCATGTTAAACACAAGCAAGAATAGCTACCCATAGACTGGTTGTGCATGGATAGTTTTCTTTGTGAAGAGTGTTACAGCAGTGGTGGAGGAAGTAGTTGATGTGAGGGGGGGGCTGACCGGAGTATGCAGTTGGGGTCTGGGGGCAAAGCCCTCCCAAAGCTGTAGCCATTTAAGCTTTCACAATGTCTCAAAAGTTCACCAGTAGGCCTGAGCCTAATATGCTCAAACTTTTACCTATTATTCTTTCCAGAAATTCCCAAAATTTTCTCCTATTATTCTTTTATTATTCTTTTATCTAACCTATTATTCCATAATAATGCTCACTTAGTTTCTGTAGCTATAGTCACTTAATTCTCAAGATGCTAGTTTTGTCAGTATTAATTAATCAATAGCTAGCCATAAATGAAGCATTCAACCTTACACATAATGGTTATAGCCATTACAACAGACATAAAATAGGTATCAGGAGTATAACAAAAGAGTTTTCAATTATCAGTGTATTAAAGCTGTAGCTATAACTACATGCTAAGTTTAGTGGATAATGATATCAATATGTTTGTTGAAAGACTTAAAGAAGATACACTGGTATAAGATGTATAAGTTTCAGAATTGCAGATAATCATGCTGTTAAATCCCTGATGCTGTCTGCAGATTGTTAACATGAAACAATCTGACTGCTCTATTAGAGTATTTGAGCGTTCTATCGATCTTTCAGAGGTTCAGTTTTGAGCTCCATTCAGCCAGCACTCGTATAATAATGCCAACTACCTGTCATTCTTAGTAGTTTAGTGCTTTCTTCTAGCTAATCAAGAATAGGTACGCCCCTTACTACTGATACAAAATTGGTGACCTATTATATGCAGGCATATTAGGCGCAGGTCTATTCACCAGAATTAATTTATAGGTGCAATTTGAAGCATTTCAACTAAAATGCTAAGTTTTTTTAGTCAAAAGTGCTTAAAACAGGCTATTTGCAGTTAATAAAAACATCTTTTGACAAAGTTTTTAGCTGTCAACTACAGAGTTGATGAACATATATACAGTATTTACTGTATAAGCAGTAAAAATAGCCTGGAAATAGTTAGCACAGTGGAAAGATACCTGCTTTCAAAGTAAGAGGTCAGTGGTTTGATTCTCACTGTAGGAATTTGTTTTCTTCATCTTTTAGTTTTAGGAGCACTTTTATGAAACACTTTGACTGCTCTATTAGGGTATTTGAGCATTATATTAGGATATATCGATCTTTTTCACAGTACCCCAAGAAGGATAATTTCAGCAAGATATCATTCTGAGGATATCATTCTGAGGGGGCTACAAACAAATCACCCTGTAGAGAGTTCAGTTACAAATAAGTCACCCTATAGAGAGTTCAGCTACAAACAAATCACCCTGTAGAGAGTTCAGCTACAAACAAATCACCCTGTAGAGAGTTCAGTTACAAACAAATCACCCTGTAGAGAGTTCAGCTACAAACAAATCGCCCTGTAGCGAGTTCAGCAACAAACAAGTCACCCTGTAGAATTCAGCAACAAACAAGTTACCTTGTGGAGATTTCTGCTACAAAGTTGTCTACCTGTAGGAGAGAGGACATGTGATAATTTTCATACAGTATTAATTTTTGTAAAAAATGCATCATAAAAAAGTATCCATAGAACTCAGATCTTGATGTCTTCTCATTTCTGCAGAAAAAGACAAATAAAAGAACTACAACACTGGCCACAGGCTGGCTTTGGAGTAGACAAATACAAAAAGAAGTGATATCTATACAAAAACAGCCAAGCTGTGAAAAAGGGTACGGCCTCCAAAAAAGCCAGGGTGAAAAAGGATGTGAAATCAACGGTGGTGGCCAAGAAATGGCTGTGATGGTAGGTTAATGGCAAAAATTTTAATAACGACAATTCAGATGAATTTGTTGCCGAATCCCAACACAAGAATTGTTGTTATTAAATTTTTTGCCATTAACCTACCATCACAGCCATTCCTTGGCCACCATCTTTGATTTTTCACCCTGGGATTTTTTGGAGGCTGCACCCTTTTTTCACAGCTTGGCTGTTTTTGTATAAATTAATATTCATAGAGCTATGGACGTTAAAAAAGGCCAACTTGTTGTCACGCTTACAGGGTAAACCATTTATGGGAGTAACTTAAAAATTGGTATGCATAATTATAGGTTAACCATCATAGCTCAAACCTTTTGTGAAATCGCATTGACTGCTACAGAGGTACAAGGCAAAAACCAAACAGCTGTAAATCACAGGGTCGAAATACTATAATAGAACAGTCACTGCGAGGTAAAAAGTTGCATAAAAAATGTTGGGGGGAAATGTCAAAAAAATTACTGACCAGCATTCGAACCAGGGACCTCCACACTGAACACCCAAATCCTTAACCACTGAGCCACTGCTGTCACTACTGATCGCCTCACTTTGTTTCTACTGTATATATGAAAATTCTAGCTAAAATCTACTCAATAGCCAAGTTCATAATTTCATAGATCTACCAATGGAAAATCTAGATTGTTCTAGAACATTCTACAAATATTATGAAAGCAGCTGTGTCGTGCGGCCAAGTGCAGCCAGTGTGGGCGGGCAACTCTTGTTTTACGGAACCAGGAAATGTCATTTTCATGCATCCATTGCAGCCTTTGACACGCAACACCTAATAATGAGGATGGAGCTCGTGTAGACATTTATGCTTCAGGATTCTGGGGAGGTAAACAAACATCTGAAGGCATTTTTTAAATGTCAAAGTTAAGGCTATTGCTCCTTCATATCGTAGTACCCAAGTATCCTCACTGTAGTTTATCCACGTTTTGAATGTGAGAAACAACAAAAGTATGGACAGTGAAATTGAGATGGGTTCTTTTACCCCACTTGTATTTTCAACATTAAGGGGTGATATGGGTCATGCTGCTCAGTGCTGTATTTTACAGAAGACTTGCTCTCCTTGTCTCTCTTCAGAATGAGCAATGTCATATAGTTCAGGGTGCTGGTAATCCTGGGAATAATAATAAGGAATCTAAATAAAAAAGTTTTCATGTATCCATAGCTCCATAGTGCTTGAACAGTATAATTAACCATTTTCTGTAGTGGAAGCTTCCTCAGGGTAGGGCATCTCCCATTCCTAGTTTGAGTTGAATCTGCTCAGTTGTGGGTATATGCACCTTCAAAATTCATCTTATTTCAGTTCTTCATATAGCCACTCAGTCTTTGATGATTCCTGTAGTAAAGGGAAAATGTTAAAAGGAATTATCAAGGTCAACCATAGGCTGGTTTTGGAACTTGCAATTACACATTAATATCCACACAAAAGCAACCAAGCTGTGAAAAAAAGGTGCGGCCTTAAAAGCCTGGGTGAAAAAAGATGTGAAATCAAAGGCGGCAGCCAACAAATGGCTGCAATGATGTTAATGTTAATAAAATTTAATAATGGCTGTGTGTATTGTTGAAATTTATTAGCATTAACATCATTGCAGCCATTTATTGGCTGCCGCCTTTGATTTCACATCTTTTTTCACCCAGGCTTTTAAGGCCGCACCTTTTTTTCACAGCTTGGCTGCTTTTGTGTGGTTTACAAACATTTGATTATAAGTAGATTTAAACTGAAAATTTCTTTTATAAAGCAGATATTACGTGAGGTGATCAGTAAAGGTAGCAGTGGTTCAGTGGTTAAGGATGCAGGTGTTAGGCATGGAGGTCCCTGGTTCGAACTCTGGTAAAGTTTTTTTTGACATTTTTTGTACACTTTTTTTACCCCATGGTGACTGCTCTATTAGAGTATCTTGATCCTGTAATTTTACACTTTTTTTGGTTTTTACTTTATAACTTTGTTGCTGTAACTCTATTGCTTTTCAGACTATCAAGGCACTGCTACGATGATCAGCCTATCTACACACCAATTTTCAAGTTATTCCTATATTCGGTTTACCCTGTAGCCGTGACAGAAGTTTGATCTTTATTTTATGTGAATAAATACTCATAACTCCTTGGATATTCCATATTCCTCAGATTCACAGCAAACTTGGTACGTGAATCCACCGTTACATGCTCTTCATTTGTACAAATGATCGAGGCAATTGATTTACATGTTTGCATTTTATAACAATTTTTGCAAAGTGTGCAAAAATAAATTGAAGCCTCTATAGCCCCCCGTACTGCATAAGAAGAAAAAATGAAGAAACTAAAATGAAACTTTGAACGCCTATATCTCGCAAATGGCTGTTGTGAGTTTAATCAAATTTGCTGTGTGGCACACCCTACCCTACCTGGTGGACAGCTATAATGCAAAAATGGGATGCTTTGGAGAAGGGGCCTTGGAGCTATGCAGACGTAAAAAGCTGTTTTCTTACTTCCTGTCAATATACTCACGGTGTGGTGCCCCAGCTTTCTTGGCTGCATGACACACACGTGTCTTGATAATGCTAAGGAGAGACATCATTTATTATGCTACTTGTAATACAATTGTGGACTATCAGTAAATATTTAGATCCCCATGGTACTAGTTTCTTCACACCAAATATTTTCTGTGGCAGATAATTTCAAAAGGTTGATTTGTGATTATTTTGAAAGGTCTTTGTTTTCAAATTATATATATTTGCAAGACCTGCCATTCATCAAGATTAAATGATACATTAATTTTGGCATACTCAAGTTTTGTGTAGAGTTTGGCTAGCTGGTGATAGCCACTGTGAAGGTACTAACAATAGTGCCAGAATTTCAGTGAACAGCAAACACCAGTTCAACAATTAATGTATTGTTAGAATTTTGTTGCTTGTGTAGAAAGTATGAACTGCTGATAGTTTATCCCTCACAAAATGATTTGTATTTTGATTTGTATTTTGGTGAACTATGAAATAGAAAAATTTTTATCTTTTAATTGAGGTAGCCTTAACATTGCAATTGGCTAACAAAATTGTGTATTGTTTTAGAGTGACAACAACATTGAGAGACTACACTAAAATTGAAGTACAAAATTGTCAACTGATCACACAATATGGAGGGAAGAAGTTTCAGTGTCACTGTGAAAAATGAGGGATATAAGATGGTATTTCCAGTGGCTTATTGAATACAAAAAAGCTTGATATAATCTGTATTATACTAACAATCACATGTAAGGCTTTAGTTACTGTGTTAAACATACTGAAACCATATATGTGATGGTATAGCGTGGACATTATACTAGATATAAGCTATTTCAGGTAATGTGGTAAATAAACTGAAACCATATATGTAATAGTATAGTATGGATTATACTAAAGTATAACATGAGTATAATACAGAATTTATATTAAGGCTTATTTGTATTCAATAAGCCACTGGAAATACCATCTTATATCCCACCTTTTTCACAGTGTGTCCTGGTGATATTACCACCACCACTAATGATGATGTTGTTATGGTAGACAGAGACAATAAAGATGTAGTGATACTAAATAAAGATATGAAGTTGATCAGATCATTTGGTCAAGGAAGTGGAGATAGTAAACTGAACGATCCTGTAGGTGTAGCTGTAGGTCACAATGTAATAGCAGTTAGTGAGTATGATGATCATGTGGTGAAGAAGTTTACTCTACAAGGAGACTACCTATCAAAGTTTGGCTCCTATGGCAGTGGAGATGGCCAATTCAATCATCCTCAAGGACTAACATTTAATAGTAAAGGTTTACTATATGTGGTGGACAATGATAATTGCAGAGTTCAAGTATTTGATAAAAACGATCATTTTTCTTTCACCTTTGGCTCCCGAATTCTCCGAAATCCACGTTATATTGCTCTGGACAATGGTGATCAAGTGTATGTGACTGACCAGAGTGTTCAAGGAATAGCTATATTTAGTGAAGATGGAAAATTCATTAAGAATATAGACTATAATAATCCATATACCATTTGCCTTACCCCTGATCATTATATAATTACTAATGCTCTTTTCAACCACTACTTCACAGTGTTCAGCCCCACCCACCAGTTGATTACTATGTTTGGAATAAAAGGAAGTCAAAGACGACAATTCAATTTCATCCATGGTATAGCAGTCAACAGTGTTGGTACTATCTTTGTTACAGAGCACTACAATCATCGTCTTCAAGTTATTACCACTTGACATTATTATCAGTTATGACCCAATTGTAAGTATTGTTTTGTATATGTACAACTTCTACACACAAACCTGTAATAGTATTACTGTGTGATGTACTTTTCTGTAGTTTTGTATTTTACTTTAATATCAAATGAGGATTAAAGGGTTTAATGTGGAGCATGAACATGTATAGTATCTATAATCTCTGGCTATATGTACACAGGGTGTATGTGTAGTATAGTCAGTTAGTGGTCACACTGTATTATTATTATTATTTGGGGGAAAAGGGCAGACAGCAAAGTCCAAACAATTACAAATTATAAGTGCTGTTCAATCAAGTTTGAAAATGTAGCTAAAGTGTTCAGTTCAATTAGTTGCGGTGGCAGTGAATTCTATTCCCGGATGGTTCTTGGAAAATAACTTGTCATGTAGGTGTTGTTTGTTGGTGGCACAATCAAGTGAAACGGATGATGTCTAGTGTGTCTGGTGGTGAAATGAATGTATTCTGGTAAAGATAAGCCAATTTCTCCATGCATTATTTGATAGAACAAATTAAGCCTCTGTTGCTTCTTTCTCTTCACTAGGGGTAACAAGTTGAGCTGTCCCAGCATGGCACTGACACTACTGTGATAACTATAGTCAGATAGAACCCATCTAGCTATATACACGCCTCTAAACCTTTTCTAAAATTAGTTGTAACATACAAGCATGCCACATGTTTCATCCCCACAACCAACTTTAAAACACTTTGCATATATCAGAAATGTTTGCTAAAAGTACAACTTTCTCTAGAGCAGTACAAATTAATTTGGTGATAGGAGAGAGTGGCATAGTGTGAAAGTTGTGTCATTTGTGATGAAACTTTCCATAATATAGTAATTGTATTCCTAATGACATTCATTTTTTTTATAGTGCCATCTCTGGTTTGACCTTTGGTCACCTTTACAGCCATCTTTGTACTGAAGATTTTCATTTCAAAAGGTGGGGGTAGGACAAGACTACGTCAAGGGCATAGACGGGGGGGTTGGATGTTCAGATGAACCCCCCAGAATTTAAAAAAAAAATCTCACCAACTCCTACAGTTCTAGAGTTCTCCAATACTGAAAAATCGACACCTTTCACGATAGTAGCAATGATGAATGGGGCACAAAGGAGGACACTGGTATAAGTCCATGAAGAACGCATTGTATGTACTGCGGTATGCCAAAAGGCGCGTGTCCGGCTGAAGCGACATCAAACAGTAAAAAATCCTGTAGCCTTAGCCATTATTGAGTTATGCTTGACATTAGTTAGTAGAAAATTCCCATATAATATAGCAACTTGTTGAAAGCATTTCAGGTCAATCTGAAGGCTTGTTTATGCTAACCAGAACTGCTTCATTGTCGTCAGGGAAAAAAAAGAGACTGGTTTTTGGGTAATGTTTTGTTATGAGCCATGACCACAACTTTGTGGTCTTTACTATGCAATACTATTGTACTGTATGATAAAGTTCATATTGTGAAGTTCTCAACTTAGAATTTACGAATGTCAATGTATTTGTAAGGTTCTGGACTTTCAGTATAATGCATACTTCTTGCAGACATTGTTGTATAGGGCCACCGGACAAGGTTTAATTTTTTGATCATAACTTCGGATCTACTCCATGGCCAGATTCCTTAATTCTGTTTAGTTGTACATCATTATCCTCATGTATCTGTACCGATAGTAGCTATGATACTAGATCTTCAAAAACGTTTAATAACCCACGGATGCACAATTACACACGATCTTGAAATTTGGCTCATTTCCACTAAAAATATTTCAAAATTGTTTTGGTTGACACAATATTATAGCCAATCAAAGTTTTCCCATATTTCCTATATGGAAGCCATAAAAGTACAGTGTCCATTACAGCCTGTTCCCAAACTGGTAATGAAGCCAAACTGTACATGCCTGTTGTTGACACCTTTATTGTCACCACTTATCATCTGGTTGGCTGAAATGTTAACTCTGTTGAGAAAAGTCCACTTTTAATTTTTAGTTATTTTTCAGGATCCAGCTCAACTTGTACAATCATACAACATTTGTGCACATGTTACCATGGCAAACCACACAAAATTATGCCATGACTTGTATATTTATGGTTTTCAGTTTCATTGGCAATGATTTTGTAGTAGATGAAAGCTCTCACTAGGCCCAACGTTTAATAGGAACAGATTTTTAAAAAAACATGTTTTTAAGTTACATTGTTAGGTTTTCAAAAAACATATATAGTTTTTCAGATATTGCAATTTGCTTTTTTTCGTTGTAAAATAATTTTGTATCAAAACTTGTACAAAAATTTCTTACACAAAAACTTTTACGCAAGATCAAACAACTGTAATAGAGTGGTCATCCAAGTAAATCATGTGAAAATATTTGTGAAAAATTTTTTGCACGAAAATAAAGCAAATTACGGTTCTCAATAATGTATACATTTACTAATTATTTTCTGAAAGAAGATAGACCTGTCTAATATTCAATAAGTGGGGTTTATGAAATTTTTGTTTTACGACAGTGAACTCAGATTACAGATTTTTGTTACTATTTATAAGTGTGCTTTGAGACACCACAAACATTTATAACCACAATAAAGCAGTAAATGTGACCGAATTTTGGAAAATAAACCACATGGATGCATTTGACACTTAAAATATTTAATCACTAAATAACAAGCTTTACAGTGCAAACCTACTTGTTATTGATTGTAAGCCATTCTCAATACCTTAAAATTCTAGAAATATTTTTATAACTTTGCTCTGCTCATAATAGTAACCCACTAAACATGAATATTCTAATTATTTCACTCACATTCATTTCCAAAATTCGGTCACAAATAATAGTAATGAGATCAAGGCATGAAAGCATAATCAACAATGTAGAACATAATGGGATATAGAATAAATGTGTGGGTGGGTGAGTAAATAACTCGGAGGTTTATACCTGGTTGCACTATATTCAGTAAATATGGTTTACATGGACAATGATGTCAATGATCATGCAGTTTCCGACATGCACAAAGAAATAACTATGGTGGGGCTGCACTTTGTATTATAGCAACTGGAAACAACACCATATATTACTATGTAAGAAGGGGACTATTTTGTTGTCTGTTCACATAAAATGCTCTCATCTCTACTGGCTTTTATTGTTAACATAATATTAATGTCAATCCATTAGCATAGTTCTTGTTGCATACCTACTCAATTTGTTCTTTCACAAACAGGTTTTACAGGCTGCTATTACCAATGCTCCCAGAGGGATTTTATATTTGAAGGCTTTATTTTATTTTCATTGAGAAATAATAAAAATGTATGTGAAGTTGACAGATATGCCAGAAGATCTATGTATTGTGATGATGTTGATGATAATTAGAGTGTCTACTGTTTCTCTGATAACTACCTGATGATGATGATGCTGCTTGTAGTCTACTGTAGTGTGGACCAGTGTAATGATGTGATGAATAGTTCATTATAGTGGTGACACTTTGGTTGGGCTTGTTATGACTCTTTATAGCACCAACATGTCTACTGGTGTCTTGAACACTTGTTGTAGTCAGTGGGTTACTCTGAGAAACACAATTACCACTAGTAAACTTTGCTGTATTGTTCTGTTTTGGTTTACCAACAGCTGATTGTTCCACAGTTTCTCTCCCCTGAAGTTGTTGAGGGAATTTAGCTTGAGGATTTGGTGACGGATTGACAGTAGCAGATTGTTGTGAAGCATTGTCTGGTAGTAGTCGTGTGTTGTGGAACTCCAGACCAGATGGAGGAACGTTACAGTCACCATTGCTACACAAATCCAAGCTCTTCGAAGATTTCGTACCTTGCATCTCCTATACAAAGAGAAAAGAGATTTAAAATCTCACTATATTAGAAACTCGCACACATACACATGGTATGCTAATACGCTCACAACTCACATTTAAAACAAGCCAACTTCATGCAACATGCTCAACGATGCTCTGGCTCTATCAAAGCTTGGTCATTCACCATGTAACTCAACACACATGCACGCAGACAGACACACACACAAACTAAATTTCGTACACTCCCATGCACAGAAAACAAACCAGATTTTTTTAGTTTTGTATAAAACTGTTCTCAGTCACAAAGTACATCTGTACATAATATACAGTCATTTGCATACAAACATAAAATTCTCTGAGTAAACATTTCAGTTATCTTGTAGCTGTTTGTCTCTTGATGGTACAACTTGCCTTGATGATGGTCTGGTGGTACTCAGTAGCATATGATGAAAATAAGTTGAAATCAGTACCTGTGAAATATAGAAATACTATAAGTGCACTTGGTATGACAGTGGCTTATTCAGCCTCCCCAATTAATAAGTATAACTTCCAAAACATAAATATTTTTTTAAGCAGACATTCAAATTACTGTTTCAAACACTGATTTACAATCAAACTGTAGATTTACACCTCTGCACTTGTAGAACTACAGGCAAAAGTACACCAACCCAGACACATACCAAATGAACTGTTATCACTCCACAGGTTGTATTCTCCCTTGTTGTGTTCACCATCAACTTGATGAGTAGCACTAGCAGTAGTTCTACTAGTCACTGGGGCTGAATACCTTATACCAGTGTAATAATCTACAGTACAATTAGGTTAAATAATAACATGTGACCAGCTCTGTGATAAACAGTCCTATAGGTCTCTTAAAGCTGTCTGTCTGTCTGTCCATTGCTGTCACCCACTTTTGTGTGCTGAAATGATTCTTGCATCAAACAACATTCACGTGGACTTTCAATGCAGCTTATAACACTAATCAATCATTGTCCACAATGCATTGGATGCAAGAAAAGGAATCCAGATATCAGGTCTTGGCATTTAATTAAGTAATGTGTTAATGGTTTGGATGTGACCACAAGGCCAGCCTAACAGTAAACTGTGAGGTTTCAGGTTACAAGTATTTATAACCTGTTAGACATAAGTAACTTTTACTTGTGGCATACATCCAACTTTGGATAGTAACTACAGATTAACACTTGACTTGCAATTGACTGTTCTTTGTCACAAATAGAGCAATACCATGTTGACTGAAATGTATTATTAGTTGACTGCCAGGATACCGTGAAATACAGGATACCGGGGTATTTTCTCAATACTGAATACCAGATCAAAAAATGCTATACCTCCCAACACTAATGTGCTATGGTCCCTGCTGTAGTTAAAAATTCCAAATTTTTTTGTGTACTTGTTTGTTAACTTTTTTGTAAATAATTATTATGACCATTGAACCTACGCATACCACAAAAGAAATGGCTCCGCATACCCCAGCTATATTAATTATCGTCTGAAAAGTGAAGTATCCAGTATACTTCGTTGTCATCTATGTTCAACCTGTTACACAGCATTTTGAATTAAGAACTGTTCAAAAAGCACCACTGCAATCAAAATAGCCACTATGAAAAATATGGACGGTTTCCATTATGAAGGGAAGCCATAACATGCCACCACAAAATGGACACTTTTCGCTGTCAGCAAAGATGAATGGTACACAAAGGAGGACACTGGTAAGTCCACGAAGAATGCATTGTACATACTCCAGTATGCCAAAAGGCACTTCTCAGGTCAAAGCGATGTCAAACAGTGAAAAATCAAACCCGTAGCCTTAGCCGCTATCGAGTTATGCTTGTCTGAAGACATCAGTCAGTTACTCAGTCAGTTAGTGGAAAATTAATATATACATATATATTTAAATTCCATAGCAACTTGTTGAAAGTGTTTCGAGTCAATCTGAAAGCTTGTTTGGGCTTAGTTTTACTTGACCATACTACCTCATCGTCGTCAGGGGAATTTGAGGCTGGTTTTTGACTGATGTTATTTAGTGGGCCACACCTACTTCTTTGTGGTCCCTAGTACTGTATGATTATTCATGTTTTCTTTTACAGACCACTTGTTAGAGGTGCTTTCTAATTGAGAGGTAGTCAATTCAATTCCTTTCATCCTCTCTTTTGTTTTTGTTGGTCACAACTTTATACTCTTGCAAGTATTGCTCAGTAGGGTAAGTCCATACCATAGAGCAGGTATCAGTACTAGTGTACCTGTCAGTACTTGATATAGTTGATAAGATCATGTAACAATCAGGTTGCCTTGAGGGCGACTTCAAGGGTAACTTAAGGTAGCCACTGTATCAATTTGTGCTTAAGCTGTACCACATGTGTAGTAGTGAAAACTTTAGTTGCTGTTTGAAACCCACAACTCTTGCTCACATGTCAGACAGACAAACATAATGCTAAAGGAGATCGATATACCCTTTTAATAAGATTTATAAAAGCTATTAGTTGGTCAAAAGGTAACTCCCCACCCCTCCAAGTGCTAGCACTGTACCTTTGTGCCTGCATCAAGTTGCACTCAAAAAATGTACATCATACAATACATTTACTACAAAAGAGCATTATACAGTGTGTCCTGTGTACACTTGTGTGTATTATAACGTACATAGTGTACACATCACAAGCTCACACTATACTTAGAAATGGTTCAGGATTGGATAGGAACACAGTGGGCTGTGGTTGATGATGATGTGAAGCAGTCACTGGTTCCCTCATCATTGCTCTACCACCAACACAACCTACACTACTACTGTTAACAGAACCACCTCTACTGTTACTACTATTGATCAAGTCAGGCCATCCACTCTGCATGGTGGTAGTGACATAGCTGAGGAAAGGAATATCAAATGGAGATGCAATGACATGTCTGGAGCTGGTTACTGCAGGGCGGTGTGTCAGTGGGAGGGTAGGCCGTGACTGGGCATGTGGTATCATCGGCAGTGAAGGTGGAGGTTGAACTTGTTGAGTAGGATATGATGAGGTGTAGTGTGTGTTGTTGTGAGGAAGTGGGTACTGTGCACCAGCTATAGAACAGACAAGTCATTAATAAACCATCATACATGTAGTACATATATCTTACTACTACACAGTACTACTGTACTGTATGATAGTCTATTATACCATAATTCACTTTATTTTCGTGCAAAAAAAATTTTATGATAAAATTTTTCGTGCAAAAATATTTACTGATTGCTCTATTAGAGTAATTCGATCTTATGTAACAATTTTTGTGTAAGAAATTTTTGTACTCGTTTTGCATATGAAAATCAACAAATAAAAAAAGCAAATTATGGTAATATACAAGTATTAGGAATTTTATATCGTAGACTGATCATGAATCAGGGAATAAGTGTTCATTAGTTTATCTGCAGGTATAGGCAACCTCCCTTGTTTCCCTACTTTTTTCTATAATCCCCAATCAAACATAAAATTCTTAATTTTTCTTTATACATTTTTTGTAACTTTATTATGACTGGTGAATCCCCCATACCACATCACAAGGAAGGATGGCACCAGAGATATATAGCACATTTACACTAGATGCAAAATTCAAGCTACAGTGGCGTAAATAAACCTGGGCGATTAACGCTTCAGTGTAAACACATGCCGAATTAAGCCATACAAATTTGAATGGGCTACTACCTGAAGTGGTCCAGTTCAATTCAATGTGACTCACATCTGCGTGTAAACAGTTGTGACCTTGCAGTTCGATTTAACTCTAATAAATGGAATAGAGGTACGGACAGTTACAGCTAATTAAAATGGTGACTGCAATGACGGAATGAAGAAACAACAAAGTGTTTAGACGATGATACAGAAAGACACCCTCTAGAACAACATGAGGACTCAAAGCAAACACATATGTGTACAAATCAACATTAACTAACTATATGGAGCTGAGAGTAGTCACTAACACCGACGCCAACACTTATAGACTTTATCATTCCTAATAACCTGAGAGTACAATCCTTTTTAACTTAATCAACAACCTTTAGTTTGATGCAAATTATGATTGTGGGTTTAAATTTTTTCAGATTGGAACATGCTCAGCCTTCGTAGTATAAATGGGGCTCAAAAATTAATCTGGATCCTAATCCCATCCAGAGCAATAACACATGGAAAGTTTACATCTGAACACGCACCCCAGTTATCAATTACTGACTCTAAATTGTAGTGGCCACTATGCTCACTTTCAGCCAATTATACAGGCTAAAACTTAAAAATAACAAGCATTCACACCTGAAACAACTAAATGGGATAATTGGAATGATAGTGCAGGTAGCATAATTCCACAACAAAAACACACCACAAGCATTTTTGTTTTATTTTCAGCTTTGATTTGCCTGTCACACAATTTTACATATGGGAAACAGTCCACAAAGTATATCTCCATCCA
This sequence comes from Dysidea avara, assembly GCF_963678975.1. NCBI lineage: Eukaryota > Metazoa > Porifera > Demospongiae > Dictyoceratida > Dysideidae > Dysidea > Dysidea avara. Next base: position 18,757,740 of record NC_089275.1, on the reverse strand, counting down.
TAACTCAATATAAAGTGAATATAATGTAACGGATACACGTATACACAGAGTTGGGGACGTTACACTAAAAATGTAACTAGTTACATATTACTTGTTATTTTTACGCGATGTAGCGTGCTACAGTTACATATTAGTACCTACTGAAAAATGTAACGAGTTACATATTACTCGCTACTCTGAGGGCTGTAACTAGTATCAATATTACATATTACATTTGTTCATTACAAACTATAAAGTAAGTCCAACCTTCTAAGTAAAAGCTACCAGCCTACAACCACAAGTGACACAAGCGAGACCTGTGTTTCTCTGGTGTAGTTCAGCCACAAATACATACTTTGTTGTTGTATCTTGGCCTCAAGGGCACTCCCCATACACTATCATTCTTTGTCCGTGCCTATAACGCCATCTCCAGTCTTGTCTGGACCCAAAATGCAATCAATCACGTGCCCAGATACAATGCGCCTTAAAAGGAAGTAACGCATTACATTCGTTACAATTTCCGGATGTAATATCCGCTACATATTACTCACTACTTTGTCATGTAACACGTTATATTACTCGTTACTGTAAAAGTAATATTATTATGTAATGCATTACACGCGTTACATTTGTAATGTGTTACCCCCAACTCTGCGTATACACCAACATACTGACAAACATTACCAGTTGGCTGTAGCAGGTAAGGCTGATTCTGACTGGAGGTGAACTGGTTCAGGAATACTATCACACTAAACAATGACCAATCATTAATGTACACATCTGACCATACAAACACACATACACTAACCTCTTTAGACTTTTGAGCAACCAGAGGCCTACAAAACACACATGTGAATTAAAGAAAGTGTGTACAGTACATTACATTAAGGGAAAATTAGGAATTTTAAGTTCGATTAGGGATCGTAGAAAAAAAAAGCAGGGAAACAAGGGAGGTTGCCTACACCTGCAGATATACTAGTGAACATTTAATCCCTAATTCATGGGTATAGACTGAATTAGGGATTAAATGTTCACTAGTATATCTGCAGGTGTAGGCGACTTCCCTTGTTTCCCTGCTTTTTTTCTATTATCCCTAATCAAATTTAAAATTCCTCATTTTTCCTTAAACTTGTTTGTTTACTTTTTTTGTAACAATTGGTGAACCCATGCATACTACATCAAAACAAAGGATGGTGCCAGAACTAATGTTTTCGTCTGAACGTGCACCCCAGCTATCAAATACTGCTATGAAAGTGCAGTGGCCATTACGCTTTGCTTTCAGCTATGCTCAGCCCATTACGTAGCGCTACAGACAATAAATAATATAGGAAGTTCCTCTGCAACAATCCGGTTACCACGAAAATACGACAATTTGTGCACCCCCAACTATCAATGCCTTGAAAGTGTAGCGGCTATTACGCTTCGCTTTCAGTTATGTTAAGCCCATTACACAGCGTTAGAAACAAAGAACAGTGTTAGAATCGTCTCTGCAATCAATCCAGTCACCAAGGAAATACGGACGATTCCCGTTTACCAACGTACTGTAGGGAAGCCATGTATCGTGCTACCACGAATTGGCACCTTGGGTTGTCAGCAAAAAGAAATGGGACACAAAGGAGGAAAAAGGTAAACCCATGACACGTGCATTGTACATACTGTGGTATGCCAAAAGGCACGTCTCGGGGTGAAGCGACGTCGAACAGTGAAAAAATCAAGCTCATAGCCTTAGCCATCCGTTATCGAGTTATGCTTGCCTGAAGGGATCAGGCAGTTAGTCAGTAGAAAATTCCATTGAATAATTTTTTATAAATAAAAATTTTGTAACAATTTATTGGAAGCCTTTAGGGTCATACTGAAGGCACTTTTGGGCTTGGTTATACTGCCAAGGTGCCAGGATGGAGTTGTGAAACTGGTTTTAGGATGATTTTTTTTTTGTCTAGGAAAACTCAAATCTCTATGATCCCTAAATACAGTACTACCGTACTGCATGATAGACACTACAATGTTTTACAACTAACTCATGTAGTGATACACATTACCACAAGCTGACCTTTTAACGTACTGTGGCTGTTTATCCTGCTCTTTACTGACTGCAGCAGTGTTAGCAGCTTGAGCCAGTGTGGCAGACTCATAGGTTTGGTGTTTCCTGTACACATGAGGGGATAAGTAAAGGTAATGTATTATAACATGTACACCAGCAATAGCAGTCAAGTTGGCATAATTTTAGCAATCAGACAACCGACCCTATTTTCAGTCAGACAAATTTACTGCAATTATCAACCAATTGTTTATGTTTAACATACAGTTAGGATGCACAAAAAACTTTACAATTAAGAGATGAATTTTCATGAACACTGCTCCAAGCGTATGTCATGAACCATTTATGAAACATGTTTTATGACATTGTCATGAACATTCATGAACTCGTTAATTAACTAAAATTCATGGCCTACTGTATGTTCCCACTGTGTAAAAAAGACCATTTCATCTTCGGCACTACGCTATACTGTTTCAGAATATTACAATAAGTAAGTTTATAAACAAACACGAAGCAATAATCATCCTTTTTGGTAACTTGTGATTCTTAACGCTGATGTTCCTATATATTACAATCAATACTGGATGCACAAAGCTCACACTACGCTGGAAAAAGCAGCTCTACTGGTAAAAAACCTAACCACAGCATTATAAGTGTACCGATATACATTGGTGGCCAATATAGAAATTTTGACTATATTGCGATTAGAGGGAGCCGATATTGCTGCTAAAAACCGATACGATACACCAATATACAACTGAACTATCTTAAGGACACTGTCCAATGATCAAGCCACTTTATAAATCCTATTATTTGGCTAAAAAGGGTGGGAAACAGTAGTCATTTTCCTTGTCTAAAAGCACCGAGTACGCTGTGCGAAGCTCAGTGTGAAGCCATATAAGTGCATCCATAACTACTGTTTTGTTGTCACAATACTTACCCATCATACAACAAACACTCATAGTGGTGAGCCTAGAGAAACAGCAATAAAATGCCAAGAGCACAGCATAAAACAACCAACCATCTCTACAAGCCATCCGGACTAATCCGGACCGGACTAATCTCTACAAGCCATCCGGACTAATCCGGACCGGACTAATCTCTACAAGCCATCCGGACTAATCTCTACAAGTAATCCGGACTAATCCGGACCAATCTTAGTAGGGGAAAGTATTAAAATATTTGTGGTGCTTTATAGTCTGAGCTGTGAATAGAGGCCACACCACCATGGGTAACCAAGCATAGCCAATGATCTTAAGACTGTCTTCAGTAGTTAGAATGAAGTCATATATACGTGTTTCTCAAATATAAATAGCTACATTTAATTATATCGGTATATTGGATTGGTATCGTATCGGTTTCAAAATGATCAATCTCATATCGGATCGGTATCAGATCAGTTTAGTTTACTTATATCGGTACACCTCTACATAGCATGATGGTTATACAAGGGAATATTCCTTAAACTGTTCACGATTAGCTTTCAAAAATTGGTCCTGTTACCATGAACTATTGTAGAAAAATCTTGCTCAACAGGAATATGCACAAGTTACATAATCAATGCGGATTTCACAATGGCATGTTCACCACAGCATTATATAACAGCTTCTGTTGTACAAGCACTTGTACTGATGGGTTGCTATAATGTATTCTCTACATGTGAAGCACCTCAACAAGGATTAACAGCTCCACCGTGACTTCCCTGTACAAGACGTGCCCACATAGCTAACCTAATCATGCACACTTGTGGGTTACAGGTAAGTTATAAGCAGGGCCACCCACGGTAGGGGGAGGGGGACAACTGGGGAATTTTGTCCCAGGCCCCAGCCTGAAAGAGGTCCCAGGAGGCCTCATGAAGGGCCCCTTGAATACCTGTTTAAAAGATCGATATACTCTAATAGAGCAGTCAGATCTAGATACTCTAATAGAGCAGTCACAGTATTCTTCAGAGGAGCAGTGTAGCAAGCTTATAAATAAGGAGATATGGTTGGTGAGGGGTAGCTATTGTCATTGTCAGCATGTAATGACTTTTTTTTTTGTTGTTGGTCTTCTTGGGTGAATTTGTGATTCAGAATGGAAACCTCCTTGCCCCTGGGGCCCAATTTTAACTCTGGGCCCCTTAATTTCTCTGGGCGGCCCTGGTTATAAGGTGACTGCCACCTTAACTGAAGCATATTTCAGGTCAGAACCGCAAGTCTACAAGACATTATTCCCAAACTAGTACATGTGACTGCATGTTATACAGCTACCTACCCAAGTTGCATGTCCTCCTTAGTAAAGCTAGCTTCCTCTTCTCCTAGCTCATGAAGGAATAAACAATCCTGTAAGAACATACATGTACATACAGGGTTAGAATTATAATGGGAGAATGGTACGTCCAGTAATATTGGAGAGGACTTGCTTCTGACACATTAGACATGTGTACACAACCACAAATACAAAAGGCTACCAAGTCTAGCATTGACACACACTATACAGTACTCACCGACTTGGGACATGTCAAACCAGCCAAGAAGTGTGAACAATACTTTGTTGTTCCTAATGATGCCCTACACAGGAAGAATAAATAATATAACTAATTGTAATTGCAAAACTTAAACTGTACAAAACAATTATGAACATCAGTTACACGATTTACCAGAACAAAGCCAATAAAATAACTTTTTCATTTTAAAGTTTAGTACAGTGTCATTGTGGTGATATGTACCACACAAACACATCTACCATGACTCCAATAACTTCAAGGTGGCACTAGCCATTTCCCTACCATACAAAAGACTATTTTCCTTCTATCACTATATATACCATACATAGCTTGCGGACAATGAGTCCTTTGAACATATAGTATCACTGCTTATGCTCAATACAACACATTTACAACACTTTGGATGAGATCACAATGATAATCAAAAGTGAGGATTAACATAACAACATTCACTCACTTAAGACATCTCCCATCAATGTAAGCATTATTGACAGCTTGTATTGCTTTAGTGGCATCTTCACTATGGTAGAATGTTATGTATGCCCCCAGGCTGTTTCCCTACACAACATTCTATAGGGACTGTCAAATACAATCACACATACACTATCTATACATACACACATATAATATCTTTACCATATACATGTATGTACATAGCCTACCTGAGAACAGGTATATACAGTACTGTTATTAATCACCACCCTGTAGATCCTGCCAAACTTGCCAAACTATCCTGGTTTCTTCAGTACCTGCAGAGGAGTACAATCAACATCATTAACCTTGTTACACATACAACCACCAGTTAGTGGATATTTTAATTTAACTATTTACTACATGCACTGTAGCTATTTCTTCACGTACTGCACTTACATTCTATATAACAAAAACTTCCTACTGACGCCTTGCACATTGCAAAATTTACTCCCACAAAATGAGCACATTGAAATTTTCCATCTTGCATTACTTAACACTAACTCACACAATGATACACTGATATACCAGGTTTCACATATTGTCCTCCACCCTTGCTGGGCCCTCAGGCATACATTTCAGGCAAAGCCCCCCTATGCCCGTGTTACAACTATTACTTAACCTGATCCACAACTTGATGGTGCTACTTGTATAACACCACACCAGGTTTTATCACAATCACTGGAAGTAACAATTAAGCCATTAGCCATGAATACTTAGAAATATACACAACTTGAAATGCAGCAATCTGATTAGAACTGCCAACTTTTAAAGAATCGTTACACAATGTTTCAGCATACCCTTAGGGTCGACGAGGCGTGCAAACACACATTGTGATACTTGTTAACACATCCAGTGCAAACTACAAATTTTCACAGTTCATGAATAATTGAATTGTGGGGGATTAGTGTCAAATGTACTGAAAACAAGACGACTTAGTGTAATAAGCAATGTATGTGCATTTCCATAGTTGACAACATGTGCACGACCAAAAATATGTGACGGATACAATAGGAGCAGTGGTTGTGTTAAGCAGTTCTATTCAGTGTTGGGACAGTTACATATTACATATTACTTGCAACAGAACTATTTAGTTGCAGTTGTATACTATTCAAAATACATAATAATATCAAACAGTATGGTCGTACTGTTTAAGTAAGGATCCTGGTGAAATTTTCGCGCGCTGCCCAAAATTCCGCCTTTAAAAAGCATCCTAGAGATATCTTATGAGACGAAAATCACCTTTACGGAATAGTACTAGTCCATACAATACATAAAACAGCATTAAATACAACAAAACACTTACAGGTGGCCGAATATAGAATTTTAAAAAATCACCAAGACTTGAATTTTAGACTGACTGCCTGACTGCCTGACTGACCACAGTCGCAAGCCTAGGGGCCAAATGAAGCAGTGCACGGCCACCATTTAACGCCACAATAACAAACTCACCAGTGGGATGTGCCTTTTGGGGTTCCGACGAGTGTGTGCCCTCTGCGCCTTATCTTTTCTTTTATCTTCAATCAGGCTGCTTGTCTTCCTCTTCATCTAACGAAACTATATCAAGGCGTTAATTTTCCGTATCAACACTTTCTCTAAGCAGCATAATAGATGCCACAAGATTATTTAAGATGCGGCTTAGACTACGCGCTACTATACGGAGGTACCGGTACTAGATAGCTTTCACAATAGGTCACAAGATCACACCCATTCTTTATATACGCATTACCGATCTATTGATTGACACACCCCTTTTACGCTAGCTGTATTTCAGTGACCACACACCTTCAAGTTGGAAGGCTGACTTGAGATAGTCCAATAATTGATCGAAACTATGATGACCACGCCCATTTTGGGTAAGCGCACATCTTTGCAAGCTGACTCGAAATACTCTAATACAGCAGTCACTCTAATAGAACAGTCACATGTTTATAGCTGGCTGTATGCCTTAACAAAAACTAAACAAACTAGTATATTAAAAATTTAAACATGAAGTAGGGATCCAAGCGATAAAAAGTAGTGAAACAAGAGATGAATGATGGTAGTTATTACGGCACAGTTTGGTGGGAAATCCCTACTTTGGCATTGATCACAAAATAATTGCTATACCATGCCAAAGTAGGGATTTCCCACCGAGCTATGCTGTAATAACTACCATCATTCATCTCTTGTTTCACTACTTTTTATCACTTGGATCCCTACTTCATGTTTAAATTTTAAATTTTTAATATAATAGTTATATATTATATTACTTTGTGTCCACAGCTAAAGCTGTCACGTGTGAAACTACCACCTTATCACGTGACATGATTGCGTCATTGAGCAATGTGCAAATCTTGGGTTATAAGTAAGAAGCTGGTGAATAAGCTTCATTCAGTAGGCTTCATTACTTCGTTGTGGCTAGGCATTACTCAGTGGATTATTAACGAGATTAGTAACTTCGTTACTTGTAGTAATAATATTACGTAATATTAGACTCGTTCAGTAACTATATTACTTAGGTAACGTGTTACATTAGTAAGTAAAGTAACTTGAGTTATATTACCTGTTTTTATAGCGTATTTCGTTATATTACTTAGTTACCACAAAAGTATTAATATTACGTAACGCGTTACTCCCAACACTGGTTCTATTTTGGATGAAAATGTAAAGTGGCTTTCCAACATAAGTGTGAATGGAGACATGTGAATGATGGTCGTGCAACTTAGTTTAGCCAAACACGAATAGGATAGCCATCATTGGTAATGGTTGTGTTAGCACAATAAAACATACATACAGTGTAAGCACTCCTTGTTTTATTTTACAGACAACATATTTACAAGTCAGAGATAGTACAGTACAGTACAGACAGTTATCAGCCATTTTTTTGCTATCTCACCAGCACACTGTAACTTGATAACATCCACACATGTAATTGTCATAACACAAATACAATGTGAATAACCAGACAGACTGGATGGAGCCAAGTTAATGGCTGTTAAAACAAAAGGTGGACCGATACCGATACCAGTATCCGTACTGATGTTGATACCAGTGGTATCGGATCGGTATCGGATCGGATCGGTATCGGTAATACAAGGTACAGATACCACCAGTAGACACTCACCACTTTTATTAAACCATCAGATAGCTAAGTTTCCAGTAGCTAATAACTTAGTTGAGCAAATCAGTAACTTAGTTGTATATTCTAATATATTAGAGCACGTGAATCCTTTGTAACTAAATGGCAGTGCAGTTGTTCCTCAAGAAATAAGTTTATGACTACTTGGCTTGCTTTTTCATGAAAAGGTTCGGTTACAAAGCTGTAACAAACATTGTACAATTATCAGCCGCCCATGCAATTAATTGCCTAATCAATAAGCTTACAAGAAAACTACCTCAAATCAAGAAATTAGTAATTCACAATGATGTTTATCATGTTTAGCTGTTATAACTGAATATTTTAAAACTTGATTGAGCTGAGATCAATCAATTACTGTGATATTTTAATAGCTAGCTATGTATCACAACAGTGAAATTTCTACAATAAACTTGTCTAGGCTAAGTATTGGTATCGGCAGTACAAATAATCGTATCGGAAGTATCGGTAAAAAGTGGTATCGGTCCATCTCTAATTAAAATCAGTACATTCAACTGACACAACCCAGTAAAACCTTACAAGATATACACTTACCACTACGTTTCCTGCATACTCTCGGGTGCTTAAGGTTACCATCATGGCTCGCAACACCAAGATGGATCAGCAGCACACCCGACCTGGTCTGCACCACATGGTCCGGGCATACAGGGGAATTCAACATAGTGACACATACACACACACGCACACACACATACCTCGGGGTCAGCCAGACTTGGCGATAATCCTATTACAAACACCAGATTCTTCAACACCACTCTGACATTGTTAAGACTCTTGCTGCTCTCAATCACTTTGTGTTTCTTCTCCATACTTCGTTTTTTCTTAACTTCCTTCATATTCTGTAACCTGTTGTGGGGTAGGACAAAAATCATAGCTTATTATGTACATGCGCACACATACACACACACACAGAGTCACATACTAAGGTGGGAACGAATGTACAAATATGTCTGTCCTCCAAAGCACCCTATGAAAGTGCTTCTGAAGCTTTGAAGCTCTATTACCAATGTTGTGTAAAGGTTTTTTGTAACTAATTTTGAAGTAGTTTTACCCTATCCACAGCTTTACAACCATGAATACTGGCATGTCCAACCAGTCAAAAAGCCAAGTGTTTCCTAAAAGCAAGTAACTATTATTGTAGTCTAAGCAGTTGTACCAGATCATGTACTACACTTGCAATAATGTGTAAGACCATATGGCTTCATACCCATCAACTATGATCATACATTAGTAACATGACATAATCATCAAAACCTCAAAGCTTTGGTAGCTTACAAGAAACTTTAGGGGTTAAAATTAGACCTCTGTTCCAGCCCTAAAACACACACACACACAAAAGGAATTAACATGAAGAGGAAATTTTGAAATACACACAAGGCATACTGAAAATGTCAGAAATAAGGTTGAATAGTGATTACAAAACTAAACACTTTATTGTAAGCAATCATTGTTTTTTTATTGACTTGAACCAAGAGTTAATAATGAGGTACATATTATTATTAAGTCTTGCTTTAACTGTCTAGCATTTTTTTGAATACATGCTCAGCTAAATAATTATGTTCAACAACTCGCTAGTAAAGGATACAGAACCTTCTGTAATGATCATCTCTGACACACAAACACCATATATTCTGCTGGGTTTTCTGAGTACAGCTATATCAGACCAAAACAATAGTAAAGAAATACGTTTTTCCCTAAACAGGTCCAATTTAAATATACACACATCACACATCCTCACCTTTCTTCTACATTGTGGACTTAATCCATTCTCATCAGTTCTGATCCTGTGCTAGCAAAACCTACACACGTACACATTCAGTCCCACTAACCATCATACATACGCACAGCAGTAATCTCCCCATAACCACATAATGTACATGTAATTAAATAATGTCTTTACAAAGGCAGGGCTGAAATGCATACAACATGATCAAACATCCACCAGGAATTCCAGCATGACTACATCACGACAACACTTGCTGATGTCAACAACACTATGTGACAATGATGCTTAACCAATTATTGGCAAGAGATTAATATTATAAAAGCAAAGAAGTTACAAGAACAACTGTAAATTAACCTATTCAGAAGCTTTGAGATCAGCATTAAGTGTAACTCTTCTACTTAAGATATCTTGGGGCCAAGTTGTTGCAACATGTCAAGTTATTATCTGTTGATTCTGTTGCTGCAAGCAAAAAAGGCTTTAGTTTACCCAAAAGGGGTGTGACAGCTTTCAAACAAGGTGACTGTAAAATTCTTTCATGCTTTGTTAGTGCAATTCTGATGATTCCAAGCATGGCAGGCACTAAAAGGAAAATGAAATAAATTCACAATTAACTCAGTGACATACAAGCAAGCCTCAGTTTATAACTAAGATGTAATTAATGTTGGCAACATGACTACAATTTGCAGCCATGTGCCCACAGGTATTGCAAATGTTAAAAGAAGCCATAAAGACACTTAACAGTGTTCTAGTTCTTATTATAAATAAGCTACGGCTCAGATACTGACATTGTTATGCCTCATCATGCAGTACTTCCACATCAAAGTCAACTTTTAGTACCACAGTAGCATCCCATCAACTTAGTAAGACTAATGATAACCAGTCAAGCTCCACTACTATGAGCTTGTATAGTTCTACAGTGCCTAACACTTCTGACAAAAGTAATTTAACACCTGCTGAGAATCAGTTACACAGTAGCATATCCCATGATTCAACACTGTCTTACCTTGGAACCTCTTTACCATCTAAACAAGATTCAACTGTCTTGGGTGTGTCCAATGCTTCTGTTGCACTATACTCTTACAGTCTAACAACATTGTCCCAAGATTCTATGGTATCTCATCTTGACGATAGTATTCTCCAAGCTACTGTAGTGTAGACATGGAGATACTGTAGCTAAGTCAACTTTAAAAATAAAAGAGGTTAAAGGTTTCAAGTTTATTTTATTTCAACAAAGAAAGGATATTGTGGCAGTACAGCCAACATAACAGGATCTGGAAAGTCACCAAAACTCGAATTTGCCCTTACAGGGCTTTGCTAATTACTAATAATAATAATATATCATAGTTAATTAGAATAGTCGCTGAGCCTGCCAAATACCTATAGTAATATCAAAGAGATGTTCACTGCCAATGCTTTTGTACAGGAACAAGTATGTTTTCATGTTGTTAACTGTTTGCGCCTGAATCATCCATACTAAATGTATGGGATATTTTTAAAACCTCATAACTCACTTGCTTTTGTCAGCATCAAAGCGCTTTTTTGATTAACAGTTCTGGTGTTTGAAGGTCTTCACAGTACTACTAAATGTTTGAGCAGCTGGCCCTTATAACAAGAGTTATTAACAAGAAATGAGGGCTCAGGTGAACGCGAACAGACTATAGTTTGGGACTGCTCTATTAGAGTATATCGATCTTTCACAATCTGTTGCTTTTCTCTGTGCACTTTCTGTCTTAGATTTCCTGTTCGAGGTTCAACCTGAGGGGGGTCTCGGGACCCCAAAGAACCCCCCCTTGCACCCATTCCTGACCAGGGCAACTATAAAGTTGGAAGTCATACTGGTCAGATTACTGTAGAGGACAGGAAGTAAACTGATCGTAAATTTTTACAGGGTGAGCTGGCTATATTAGAGCTCTGTCAAAAAGGCTAGAAAAGAAATAGAGAAAGTGGACAATGAAAGAATCAACCCTTTCAAGATTAGTATTTTTTAAATTGTTAATTTAAAAATGAAGTAGAGTTCTATGCAACAAAAAGTATGATGGTGTTACAACATGAATGATGGTGTTACAGCACAGCTCAGTGGGAAGTCCCTACTTTGGCATTGAACAATTGTTAATTTAAAAATTAAGTAGGGATCTATGCAATAAAAAGTAGTAAAACAAGAGATGAATGATGGTGTTACAGCATAGCTCAGTGGGAAAGTCCCTACTTTGGCATATTAGCTATCAGTGCCAAAGTAGGGACTTCCCACTGAGCTATGCTGTAACACCATCATTCATCTCTTGTTTTACTACTTTTTGTTCCATAGATCCCTACTTCATTTTAGATTAACAATTTTTAAAGATACTAGTTTGTTTAGTTTTTATTGTTGTGGCACAGCTAGCTACAATGTAACTTGTATTAGTCCACTTGTATTTCCCACATCTGTAGGTATGGGAGGGCAGACACCATCACTTGTACCTCCAGCTGACAACCTTGCTGTTGCTGAGGGGCATCTGTCTCCTTTAGAGCAATAATGTTTTTGTATTGTGCTTGCTTCTTTTTCTTACATAAATATGTCTACCATAACAATGTAACTTGTAACTGTTCTATCATACTTGACTGTTGTATTAGAGTATATCTCGAGTCAGCCAAGGGGTGAGCAGCTAGCTAGACCAATAAGGAGTGAGGTGATCTTGTTTACTGTTAAAAAAATAGCTAGATTGTTAAGAGACACGGTCTCCATACTCTTTCACTATTTTGATCAGCGTGGTTGCAAACCTATCATGAACGAGATCCCAATCATGAACTTGCAGATATCTAGCTAGTATATAATATTGCTTCGTTGGATGAAGAAGAAGACAAGCAGCCTGATTGAAGATAAAAGAAAAAGCAAGGCGCACAGGGCCTCCACTCGTCGGAACCCCAAAGGCACATCCCTCTGGTGAGTTTGTTGTTGTGGCGTAAAATGGTGGCCGCACGTTGCTTCGTTTAGTCTCTAGCCTTGTGACTGTGGTCAGTGAGGCAGTGAGGCAGTGAGACTAAAATTCAAGTTTTGGTGATTTTTAAAAATTCTATATCTGGCCACCCGTAAGTGTTTATATTTAATGCTGTTTTATATATAGTACTATTCCATAAAGGTGATTTTCGTCGTGTAAAATGTCTCTAGGATGATTTTTAAAAGAAGAATTTTGGGCGGCACACAAATATTTCAACAAGATCCGCTTAAACGGTACAACCGTACTGTTTGATTATTGCATTCTTTCCTTTGATTAAGGAGTGCATAGAACCTAACTCAGCTGGTCAGACACATTCTGATGCAATTGACAAATTAGTGAGTTTAGATGGTGATGATTCCTATATAGTTTTGGCTGTGACAGGCAGTATGCTATATTTCAGTCACTCTTTCAAGAATTGCAGTGGTTTAAGGCTGATGTCTTATTGGAGGTTGTCACCACTTTCCATATGCAAATGTTGTATGCCTTGATAATATTACCAGATAGTACCAGACATGGGGCCAAGTACATTTAAAAGTACTTAAGTAAAGTACAAGTACTTTTGAATTTTGCAAGTACAAGTACAAGTACTCCAGCAGCAATCAAGAGAGTACTTAAGTAAAGTACAAGTACATTTTGCTGTAGTAAAATATATGCTGTATTCAGTGTATTGTAGTATGTAAGTGTGCCTAGGGGGGTTGGTTTTTGTCAACCATTCTCTCTCTTAAACTCTTAAAATTCACTGACTTGAACAGCAGCATTGTTTTTGTTTGCCAGAATGCTATGACATCATTAATCATGACAACATGGTACATAGTAAGGTTGGGGAAGGCAGTAGAAGAATCGCAAGAAGCTGTAAACTGCACTGTGTACAAACTACGTTTAATGTTTACAGTACTTACAAGTACTTTAAGTACTCAGGTACATGCAAGTACTTAGCAAAGTACTTGAGTATAAGTACAAGTACATTGGGGAAATTAAGAAAGTATTTAAGTAAAGTACAAGTACTTTCAAATCTGTACTTAAGTGTACTTAAGTATAAGTACTCATGTACTTGGCCCCATGTCTGGATAGTACATGGCATGTGGTAGGACTAGGGCACTGCTCAGCCATCAAAATGAGCACTTGATAGGTAAGGCTTTGTTGATACTCACTTAAAATGTTAAAAAAGCTGAAACCAGATTATGACATCAACATTGCTAATAAGGAAATCCTTTTGGATTTTAAAGATGCAGAAGATAACGCTTTCCAAGATAGTTTTGGTATTTTAATGCTATACGTGACTGCTCTGTACACTTTACTGCAATGCGGGTAGGTGCACTACAGCGAGTTAACAGTTTCTGTTGTTAGTTAGTACCCCCCCTGCCCAGTCTAAATGTATAGTGGCTTACCCAAAGAACAGCCTTGAAATAAGATTTGCTTCTCTCCTGGGATCTTTAGCTGGTGTTTCATACTCGCAATGATCAGTTATCATTCAAGTATTCCTCATGTCAACCGACTCAACGCTTCCAAACTCCGTCCACCGAGTCGACGTGATCATCCCGAATCACCTTAATATATTAAAAGGAATCAAGCTCGGAATCAAGACAGGAGCATGTTCACAGCACAGCCACATGTCTATAGTGGGATAATTTGAATATTTGAATTTGGTTTTAAACTCCTATATTCGGCATAATGCACCTATCAATTGTAACTGCCAGTACCCCCAGTACGGGATCCATAGGGGGATTATAGGGGGTTTACCTACAAAGTTACCCCCAGTAGTGGGGCTTTTGACATAAACATTTTTATAACAATCGAATTGTGTAACTACATTTAGTTAAATCACATGATGTTGCCCCTTAGCCAGCGAAGCGGCGTTAATCATGGAGTGGGGGAATACCTCGGGGAATAAAGGGGGTAGGTAGGGGATTAGACAAACACTTAGCTAGGCCTCAGTAGTGGGGTTATTGCTCTTGCAGGGTGCCAAATCCCCACCTTGTCCCCACATGGCCCGTACTGGGGGGGTAGGGGCCTAACATTGATAGGTGCATAACCGTTCTTCCATATAGGAGGAAACTATATAAAACTTAGTCTGACGGCACCCGCCCCTTCGCATAGAGTAAGGGTCTGGTATGCTTAGTATCACCGAGTTGTTCTGGAGGAATTTAACAGTGTTGCCATGCTGTGAATAAAGTTCATAGATTTATGAACTTTTTGTCTTGTTTGTGAACCTGAAATAATCTATGAACTTTTTATGAACTTTGGCTGGTTTGTGAACCTGAAATAATCTATGAACTTTTTTATGAACCTGGAGTAATCTGTGAACTTTTAAGAACTTTTGGCAATTTTAGGTGGTAACCTTTTTTTTTTTTGCTCTTCAGTGCCCTACTAACCCAGAGATCCACCTATTTATAATGTGTAGGCTAGTTTTCGGAAAGTGACTATGTATTTATGAACTTTTTATGAACAAATTTATTTTTTCACATGAACATTTGGAGCAAATCAGCTGGCAACACTGGAATTTAATTTGAATGTAATGACGTAACGAAAATGGCCTTAACGGAAGTGCCTCACCCAAAACTGTGGCAGAGATATTGAACTTTCTTCGCCTTTACTAGGGTCCGCAATCCGAAAAATCAACTTCTACAAATCAATCCCCCTACCATTGTGGGATGTTCATTGTAGTATCCCATTGCTTGATTCACCATGAAACCGGAGGCACGATTGTTGTCTTCACAGAAATGTTGTTTTCAGTATCCCGCAAGATGCAAAATTTATTTTTAAAATTTCGTGCTCCACACAAAGGACTGGATGAAACTTGCTACTTAGCCAAATCGTATCCAGAGTTGTTGTAGTTGAAAAGTACGCACAAAAATAAGTAAATGATTTGCTGGGTGCCCGGCACAGGGTTGCTTTCTTTGAAAAAACAGACAAAGAGATATGAAGTTTCGAATTCAAACTGCCCTACCACCCAGGGCAAGAGAAGCCAACTCTTCCTCATAGTGTTTCGATACGGTTGGGTGCATAGTCTGTCTATGCTGTTAGTTTGGAAAAGATCTGAACTTCTCACCATCTGGGTGACGAGCGTCAAAATTTTCTGCAGCATCAAAGAATTGTGTCACGCTTTCTAGTCATTTCCAGCGCTTCTGCAGTCACAACAATCATCAATTATAAACTAAAACTATGGCAAAAGATGTCCCTGAACATTTGGTAGCAGCGGTTGTCAATTATTATTTCATCCACGGCTTCCACGCCTCGCTCTAAGCTATGTATCAAGGGAGGCAGCAAAATCGTCCAAATTTGACTTCACCTCTCACGCTCCGCAGCAGCTTCAAATCTTCACTAGATCACCCTACATCACCATTATGCTGCAAAACATCCAAAAACAAACCGAAAAAAGCACAAAATCTTTCATTTTTGATTCGAGCTGAGTGGAGCTCCTGGTGAGCTGCTGGTATACTGCATCATATGTGTAGAGAACAGGTTATATAGCGCTTATTATTTAGAATTAGTGTGTACTATTTAGAATGTATTATGTAATGTTTAATCACGTGAGAATACTGTGGCATGTGTTGTGTGTGCTCGAGCTGAGGGGAATCCGTCGACATCACGGCAATCCGGGATAGTTCCAGTTCGTTACGGTTCTGATCGCGAACGTTTTCAGATATTGTTTGGTGCTGTGGACCAGTGGGAGTGATTTGCTGACGCAACTGACTCGACCCTCGACCGGGACTCTTACTTCACCGTACACCCCCAGAAGTCGTGGTACCGTGGCAGACTGCCTAGCAGTTAACGGTACCATTTAAGGCAAGCTTCGTTAACTGTCAGTACTGTTTTTTTTTTGTTCCTGTCGTTTTAGCGAATCATTCTGATGGAGGACCTAACACGCCTTCAAGCTTCCCGGAAGGCCTACAAGTCACGAGGCTCTACAATAAGATTGACGACTTGTTTAACTCTGAGACCGACGATTATACTATCACAACCTTGACTACTGCCGTCGAACAACTGAGCAGCAAACAGACTAAGATCGCTGAGCTAGATGAACGGATCACCACGCTGATTAAGGAACCTGAGGAGCTCACTGAGGCTATGATCGAAGCTGGAGAACTCGAGGACTCAATCATGGATAAGATTGCTAAGGTGAAGAGGTTTATAGAGCTAAATAAGAACAGTGTAAAGCCACATACATTGATAAACCCCACCACTCAACCATCAACTGAGATGGGTCCATTACTATCAAATCCACACATACAGCCTATGAGCTCAGCCACTATCACTAGAAGCTAGTCCACTGTTAAACTCTACACACCAGACTGTATCAACCATTGTTAGTAGTGCCCCAACACCGTCCATTGTTAGTCTAGCAACTTAACCAACAGCAAGCAGCAATGCCACAGTCACAACAGTGCCACTCACTACCCCGCTGCTGTTACCTTCTCTAGTGCCTGCTACAAACACCACAGCAAGTCTTAATTCTTTAGCACTTCCAATGTTACCAGTGACCACTATTACAAGTACAACAAGCCTTTCAAGTCATAGCTCTATTACCACCCCAGAACAGAGAAGCCATGTACATGCCTCCTTACAATCTGCTAACAGTCGTCTCCCTAAGCTCACATTGCCTACTTTCTCTGGAGACCCCTTAAGCTGGCAAACTTTCTGGGACTCATTCAATGCAGCAGTGCACACAAATCCTGCCTTAGATGGTATACAAAAGTTCAACTACTTGAAGGCCCAGTTACAAGGAGACGCTGCAAGAGCCATAGCAGGTCTTCCACTCACAGAGCTGAACTACCAGCATTCAGTTGCACTACTTGAAGAGAGATTTGGACAACCCCACAAACTGATCAATGCACACATGCAAGTCCTGTTAGATATGCCTAATGCTACTGCAAGCCTTACCAGTCTCCGTCTGCTTTATGACACAGTTGCAACACACACAAGGGCACTTGCTTCTTTGGGGAAGTCGAAGGACTCGTATGGTGATATAATGGTGTCAGTTATATTGAAGAAGCTCCCTGCAGAGATTAGAAGAAATCTTGCACGAGAACAGGCAAATACTGAATGGACGTTTGACGATTTGACAGCAGCTATTTTGAAAGAGATCAGAGTTCTCGAATCTGGTTACCAACCAACAGATTTACATGCTTCCTCCAGAAGCACAGCGACATTTTATGTTGGATCTAAGAGCAATTTCCCAGGTTCTCACTCAGGTACTAAGAAAAGTACAGCTTGTGTCTTTTGTAAGGGCCCACATCCTTCACACTCCTGTGTTACAACAGATCAGCAAGTACGGATTGACATAGTTAAGAAGGAAAACTTGTGTTTTAACTGTTTGGGCCATCATAAGATCTCTCAATGCACATCCAGATTTCGCTGCAAGAAACGACATCACACAAGTCTGTGCAGCAGTGAGACACCTAGACCCAATGACAGCAGAAGCAGTAACCAAGGTGGTGCATCATCTGATGTTCAAGTTGTCCCTTTCACAACAGCTGGTCTGCTTACTTCAGCACTTAATAGTCACTCCCACAACTATACTTGTTTATTGAAAACAGCTGTTGCCCCTGTTATTGCTGGCTCCATCAAGACACAGGCCAACATCTTATTCGATGAAGGAGCTCAACGCTCATTTATTTCTGCTGAACATGCCACTGAACTGTGCATTCAGCCGACTTCAACACAAGGAATGGCACTAGCATCCTTTGGCACTACTACAGCTTCATACCAAGAGCTTGGCGTGGCAACTGTAGAAATTGAGACGATATCCGGTGAAGTTATTCCAATATCAGTTCTGGTTATACCATCCATAGCAGCTCCTATTCAAAGCTCAATCAACTCTTCAGTCAGAAACATGTTGTATTTACAAGGTCTCAAGTTGGCACACCCAGTAACCTCCAACCATCAATTCAAGATTTCCATACTCATTGGGACCGACTATTATTGGACATTTATCCAAGATCACATAGTCAGAGGAGATGGTCCCACAGCTCAACAATCCAAGCTGGGCTATTTGCTGTCAGGACCAGTACCTTCTCCACTTCTAGAATCATCATCGTCAGTTCTTTTACAACTCACTTCAGCAGTACCTACTCCAGAAGCACCAGATCTAGAACAATTCTGGTCAGTAGAAGCAATTGGCACTACCAGTGACAAATCATCTGACTCATCATTCCTACAGACATACCAAGATACTTGTGTTTATCAGTCACCCACAGGAATGTATGTAGCAAGATTCCCATGGAAGGAAGACAGACCATTCTTACCATCAAATTTTGCCATTTGTCAGAAGAGAACAACTCACCTGCTCAACAAGTTAAGGGGTACTCCACAACTCTTGAAGATCTATGATGAGATAATACTGGAACAAGAGAGACGTGGATTTATTGAGAGGATTATTGATCACAGTACCAACAATACACACTATTTACCACATCGCCCTGTGAAGAAGGATTCCACCACAACACCTGTTCGTATCGTATACGACTGTAGCTGTAGAGAACATTCAAATTCTCCTAGTCTCAATGACTGTTTGATGGTGGGGCCTCCATTCCTTAATAACCTTTGTGCCATCTTACTCAGATTCCGTATCATAATTATGCGCTTTCTACAGACATTGAGAAGGCCTTTTTACATGTTCAGTTGCATAATGATGATCGGAACTTTACTCGCTTCCTATGGCCAAAGCTACCAGATAAACCAGACAGCAAGTTTCAGGCGTACCGCTTTGCAGTTGTACCATTTGGCTCCTGTAGTTCCCCCTTCATGCTTGCTGCTGTTCTTAATCTACATCTAAACAATACGCCTTCACCCATAGCTGATGATATGAAAGAGAATCTATACGTAGATAATATTTTATCAGGCTGTGATACAGAGGAGGAAGTAGTACAGTACTACACTCAAGCTAGAACAATCATGGGTAAGGCAAAGTTTAATCTGTGGTCGTGGTCCTCTAACAGTCAACAGCTCCAAGAACTTGTAGCCAAAGAGAAGACAGGAGATCCTAGCACAACAGTTGGAATTTTGGGGTTACAGTGGAACATAGCAACGGATACTTTGTCGCTCTCCCCAAAGAAGTTGTCCACTAACACAAATCTACTTACCAAGAGAGACATGTTGCAAACATCCTCACAAATCTATGATCCTCTAGGATGGGCTACACCCATTACAATTAAGGCCAAGATACTACTTCAAGATATTTGGCAAAGCAAGCTCTCTTGGGATGAGCCTCTACCAACTGATATCAGAGACAGATGGATCGGTATTCTTGCTGACTTGTTTGAGTTACCCAAGCTAACAGTACCAAGACCCTACTTCACACCATCTAATCAGAGGTACAATACTTGTAACATGTATGTGTTTTCAGATGCCAGCACCAAAGCTTATGGCACAGTAGTGTACTTATGTCAGCAGGGCAAGGTCTGTTTAGTGATGTCCAAGAGCCGAGTTGCTCCTACTAGGACTGTTACACTACCCAAACTAGAGTTAATGGCTGCAGTAATGGCTTCTCGACTAGCTAACTTTGTCAAGTCTTCACTACATAGTTACAATTTGTCTACCAATACTCACTTATGGACTGATAGCCAAATTGTGCTGTATTGGATTTACAAACAGACCAGTTCAAAGCCATTTATCAATCACCGTGTCACTGAAATTGTCAACTCCTTCCCACCTAAGATGTGGTCATTTACTCCAACATCAGACAACCCAGCTGACCTACTTACAAGAGGCATATCAGCCCAGCAGTTATTTTCTTCACAGTTGTGGCTTCAAGGTCCCTGCTGGTTACCATCAGAATCTGAATGGCCCAAGTGGTTGCCAACAGGTATTCTACACATCAACATAGCAGAAGCTGAGGAGGAGGTAGAAGTGACTACACCAGAAGATGACGCCAGCATTACTACAGGTATTTCAAATGTTGTCACCATAACACGCCATAGTAACATCTACAAGTTGTTAGCTGTAACTGCATATGTTTTGAGGTTTACTCACAATTTGTCTCGACAACACACTAGACTAAGTGGACCCTTGAGTGCTTCTGAATTGCAGGCAGCTAAGAAGCTCTGGATCTCAAGTAGCCAGCACTCATGTTTCAAGGAGGAACTCTCCTATTTGATGAAGAGGAGCAAGCACCATTGCCCTACGCTGGTTAAGCAGCTGAGATTGTTCCTTGACAAGAGTAACCTCATACGATGTGGTGGCAGAATACACAATGCCCCTGTAGCAGATGCTGCCAAATTTCCAATTCTACTACCCCCCAAACACTTACTGACTGACATGTTTATACAACAAACACACAAGAAGCTTCACCATGCTGGAGTCAGTACCACCATAACCGCGTTGAGACAAGTCTTCTGGATTCCGACTATTCGACAACGAGTCAAGAAGCAGCTACGCCAGTGTGTGACATGCAATAGACTCATGGGTAAACCTTACCAAGCTCCAGATCCTCCACCGTTACCAAGAATGCGTGTAGAAGCATCTCAGCCATTTAAAGTCACAGGAGTTGACATCACTGGGGCACTGTATGTAAGAGACACAACAGGAGAGAGGAAGGTTTACATATGCTTGTTTACCTGCGCCTGTACTAGGGCAGTGCATTTAGAAATTGTACATGACTTAACTGTGGATAGTTTTTTACTTGCTTTTCGTAGATTCTCAAGTCGAAAGTCACTCCCAACACAGATGCTATCTGACAATGCCTCTACTTATCGTGCTGCTGCGGAGGAAATTAAGGAACTGTTTGAATCTGATGATCTGAAGGAAGCTTTGGGGCGTCAATACGTCACATGGAGTTTTATACCTAAACGGGCCCCATGGTATGGGGGGTTTTGGGAGCGCCTTATAGGCCTCACAAAGCAGGCAGTAAAGAAAACCCTAGGAAGAACGTTTGTATCACTGCAAGTTTTAGAGACAGTTGTTGTCAAGATTGAGAGCATGCTTAACGATCGACCACTTACTTATGTGTCTACCGATATTTCTGACCCTGAACCTCTTACCCCAGCTCACCTCATGTACGGCAGAAGAATAGTGTCTGCTCCACACCCTATTGATGACCAGGAGGAGATCACTGATCCATCCTACTTGACTGACAAAGACATGAGAAAGGCTGTAAACAAGCACTCAAGACTTATTCAACAGTTCTGGCTTCGTTGGAAAAGGGAATATTTAACTGCCCTTAGAGAACTTCACAAAGCTTCAGGAAATAACAAACAGTGCATCAAGAAGGGTGATGTTGTGTTGGTCCATGATGACACCCCAAGACTCCACTGGAAGTTGGCTATAGTGGATGATCTAGTCAAGGGAAATGATGGATTAGTTCGCTCAGCCCACATTTCAACTGCTAACTACAAGACTAATAGACCCATCACCAGACTATATCCGTTGGAAGTTGTCAGCACTCCAAATAACAATTTGACTGGAGAGAGTACAGAGGATAGTTCAACCCCAGTAAGTATGCAACAACAATCTAATACTGATGTTCAATGTGATGGTCCAGTACTACCAAGACCTAAGAGAGCAGCTGCTACTAGAGCTATGAAGAACATTTCAGAGTGGACTAATACACTACGCCGCCCCCCGGAGAAAATGTAGAGAACAGGTTATATAGCGCTTATTATTTAGAATTAGTGTGTACTATTTAGAATGTATTATGTAATGTTTAATCACGTGAGAATACTGTGGCATGTGTTGTGTGTGCTCGAGCTGAGGGGAATCCGTCGACATCACGGCAATCCGGGATAGTTCCAGTTCGTTACGGTTCTGATCGCGAACGTTTTCAGATAAGGCCACACCAAGTCAAACCTTAGTTTCTGGTCACCCGCCCGCATGGAAAACTGGAACCCCAGTTTATGAGGACTATTATTAATATTACAGGCGCTTAAGTGTACGTGACCAAGGACAGTGATTTTTAAACATTGCAAAAGATCGAGATACTCTAATAGAGCAGTCACACTACCCTTAACTTTAATACTAGAATAGACAGATACTACTATAACGTTTTTGACTTGTCCTTGATTAGCTATATAGCTATTAGTAATGCTTCTGTTGCCAGTAAGTAACTTCAGTACAGTATGTATGTAGCATTGATCACTATCCTAATGATCAGATATACCACAGCTTAAACTTTCCTAACAATTCAGATGTGGTCCTCTAATGATTAATCTAGTAACTCTTCTAGTGGATCTAAACTTGGACTTCCTTATCACTGATCACTGATATACTGACTAGAAATCCGGTAACATTTGGTGAGCTCAAACTTCAACTTTTCCATGATTACATAATTGCAAGTATGGTCCTAAATTAACAAGTGCATGGCATCCCTTAGTTAAAACATTAACTTAGCTTTCCCACATGATCACTGAAAAACACTAGCCTGGAGCACTCAACAACTCAACTCAAAACTTTGACAGCTACTTTACTGAAGGTTTACTGTATAGAAGGCTGGAAACACATGCATATATAGTTGACTAAGACTTCAGATTTGAAAGAGTTTCTGATGTGTTAATATAGTTTTGGATTATTATTAGCTAGCTAATAAATAATAATTTCCTGACATAGCTAATGAAACATTTCATTTGTAAAGCAAAAGTAGCTACATGAGCAGACCTTTCCTTAGTGTTAGCTACACATTGTTGTGCTCAGCAGTGTAGCTAGCCATCAACAATTTTCCTGGTGCACTTTGCAGAAGCATAATTAACTACTTATGCTATAAGAATGTTGGTTAAGCTTGGTTGTAAACTCAATATGAAATGGGTAAATTGAGCAAAATTAATAACATTACAGTATTACTGGTGTATATGTAAGAGTCTATGATAGTCCTGAAGTCCTGATCATCCGCCCGCCCGCATCCTTTTGTTGGCTAGGGAGTGACCAGAAACTAAGGTATGACTTGGAGTGGCCTAATATGAAATCACAGAAACACCAACTACTACTACCAAACGTTTTGATCCATCATTTATCATCATTCTAAACAAAATTAAGTGACCATTGTGGCATCAGAAGTACTGGAAAGCACTTTGGTACCATTTAGAGAATCCCTTGAAATGACGCACGAAAAGTTTGACGTTCTTCACCCAGATGGTGAGAAGTCTCAGATCCTTTCCAGACTAACAGCATAGACAGACTATGCATCCAACTTTATCACATCACTATGAGGAAGAGTTGGCTTTTCTTGTCTTGGTTGGTAGGGCAGTTTGAATTCGAAAATTTGTGTTTCGTTTTCGAGAGAAAGCAATTCTGTGCCAGGAATCCAGTGAATCATTTGCTTATTTCTGTGCGTACTTTTAAACTACATTAACTCTAGATAATATCTAGCTAAGCAGTAAGTTTTATCCTGTTGTTTGTGTGGAGCACAAAATTTTAAAAATAATTTTTGCTTCTCACGAAATACTAAAATTGATATTTCTGTGAAGACGACAATCGTGCCTCCGGTTTCATGGTGGATCTAGCAATGGGATACCACAATGAACATCCCACAATGGTAGGGGGTTCGATTTGTAAAAGTTGATTTTTCGGATTGCGGACCCTACCTTTACACAGGCGAAAGTGGATTGGTCTACTTTTATAAAGTACACACGTCTCCCTACCTAGGAAATCAGAGCGTACCCGGGTTTTTCGCGTATCAAACAAGGCGAAAAGCCTTTCCCGATATAACACTTTCTTCTCCTAATTTGTTCTTTATTAGCTAACTCCTTATGTTTCTTCAGTACTGTTAGGGCATTTGATTCATTCTTTTGACGTAACATACACAAAAATGTGCTGATTAAACGTGGAGCGTTCTGATTGGTTGCACCAGTTTTTGGTAATCCGGTACAACTCCACTATACTAAGCATACCATACCAGACCCTAGTCTGGCGCCGCCCACCCCTTCGCAAAAAGTAAGGGTCTGGTGAAATACAAATACCTAATCATTTCAAAAGGAATTCAATTAGACAGCGCACGTAATGCTTGTTACGTCAGATGATTGCACTTCAATTCGAACAAAAGCATTGTGTTGCCAATACGGTGGCCCGTTTCGGTCTATTTTCCGGAAATTTCTTTCATTTCTGGGAAATTTCCGAGAAATTTCTTCACTTTTTCTCATTTCTCATAAAGTTTCTCACCTTTTTCTCAAATTTTTCTCTATTCTTGAAACTTTCCCTAAATTTCTTTAGTACTTCTCGATCTTTTCTCGTTTCTCAAAAATTTCCATAGAATTTCTTTGAGAAATAAGAGATCATGTGCACGTGATCAGTACTTCTCTAAAATTTCCATAGAATTTCTTCGTGGCATACGACGTCATAATGCGTAATTAAGAGTTCTTACTGTACAACTTAAAAGTGCGCGTGGATATGGCGGGAAAAGATGAAGTTTCTTTTTTGTTCAAGTGCGTTAAGGAAGGCAAGATTATGGGAGACGAAGCCATCAATATCATTGGCAAGGGCAGATCATCAGCCACCACAGGAGCTATTATGAGATATGGACCCAATCATAGTATCCAACCCCCTACACCAATTGCAAGTAAGCCAGCAACCGTTATCTTGTTACACATACTGAACGTAGTTCGAGCACGTGCATATTGACTTTAATGTATAAACCTGGCTTTGGTCTGTAGAGCTGTCTGGTTTTTGTCAAAACAAAATGCTCTATATGTAGTGCTCATGAGCAATGGTGTTTTAAAAGCAGGATCTTCTGCCTTGAGCTCTTATCAGAAAATATCTTTTTTGTTCATAACATTTTTATTGTAGCCAACTTGTATTTTTCCTTTTAATGCCTGCTTTAATTTGTATAATATGTAGCTAGTCGCATGAAAGTCTCCTGTCCAGACCGTATTGCCTTAACTTCTTGACATTATCAATTAGAGATTATAAGTACCCCCTCAGAAAAAGTTTTGTCGTCTGCCCACACCTTTTTGTTCAGCAACTTTTTGCATACAATTTGTTGTTACCACCAAGGCATTAACCATATAATCTTACCACCAAGGCCTTAACCTTAATTTGCATGCAACAATTTTGAACAAGAATGGTATGGATGATTCACCAGACCCCTTCCTAGAAATGGGGGATTTTAAACTTCTAATTGACGAGTGGTGCTTACGAGGAACGTGACTAGCTAGTGTTTTATAGGCATCACCAGCAACATGGCACTTTCATTTTACTAGGTAGCAGTAAAAGAGCTGAGATTATTGAAAAATATAAGCAACTCCAACGAGGAGAACGATCAAATAGCTCTAAGAAGACAAGATGTGCTGCTAGTGTTCAAAAGAGAAACCCAGTTTTAATTAAGGTCAGTGTATAACTAACTATTCTAATAAGCATCAGTGGTGTATCCAGGGGGTTTGAGAGGGTTCATGGAGCACCCTTTTTGAAAAATCAGCAATGAAGCACAATCAAAATTCTCTAATAGAGCATTCACTAAAATCTAGTGATGTGCGATATAGCTTATTGTTTACATTGCATGTTGTGATTATTGCAAGCAAAATTATCACGATTATGATAATTATCACGACAATTAACATGTAACATTAGATGCCAGTCTACAGGTGAGAACTTATACAAACAACAAGTTTCTGAGTGCAGTTGTAACTAGTGATGAAAATTTCTATCAGAGAAAGTTTCTTGTTTATTGCAATTACTATGTATTTAGTTGAAATTTTTATATCACAATATAGCTTTGTCACAATATGATTATCATGAGATACACGGTATACGATAGATTGTACCATCACTACAATAATGCAACCGTCCAGGATGTAATCAAATGGCGGTTGCCAAATTGGTCTTACTGTATGTTGAACTTGAGAAAAACTGAAATTCACTCAAAATTTCTGCCGCTTTTGGTCTGAGCCTTCAAAAGTGTGGGTTGCAATAGTGAAACCCTGAAAGTATGGATCCACCCCTTGAGGCATTAGCCACATGTGTGCAAATGACTCAATAAGTTTGTTCGATTATGTTAGATTACACTTGGTAGAATGAGGTTCGATGATGTAAAGCAACGTGGTGTACACTGCAAGGAACTTGGACCTAATGTTAGGGTTTCTATGGCACCCAGAGCAACGTATGATGAATTGGTTGAGGAAGGAATAAAATACTTCTTCAGTTACAAGGAAAACGCAGCAGGTGTGGCAAGTCGTGAATACTTTTTGGCAGATGGGCAAGGAAGCAAGTTGCCCAACACCTTGCAAGGCCGCCCATGGGTTTTGGCAGATTATCTACACATGCATGGCATGTTTCCATCAAAGACTAGGATATTCTGTGTACAAGTAAGCAGTCTTGTGTATATGCTGAATATGGGATATTTAATCATGTGTATTGGAAATCTATATAGCAAGAGATCATCGGTATTCCCAGTGAGCCAGATAATGTTCATACTCCAATACCAGAGCCAGGTACTTCTCATGTTGTTGCCACAATACCATCTGACTCAAATGATGAGGTGGCTTTGAGAGATGTACAACGCAGCAGTGAAAAGAAAATAGGTAAATATATCACAGCTTTGTAACACAATTTCAATCTCTACGCATGTACGAAGATGAACACTTAATTCCATTTTCATCATTTACACTGGGACGTAAACTTGGGAAGGGGGGTTATGGATTGGTGTTCCTGTCCGAACTAAATGGAACGTTTGTTGCTGCAAAGCAAATTCCATTGACATCAGATGAGGTCGACATGAGTGAGATTAATGTTTTAAGGTGATAAAATAGTTATATAGCTATATGATTTCCATACGTGCTTTTATAACATTTGTTTACACTGAACAGCTCACTGTGCCACCCTAACATTGTTGTGTTCATGGGGTACTCCAGAGATGAACATCACATATACATCTTGACTAATTATGTACATGGTGGAGATTTATTCAACCTCCTTTTCAAAGAGGTACATTTATTGACTTGACTGAAATCTTTACATGTGTAATTATCGTCACAGAAAATACCACTCTCAGCAAGTGACCAACTGTCGATAACCGATCAAGTGGCACAGGCACTTGCTTATATGCATGGACGAAAGCCTCCTTTTATTCATCGAGATGTAAAGCCAATGAACATATTGGTAAGTACATATGTAGATTGATGTAATATAGGCAAGCATTGTCTGTGTACTTGTCAAGTTCTTCGGTGCCTTAATAGTACTACTAGAGAAAGATTGGGTATAAATGTTATGGGATGTCACTGATATGGTACCTTAAAAGCTTTGTACATTGTGCAAATGAACTTCACAAGTACTTTTGTATTACTTTGGACTTTCTGCTGCACATAAAACAATATACCATATTTACTTGGTTAAACGCCGCACCTTTAATAGTTGCCGCACTGAAGGGGGGCCCACAATCGATTGTGAAAATAAGGGCTTAAACATCGTTCACGTGTATTGAACGGTGGTTAAGCTTGAATAGTCGCCACATCGATTTTTGAGACTATAAGGTAATAGTAGCCGCAGCGTTTAACCAAGTAAATATTGTACTTTTAAACTTATTTATGAATAAAATAATTTTATGGTTTTTTAGAAATTATAATTATTGTTCACAGGTTGAAAAGGGAACTTTCCATGTATACTTAACAGACATGGGATTAGCCAGACTCAAGACAACAGCTTGTACAATGACAAATGTTGGAAAAGCTGAAGGCACACCTTATTATTCTTCACCAGAATGCTTTTTTGGAAACACATGCCTTGCGTCTGATGTTTGGAGCTTTGGTTTAGTCTTATCTGAAGTGTTCGGGAGAAAGCATGCGTGGGGAAAACTAATGACCCATGCTGAGATGGCACAACTTATTGTGGCTAAAACTCTACCTTCCGTACAACACCTCAACCCAACCATCAGAAGGGTGTGTGAAGGTTGTTTGCAGTATGATGAGAAAAAGAGAATCAATATGATGACTGTGATACAACAACTAAGGGAATAAATATTTAACAACTCAAGACACTTTTTAAATGTTTGTACAATACTATAGCTTCATCGGCATTTGTAGGCTTTGAAATATTATCTTCACTCATTACATGTTCAGCTAAATCAGTGAACTCCTTTGGTACAGAGCAGGGCTTAGTGACACTCCATTCACGTGCAGATTCTACATCATCACTACTCACGGTGTGTCTATATGATCGTGTCCCTAATAATTGCATAACATTTTATTCAAATTTAAGTTTATCATACCTTCATCTTCAGGAAGAAAATACAGCTTATCTGGTATACCACCAGGATTATAATTACTTGGTCGTATTCTATGAATGTTCCATTCATGTGCCACGTAATCCAATTCAGCTTGTATCAAGTCCATAAAACAGTATCGAAGGCAGTCACTACAGACAAAATCCATTGTTTAATTGGTGAGAAGTATGTGTATTTTGACAAATTCTATAGCTGTGTTAGCCAAACTATAATCCAGCCAATATACATTGTCTCAACACTCTTTTACTTACATATGATATTCACTGCTGTCATCCAGTTCACCAGTTTCTCTCAAAGCCTGTAATCATAGCAATTTTGCACTTATCACATGTGAAACACTAATTTCACACACCTTAAAATAATCCATCCACCATTGCGCAGCATTCTTGCGGAGCTGTCCCCACCAAGCCTCAATACGCTAGTTTGTGCACGATTAAAACAAACAAATAATAAAATACAAGGTAAACAAACTTGATTGGAAGTAGATCGGCCATACATGAAGCTTTTCTCCTTTGCAAAGGGATCGTCATGTTGATCTCGCAAAAATGGCTGCAAAAATGCTATACAGTGAATCCTCACTAATCCGAACAGTTCTGTTCTCAAGTTGACAAAAGTCTGTTCAGATTAGTGAATTTGTTTGGATTAGTGAACCCATTGATTATATACAGAACCTAATTCAATTACTCTAATAGAACATACATTTGTTTGCAAATACTCTAATAAAACAGTCATTTGTACTGTTCGGACTATCGAGCGTTTGGATTACTGGAGTTCGGATTAGTGAGGATCCACTGTATTTGTATTCTCAGTTCCTCTGTCCGTTCTTAAAATTGTAGGGCACCCTACAGTAATAAACACATCAGTTTTAATTTATATGTTTAGCTATCATATGCCTTAAAACATACCACATTCAATTGATTAATTAAACACTGCAGCTGTAATTAGCCTATAATATAGTATAAAAAACTAATGAGGATATTCAAGGGTAGCCGGTGCTATCAGTACAAAGCAGCTCATAGACCTCAGTGCATCAAAAAAAGAGTACGTACTTATTACAATAGCTGCAATGTGTTTCACCACAATGTACACTAAAAATGGAAACAATAGACAAAAGGTATGGCATACAGAAACACATTATAGAATAACTATTGTTTGTTCTCTTCTCTATTACTGTAGGATTACCTTTCTAACACTACAGATACATAATTATTGTCACCGTGAGGCATGTTCACTGACACAGTATAGCTACAGCCACTATATTCAAATGTAAGCCTTTTTTTTATCAAATCTAAAAATGTACGTTATTATAGTACATTTGGATATTATGTCTTGGCCTTATATGTTTACATATACTGTATATCCGAGGATCAAAATGCCATCCTGCAGGAGCTGAGAATTAGGAAGGATGAGGGTGGGCAACTGCACCCTCTGCCATTTTTGAGGGCAGCACCTATTCACTTATTCCAATGCCCAAAAGGCAACTATCTTATGGTACTATATACTCAAACGCAATGTCGTTATATGGATTGCAAGTTGATGTTTTCACAAAATTTTCATCCTTAGAACACATCAGTAGACAATTAAAGTAAAGCAATCCTAAAATATTAAAGTGTAAAAATGCTTAAGTCATTCAGCAAAAAAGTTGAACAAGTAATATCAAGAGTTAGAGGATTAATGCTTGGTTGTATGTATACTATATTTATCTCATGTTTTCAACTAACCTGCTAATTTTTCTACACAATTTAAATAGTACCCTGCAATAATGTATGGATCATTATTTGAGGGGGATACATGAAGCCAAAGGATTCTACGTGAGTAGCTGTTAAAAGGTTAGATAAGGATTATGCGCTTGTTTTTAATATTGCTTACCCGTCAATGCAGCCATGTATGGCAAAACCATACGGCTTTAATTTATCATATCCGTCACAATGCCATATATAGTCTGGCCCCTACAGTTCACCAGAAAAGTGGACGCAAAGTACAATAAAGCATTATCTGGTGAAATGAATACACCTTGCTGTGATATATCCTTCTCTTCAGTTTTTTTTCCTTTCCTAGCTGCAGCGCCTTCTGGGTTATCCAAAGCTGACAACATCATCACAACATTTCTGTAGCAAAATGTTGCTTACCGACTAAATAAAGGACCAACTGACTCACCTTCCAACACGCAAACTATGTTTCTCTTTCAGCCTCTTGTGCAATATGCGGTAACCAATGCAGTTCCCTGACACCTCTCTTTCTTTCTATGAATACAGTATTGCAGTAATGATAGTCACATTTATTTTGAAAGACCGTAGAATGAATGTAAACAATTGTCCCAATGTTGGATCCATGTAGCATGGAATTTGGAACCAGCAATTGCTTCTCACCCTTCTTTAAGCTACACAAAGCCTGCAACATACAATGAAAGCATCCTCTCACAACTCATAATAGGATAGGCAGAAATTCATAAACAACAGAAATTCTTTAATAGAATAGCTCTCATAGCTATGCAGCAGGTTGTATTGTAGTACTATGATACCGACTCTTCAACACTGACAATTTTATAATTCTTGACCTGTGAATAAGATACTTTTCCAGTACAAGATGTGTGGAGAACATTTTACCAGTGTCCTCGCACCGTTGTTACAGATCTGCCAGCCTACAGCAAGTGCTTGTGTGTTACCTCTTGAATACTATTTGCTTTATAGGCTACAATATACCATTCAGTGTAATTTCTGACTACCACAGATACAGGCTGGGGTAGGGGGGAATTGATTGCTATTAACTGAGGCAAAGATGTGGGTCCCTTGAACGTTTGGATACTAAGATACTGCATGTATTCATGTAAGGGGCCACTCACGCATATCGACTCGCAACTTGGAATTCATAGATCAACACCACAAGATTGCACATCCCTTCCTGTGACTGTCCCACTAGCTATTTTCCTGTGCTTTACTTGAATGCCTATACTTCTCCTATAAGTAAGGAGCTGAAAATTACAGATTCCCTGCACCATCCGCAATCTCAGCCCACATCTGTGGACCATGGTAGTTGGGGATTTAATAGGTGCAAAAAAGTATATCTCCCACTAGGGACCTACAGATAGGCTATAGACTAAACAGCTGTGGAGAAGGGAGTATGCGAATGAACTACTTTCATAGATATACAACTTACTTTAATAGCCGCTTCGACTTCTTCAAAGGAAGTTTGACCGTTTTTGTCTCTTCTTCGCAAGCCCATCCTCTTCAGTCGCTTCCTCAGTTGATCTATTGTTAAGTTTATACCGTGCCGTAAGTGTAAAAACTTGCAAATGTCCTCATATGTATAATCGTCTTTGAAATAACGTAATATTAAATCTTCCTCACCCACTGTATACAAAGCAGGAATGGCCATGATAGTGCCGTGCTTGACACCATCCCATAATAACAAATATCACGTGCACATGACGTCTAATGACGTCGTATTTCAAAAAGAAATTCTATGGAAATTTTTGAGAAACGAGAAAAGATCGAGAAGTACTAAAGAAATTTAGGGAAAGTTTCAAGAATAGAGAAAAAATTGAGAAGAAGGTGAGAAACTTTAGAAAAAGTGAAGAAATTTCTCGGA
This sequence comes from Dysidea avara, assembly GCF_963678975.1. Lineage (NCBI taxonomy): Eukaryota > Metazoa > Porifera > Demospongiae > Dictyoceratida > Dysideidae > Dysidea > Dysidea avara. The sequence goes on along the minus strand of NC_089275.1, from coordinate 18,725,204 downwards.
AATTTCCCAGAAATGAAAGAAATTTCTGGGAAATTTCCCAGAAGTAGACCGGAACGGGCCACCGTATGCCAAGGCGATTTCTGTGTGAACGTCATTGGCATGCACTAATTGGCTAGCGCCGAATCTGGGCGCTAGAAATGATTTAGTATCTGTATTTCACCAGACCCTTACTTTATGCGAAGGGGCGGGCGTATGGCACGCCATCTGTAACAAAAATAGGCTGTTAAATCGGGCCCTTTTTAAGCAAATCCGGCTCGATTTAAGACAATCCGGCTAGACTTAACTCGGGCCCTATTTAAGCCTTATCTCGGGCCCTATTTAAGCTATCTCGGGCCCTATTTAGCTAAGCGTCTTATCTCGGGCCCTATTTAAGTTATCTTGGGCCCTATTTATGTCTTATCTCGGATTTATGGCACGCCATCTGTAACAAAAATAGGCTGTTAAATCGGGCCCTTTTTAAGCAAATCCGGCTCGATTTAAGACAATCCGGCTAGACTTAAGAGCTGCAAGCTTATCTCTGGCCCTATTTAAGCCTTATCTCGGGCCCTATTTAAGCTATCTCGGGCCCTATTTAGGCGGCTTATCTTGGGCCTGATTTAAGGGTTTATCTTGAGCCCTTTTTATGCCTTATCTCGGGCTCCATTTAAGAACTCTATTTGTTGGCTCACCCACACCTCAGTAGTGCTGGCATCGCCTTGTGTGTTTAATACCACTTTGAATTCTTTGTGTACGACAATAAGTGTAGCATCACCTAGTCAAGTCTTGAACCTTATTGAAGAGCCTGTTCTGTTGAATCCACGAGAAAAGAAAGTTTTTGAGTATTTAAACTAAAGCAGTTGATTGAACTCATCCACTGAAGATGTTGGTCGTTTCCTTCGATTACTTCAGTGACCAACCGTTTGCAGGAGAGTCACAGTAAAATCCGAGGGTTCTTTTTCACCATGGATTTCTGTTTGTGGAGGTATACCACAGGGAAGTGCCTTAGGGCCACTTTTATTCCTAGTATATGTCAATGATATGCCCTCCCTGGTGCACCATGGTAACCTCTTGCAGTTTGCTGATGACACAACTCTAATTTGTTCTGGAGATACTTGTGAAGAAGTTGAGAAGAAGTTATTGCACAACCTTGAGCTGATTTCTAAGTGGATCTTTCAGAGTAAGATGCGGCTTAATGTTAACAAATCAAGTGTGATGTGGTTCTCTTCCAAGCACAGCAAAAGAAAGTCAGAATATCCTCCTAGCTATTATGATTGATGACCAACCTCTTACAGCTGTCACTCAGCAATGCTATTTAGGAATAATTTTTGATTGTTGTCTTCAGTGGAATGCTCAGGTGTCTGAAGTGTGTCGCAAGTGCTCTTACTATTTATATCTCATTGGATGCAGTCACAAACATCTACCTGTTTCCCTTCTTAAGTTGCTAATGGAGTCCAATGGCGGATCCAGGATGAGGCATTTGGGGCAAATCCCCCCCCCTCAATTCAATTCAATTATTAGCTCACCTTGTGGAGGAGCCATACTTCTGATTAAAATACTAAATTTTATGCCAAGCCAAGATCAGCTTATAAAATTCACGAAAATATACACATTTACTAGCATTCATTACGAATTTACCAGAAACTAAAGCGAACCAAAGTCAAACTAACTATGAAATTATCACCTAGCACTTCCGTGCATACTAAGCGCCTCTAAAAATAATTGTTGTGTTGTTTAAGACATTCAGAGCCTTTTAAACAGTTTTAAAGACTTCACAACCATCTAAAAAGACCAAAATGGTAAAAATCAAAAGTGAGACACTACTAAGGGATGTATTAGTTGCTGCTTCAAAAATGCAGCAACTAACAAGAGGATCTGGCTCTCCCTAACCACCTACAACTTGCCTGCTTGTGCCCCTCCCCTTTCCAGGTCCTGGATCCACCCCTGGAGTCCCTCATTTCATCGTGCATCATGTATGCTCTACCAGTGTGGGGACCCCTCTTCTGAATCACCAAGTTGGCTGCTTACAGCGTATACAGAATAGGGCGGTGAGGGTAGTCTTCTCCCTTAAGAAGTTTGATCATGTGTCTGTACCACGTGAACAGCTAGGTTGGCCTAACATATCAGAAGAAATTGAGATCTGTAGCTTGGCAGCATTTCATCATCACTGTTTTAGTCACCTCCAATAACATTTGGTCACTCTCACACCTATAACACTTGGTGTAAGGCCTATTTTGCTAACAGCACTTACCATCATCTGGCTAGAACACAGCAATATTTTCGACATCGTGCCACTTGCTGGTGGAATAAGCTACCATTTGAAGTGCCCCACAAGCATGGAGAATTTGTCACTTTAATGAAGACCCACTGTATGACTAATAATAATTAATCTGTGTATTATTTAAATGTATTGCTTTGTATGTGTCATGTCTTGTATGTTTTTCAGTTTTGTAGCTACTTTTGTATTTGTATATGTCTCAGCGTACTCTGACGTGGAAGAACGGCTATGCCGAACGTCATGAGTTTAAACAAAAAATCAAATCAAAATCAATCAATCAATCGATTTGTTACTGAATGCAGTGTGTGTCCTACAATTTTAAGGAAGATCCAGATTAGAATTACACTCATCGCCCTATTGCACATACATGTGCATTTATCATTGAGATTTCAACTGAATATAGTAACTATGTGCAGTTCTCCACCGAGATGAAAGTTGTATTAAGCGATGAAAACAGTTGGATCATGGACACCATATAGCAAGACATGCGACTCTGTTACTGTGACTGCTCAATCATTCCTTAATATTAAAAAATCATTATAGCTAACACAAATCAGCTGTATGATGTCTAACACTGAATCAAGTGCTTGCATGCTGGTAGATCCATAGCTATCTGGTGCAATTAGTGGATTGACAGTCTGTTGTACTGAATTGCAGTCCTCAGGAGCGGATCCAGGGTTTGGCAGGGGGGGGGGGGGGGGGGAGGGGGAGGGACGCCAAGGCAGTAGGCATAAGGGTCAGGGGGCACAGCCCCCAGAAGCTAAAGCCATTTCATATTTTTCAGGGCTAAATGTTTTGATGTAGTTTTATATACATATTTCTAAATCATACTGCTTTCTAAGTGGACTACATTGATCAAGAGTTATAAGTGACGGACATGAGTAGCTGAACTACTTAATAATAATCGACCTAAAGAATGGCACACACATGACCAAGTGCATTTCATTTGCAAAATATCCTTAGCTGGCTAAGTGTGCCCATGCATGTGATAGTGCTGTAGATGCTAGTAATGTTATAACACCATGGTACATCCATTAATAGAGTATGCCAACCCAGTCTGGTTACCTCTTACTATGCAGAGTCAATTATTACTGCCTGACATAGGCCATTTGTCAGGTAAATATCATGCATGCACGGCCGACCGCAATGGAACCTGCCTGACAAAATGTCAGATTAAAATGCAAGGAAGTAGTGCAAGGTTGATTATAGGGTTTTTAGTGTACAAGTAAATTGTAAACACAATAATGAGTGTACCATTACACATACTAAGCTTAAGTAAATCTGTCGATGTATTAAATTCCCTGAATGCCAAATTGTGTGAAGCAGCAGTGTAGCTATCAATGTCAGGTAAAGCTTTAGTTTGCCTGACATTTTCACTGGGGTTCTGCCTCATACCCTAAATGAGTGCAAAGACAGTGTGCAAGATTTATAACAGGTGACTATTCCCGCTTCAGTAGTGTAACTAACTTGCTTTTGGATCTTAACATCCCCAGTCTTGAATGTAGAAGAGAAGTTTCTAGTATCATCCTGTTCCATAAGATTGTTAATAACTTCTACTGATCTTATTCCTGTTAACCCATCCACCAGAGGTTACAATCAAATATTCCGTCAGATCTATGCTCGAACAACCCAATACAGCAATTCCTTTTTTTCCAAGATCAATCAGGCTATGGAACTCACTACCTCAAGAACTTATCCAACAACCATCATTATCTATCCTTAAACAGCAGTTGAAATCATTCCTTTTCTCAGCAAATTAACATCATATAGTAGCAACATTATTTCTTTATTAAGTAATACATATGTACCTTAGTTAGTGTAAGTGTAATGTATGTGCATTTATCGTCAACTCAAACTGAGGCTGCACATTATTTAATAAGTCCTTGGAGTGTTCAGTACTACCCAAGCACTGGAAGGAAGTTCTAATAACTCCAGTACATAAGAAGGGAGATCGCTCTAATGTTAGCAATTATCGTCCTGTTAGTTTGACCTTGCCTATTTGTAGAATCTTGGAATCCATCATTAAAGACAACATCCAAGAACTTTTGATGACTAACAATGTGATGCTTCCTCATCAGCATGGTTTTACTCCTGGAAGATCCTGTTCAACTCAACTGTTATTGGCCATGAACGATTGGACCAAAGCGCTTGACGATGGCCATTCTGTTGATATCTTGTATTTTGATTTTGCTAAGGCATTTGATTCCATCCCACACAACCGTTTAATTTCCAAGTTGCAAGGGTGTGGCATATCTGGCAAACTGCTAGCGTGGGTGAAGAATTTTCTTGTGGGAAGGAAGCAGAAAGTTGTACTGAACAGTCATGCATCAGATTGGTCAAGTGTCAGTAGTGGAGTGCCTCAAGGTTCTGTTTTGGGCTCTATTTTGTTTAATATATATGTCAGCGACATGCCCTTAATAGTTAATAGTCCCATTTTTCAATTTGCAGATGACGTCAAGATGTCCAGGACTGTGGACGACTTTTGCCAACTTCAACAAGATATAAATTTGCTTTTTGCATGGTCTAAGAAATGGCAACTGAAGTTCAACATTAGTAAGTGTAATTGGTTACACTTAGGTAAACCTCACGGATTTGGTGAATATGTAATTGATGGCACTACTATTACATCTTGTGATGTTGTAAGGGACTTGGGAATAATGATTGACAATCAGTTAAAGTTTCACGATCATACCACCACAGTTGCCAAGAAATCTAACAGACTACTAGCAGTTATTCACAAGACTTTTCAGAATTTCGACCATGCTGCATTCATCAACTTGTATAAATCATATATCCGCCCAGTGTTAGAGTATGGTAACGTCATCTGGGGACCGCAATACATTCTAGATCAAGAACAAATAGAGAAGATACAGAGAAGAGCCACAAAATTGGTCCAGGATCCTCAAAACTACACATATAATGATCGCCTCACTGCTCTAAACTTGCCATCACTTAAATACCGCAGACTGCGCGTGATATGATAATGTTCTATCAGCTATTACACAGCCATTTCAGTCTAGATACATCAGATTTGTTTACTACTGCAACTTCATCAACAACTACGGGTCACAATTACGAGTTATTTAAACCTCAAGCAACCGCAAGAGTGAGATCTACTTTTTTCACTGTACGAGCCATCAATGACTGGAACAGTTTACCCAATCACATAGTTAATGCACCCACACTTGATGATTTTAAAAATTTTCTTGACAGTGGCTGGTCTACTTTATTGTATGATTATTAATTAGTTAACTATTATTGTATATAAGTTTTTGCTATGTAGTTGCAAATTCTTTTTGTACAGATCAGGCTTTACAGGCTCCTTGAGCCTTCTTTACCTGTAACACAAATACTAATACTAATATAACTATGAAAGTAGCATTATGTGTGGTGACTGTTCTATTAGAGTATTTGACTGACTGTTCTATTAGAGTATCTCGATCTTGCATTATGGTTTCCCTTTTTTGGGTGGGTGGGTGGGTCGGTGGGTGGGTGGGTCGGTGGGTGGGTGGGAGGGGAGGGGGCACGTGCCCCCCGTGCCTCCCTCTGGTCCTTATTTTGTTGATGGAGGAACCAGTTATCACCTCCTCATCCTCATTGTATTCAGCTGTTAGTTTTCCCATCATCAATTCCATGCATAAGGATCATTAACATCGTCCAAAAATTAAGTGCTGATACGACATAAAAAGGGCCCAAGATAAACCCTTAAATCAGGCTCGAGATAAGACGCCTAAATAAGGCCCGAGATAAGACGCTTAATTAGGGCCCGAGATAAGGCTTAAATAGGGCCAGAGATAAGCTTGCAGCTCTTAAGTCTAGCCGGATTGTCTTAAATCGAGCCGGATTTGCTTTAAAAGGGCCCGATTTAACAGCCTATTTTTGTTACAGATGGCGTGCCATATGATCTCGCCAGTGATTGTTCCTTCTTCGATTGCACACGGCTGCAGAGAGAATGGGTCCCAACCAAGGTTCCAAGCACAAGCATGAACTCAGTTTTACGCACAGGCGCAACATATGCTTATACTAGCGCTTGTCGCTAAGCAACATGCCCGAACATTTCTATATTTGGTTACAGTTATTGCTGCAGCTGCATGCAAGCATATGCGAGCAACTCAACAATAGAAACATGGCGACTAACTGGGAAAAGGTTAAAGAAGAGCTCACTTGTGCAATTTGTCAAGATCTCCTGAAAGATCCCAAGATACTCCCTTGTCTTCATTCGTTTTGTACTGGCTGCCTTAAAGAATGGTTGGGACGATTGCCCTACTTGGAGGCTTCGAAACGTGAGCTCGAGTGTCCACTATGCAGAGGAAAGGTTGCGCTATCTACTCCACGTGCTGTAGAAGAGTTACCATCGCATTTTTCAGTCGTTCGTCTGGTGGAGATCGTGCGTCTACAAGAACAAGCAAGCAGTAAGAAGGTCACGCCCATCTGTCAGAGTTGTGAAGTTGGAGAAGTGGCAACGTCGTCGTGCAGCGAGTGTGCTATATTCTTGTGTGATTTTTGTGAAAAAGCACATCGAAAAATTAGAACCTTTAGAGGGCACAAAATCCGCTCACTGGATGAGCTGAGAAAAGGCAGTGTTACTGATATTCCATCCATCTTACCAGAGAAGGTTGAGATGTGTCCCGTCCACCCTACCAAACCACTAGAGTTGTACTGCAGGTGTGAAGATGTGTTGATCTGTCGAGACTGCATCATCAAGAAACACAAGGACCATGACTATGATGTGATCTCTGATGTCGTAGATGGTGAGAAGAAGATACTAAAGGAAGCTCTTCCTGGTATCCAGCAACTAATAGATGAAGTAGAAGGAGCCATCAATGGAGTAAAGAGCAAAAGACAAGATGTGAAGAACAGGAAAGAAGAAAACTTTCACAGGTTGGATGATGCCTTTCATGCTCTTCATGCTGCCCTAGATGAACGAAAGAGGCAATTACAACAACAGATCACACAGGATACAGAGGGAAAGGATAAAGGCTTAGTAGTACAGGAAGATGAACTGTGTTTCTTGTTAAGCCAGTTGAAGAGCTGCTGGAGTTTCATCGATGACAAACTACAACGAGGTATTAGCAAAGATGTGTTGGCCATGAAGAAATCAATGTTGGAGCGAAGAGATAAACTAAAAGAAATGAAGAGCAACGTAAATCTAAATCCAACAGTTTGTGAGCAAGAGAAGATACAGTTTTATGGCAGTCATCAAGTGAAGAAATGGTTATCTTGTTTAGGAATGTTTACACCTATTGATATACAAAAGTGCACCGTAAGTGACATGAAATGCACGTTTCCTTTTAAGAAGAATTGTATAACCACCTTTTCTGCTAAAGCTAATGACTCACATGGTCAAGGGGTACCAAATGTTACAGATTGTATGAAGGTTGAAGTTCACTACAGTGGTATACCTCACCTTACTGAACTAGCTACAATCAAAGATACTGGACGTGGTCACTATGAAGTCTCATATACTCCCAGGGTTTGTGGTGTCCACACCTTGTCTGTACTAGTGGCAGGAGAACCAATCCCAGGAAGTCCATTTAAGTAAGTTAGTGTATGAATCTGTGACCTCACGTATTGGCACATTTTTAAAACTTTTAACCAGGTGCTTGCCTACAGCCAGTCGCAGGCAAGCTATGAGTGTTCCTACTTTCCTAATAAAGTGTGTGTGTGTGTGTACGTGTACTTATCTGTGCATGTACCCATGTTTGTCTGTATAAACAGACTTAAGCAAACCATTACGTGGTGAAAGGCTAAATGAAGCCTGCTTTAGCCTCCACATAGGTACAGTATGCTTTGCTCTGAGGTGGTTTCTTTCTGCTGGTGTGAAATTTGGGTACAGCAACTCTACACAGTCTTTGTCAATAACCTTCTTATTGTGCTTGACAAGTGCTTAATTGCCTCTTAGGGCTTCAGAAATAGTGTAGATATCCATTTTTGATACCATCTCCATAGGTGTAGCAACCCAGGGGGGCTGGAGCCCCCTTACGATTTGCTGATTGTAAATTCAAAGAAGATGGAGGTACTCTAATAGAGCAGTCAATTACTCTAATAAAGCAGTCACAATGTTCAGAAAAACAATGTAGCAAACTGTGAAGTTACAATTCACTTGTGAATAAGGATTTTATGTGCTTTATCAGTGATACAATTGATATTATTTAGTGGAGGGCAGCCATTCTTAGCAGGTGTCAACCTTTTTTTTTTCTCTTCAACACCAAACTAGAGCCCCCCTATCTAAAAATATCTTGCTATGCCTATGATCTCAACCCTTGAATGTGTCACAAAACTGTTGAATTCATCTTTATACTTCAGGAGTGATAATCAACTGTTATTAGATAGGTAGAATTCCTAAGCTCAAAGAGTTTTACAACAATATTTTCCCAAGGATGACTGGGCAATGATACATCAATCAGAGGCTCTCTGTTTTAGTTGTTGTTTTCTAACAGACAAGACATGATTGCACAAATTCTCAATTTCCCTAATAAGGTGAGACATGCATCCTATAGTGTTGGATACTCTGGTGACCATGGTGGTTTTCTTTGAGTCAGGTAAAATTCCATGCTTGTCTATCACATTACCTAAAAAGGTTATGTAAGAATGGTAAAAGCAGTATTTACCTTTGCTTAAAGTACTAGACTGATAAGTTGTGAGATATCACGTGTGGTTTCACTTAAGCCAAATTTTGCATTTTATAGTTGTTTATAGAACTTTGTGTTGGCGAGATCAAAGGAAAAGTGTACTTTAAATTTCATAAAGTACACTCTCAGCCGGCCAACTGCTTCATTGACCACAAAGAGTGCTTTATTGCACCGCAAAGAGTGCTTTATTCGTTCAATAAAACACTCTTTGCGGTGCAATAAAGCACTCTTTGTGGGCAATAAAGCACAGTTGCCCACGTGCCTTAGTGTAGGCTAATAGCCTACGGGGCTCGCGCCAGTACGACTAATCACCCAAGCCGGTGAAGGCTGATAGCCTCGCCGCGCTGAGTGATCAATCACCCCAGCCAATACGATTTCTACCACTGGATTGCTTTTATAGACATACCTAAATGCTTCGATGATGGGTGGGAGAAGGTAACGTTGCTGTTACGTTTGTTAATGTAAACGGACAAGTCCTGGAGATATCACGGAAATACTTCACCATGTGACTCACAATAGAACCGATTGTGGGTTGCGAGCAAAACCTGCCAAAAGACGCGATGAACGTCTACTGTGCCAAACTATGGTGAAATATGCTTGAGTTACTTTGTTAAACTAGTTTGTGTGCGTTCAGGCTGCTAATAATTCGTGAAACGATTGTTAGTTACGAGTCCTAGTGTATGGTGAAGCTACACGACTAGAAAGTTCCATAAATCATTTAAAGCATAGCCTTGCTCGTGCTATATGAAAAATAAAGTACTCGGCGCTTGGCCTCGATGCTAATAAAGCACTCGGCTTCGCCTCGTGCTTTATTAGCATCTTGGCCGCGCCCCTCGTACTTTATTTTTCATATAGCATTCGCGGCTATGCTTTAACATATACGTAATGGATTTGTGGTTAATTTCCTAATTGTTCTACGTATAGCAAGTAATTTAATATATAGTTTTATGGGCTTATATTGTATGGTTTATAAGTTAGAGCAGTCGGTTAGAGCTTCTAAAAATTTGCTAGTGAGTGGGTTAAACTATTTAATGATTTTCTGTTTTTCACTATACATACCACATGTATTTTTACTACCACACATATTTCCCATTACTAAAGATTTAACCATTATTAATGAAATACTGAGCATGTACACTTCAGTTTTTCAAGATTGCCATACAATAGCTACTGTACCTTGTGCATTGTAGCCAAGAAAATTGTGTAGTAAACTCTATGAAAATTAGCATTTGCAAAAGTTTAAAGAAGTTGAACCTCATGTGGGACTAGACTCAAGGATGACTAGTATATGTAGCCACATCTGAAGTGGACCAGAATCTTGTGGTTGCAAGTGTGGTTGTTACTTGAGAAGAATACCAAATTATATAATAGTTAGACACCAAGTCCAAGGGAACAAGCAATTTAGTAACCCTGATGGCCCAAAGTTGTAGTGTCCCGAGCGCAGCAAGAGCGCTACTAAGGGGTTACTAAATTGCTTAGTTCCAGTTGGTCTTGGTGTCTAACTTATTTAGACAATGGTTTTAAAGTAGGTACCTTTATAGCCAGAGCATGAGTGTGGGATGAAAGAGCAATGCACAACAGTGGAACAGTTCATCCTGTATTCCATACAGCGCCCACAAAAATAATTATTTGATCAGTAACCACAGTAACAGCTAGAGCTACAGTAGATACGCCGCTTAGTCTACTATTTGGCCAGAATTATTTGCAGAACACGGAGAAGAAGAGTGTTACAGTATTATCAAGTACTGCAGTATGCCTTTCATGTTATAATTCTTTATCATGTACAAAATTGCTTGAGGGTGGGTTTCTAAGTGAACATGTATAGGTGGTTAAGTGAGCATGTCAGGTGACTAAGTGAGCATGTCAGGTGACTAAGTGAGCATGTCAGGTGACTAAGTGATTTAGTAAACCTGTATATGAGCCATACCATAGTCTAAACGTATGTAGAGTCATCCCTTAGCTAACTTCCAGTTGTGCGAGAATATGAGTATGAAAATAAGCCTACCAGCTCACTATATTGTGCCAGTACTATATATGGATAAAGGTAATGACCCACCCTCCCACACCTTACATTTGGAATTTTACAGAAAATCACCAAATAGTGGCCTAAACTAGTGCATTTAAAAAGTTTTTTAAATTGAAGTAACTGGAGCTCCCTATTGATTTACTGATTTTAAGATTGAAATGCTCTAATAGAACAGTCACTGCACAATAAAATATTCTTTAATAGAGTAGTCACACATAGCTAACTTGAGAGGTGTGTGAATTGTATGGCAATTATCGGTATCTCTGTTGGTGAACATTTACTGCTAGGTATCGGTATCAGCAAGGGTATACAATAGAAGCCAAGAGTGTCAAATGGTATATTAGCCCGTGATTAATGATTGCGTAAAGTAACACGGATACTTCAGTAATTGTTCATTTACGTGAAATGGTAATTTGAAATGTGTACATGACAACGGGTGTTTGCTTGCCAGTTTTCCATGTTATTCAACCAAGTATTCAACAGTTATTGTACAAGGAAAGTGTAGTAAGGACCCAAGATAACTCCAACTTGTTAAAACAATGGTTACACAAACGAGCGTGTTGTCATGCCTTCAGGGATCTGCTTGGCAGAGAACTTAACCAATTCCCTTTAATGCTATCATGTTTTCGCTTTGTTTAGTGGCTAAATACAGCAACCCTTCAAGGCAAATTGACAATATAAATGAACAATTACTGAAATATCCATGTTACTTTATGCAATCATTAATCACGGGGTAATACACCCATTTGATATTCTTGGTTACTATTATATACTCTTGGTATCAGGCAGGTAGGTATACCAAGTTGTACATATATAGAGTCATCCTAGTTAGCTAACTGCCAGTTATGTAGAGAATAGAAGTAGATACGAAAATGAGCTTACTAGCTAGCTATATTGTGCCAGCACTAAGGTTAATGGGTAATGGTAATGACACACCTGTCCACATTCTACGTTTGGAATTTTCTGATGAAAAACAGAGAATCACTGCATAGTGACCTAAACTAGTGCCATTAAAAAATTGCTTAAATTGAAGTAGCTGAAGCTCCCTATAGGCCTTTTTGTTTACCTAACCAAAATATGTCATTAGTATTAATTACTTCCTTCACTTTTCTGGAGTACGATATTGTTAACCACAACTCACGGTTTCGATAGACTCCTGTACAAAATACATTTTTAAAGGCTGAAAGTTTTTCATACTACCATATATGCATCAAAGCTGCTTTAGATGTTAGATGTGGTCTTCCTCTCTCAGGAAAACTTTGTCTCATTGCATTACAACAACCTGTCTGCAGTTACAGGTTGTATAAATGGCTGTTCATGTACTTAAGGCCACTCCAAATAAATTCTCTGTTTCCCATCCACCGCCCGCATCTAGCCTACTGTCAGCTCTAAATATTCCATTATTCCGTATTCTTCCATTATTGTCCGCTTATTCTTCCATACTAACAGGCTCAGTAAAAGCCATCTTGAACAGTGTCAGCTCACATGTCAGCAGTGCTATCAACTCGGCACAAACTTCCTCGGCACAAACTTCCTCGGCACAAACTTCATGTTTGTGTTATTTTTGCAACTTGAAAAGGAAGGAACAAGCTTATTATTCATACTGCTTGCTTTTATGCAGCTTTTTAAGGCAAATAATGGCTTGAATAGCTGCCAATCTTATAATGAAATAATGGAAATGGACCGCCTGCCCACATGCAAATATGCTTGAGTCCAGTATGGGAAACAGAATTTATTTGGAGTGGCCTAATTGCTTCGTTTAGTACTCTACTTAACAAAACCACTGGTGATAATTCTAGTGCTAATGATAGTTCACCACCATTCTCACCGCTAGCAGTAATTCAAGCTAAGGATAGGGACTACAGAAAATAGTGGTCTTATAGTGATGATATACCTGGAACAATGGTGAAGGTGGCGGTTGATCGGTGTACTGTTCCCAAACTTTGGTGGTAGTTTTAGTATAGAGAAACCAGCGTACTAGAGAGGCTAATGAAATTACAAATAGCTGGCAGTGACACTAGGAATCTACGCACTGTTGAGAATTTATCTGACGCTATTGTAGCTCTTGGATAGCGTGTGAGTGCCATGCTGTTGATCTAGGCTACATCGCTGGGCTACCTGTATACAGTACTCTCCTTTCATGCTGTTTCAGTGAACTAGCATTCATGTAACATGGCATGGCAATAAAGCCAAGACGGCTTTAACTTGATAATCCCATTAATTACTTGCAAATTAGAACTAAAAAGTAATAATCCACCACTTGCCAACACTTACCCATTAATACGAAAGGGACCTTATCCGCAATGACATCATAATTGACCGTGTTTAGTGTGGGCACTTTGTATGTAATCACTAAAATGAGCTTTGTTTGCAGACTTCATGACATGGAACTACTGAATAATAAGGTGAGAGGCTATATAGTTAACATGATGTGGCGATGCAAAATAGTCCCACCAGACGAAACCAGACTTAAGTTTTGGTATTGACACAACGATGCGCATTTGTCTTGTGAGTATGCATGCCTCACCTTGCCCCTTGCTGCAGTATGTAAATATTAACAGCAAACTGCCATCTCTCCCAATACTCTCTGTACGAAAGTGTCCACGCTATGACATTTTGTGCTTTGACATCATTGTGAAAAGGTCCATTATTAGCGATATATACAGCAGCTACACTGCTACAACATTAACAGTGTTGGGAGTAACGCGTTGCTTATGTAACGCGTTGCTTATGTAACGCGTTACGTAATATTATTACTTTTGTAGTAACAAAGTAATATAACGAAATACGCTATGAAAACAAGTAATATAACGCAAGATACTTTACTTACAAATGTAACGTGTTACCTAAGTAATATAGTTACTGTAACGAGTCTAATATTATGTAATATTATTGCTAAAAGTAACGAAGTTACTAATCTCGTTAGTAATGCTCTGAGTAACACCTAACCACAACGAAGTAACGAGGCCTACTGAATGAAGCTTATTCACTAGCTTCTTACTTATAACCAAGATTTGCACATTGTCCAACAACGCAAACATGTCACGTGATAAGGTGGTAGTTTCACACGTGACAGCTTAAGGCTGTGGACACAAAGTAATATAATATGTAATATTATTACAGTTACTTTATTTTATGGGTAATATGTAACTGTAACTAAATAGTTCAGTTGCAAGTAATATGTAACTAGTTACTTTTACAAAAATAACTTGCCCAACACTGAACATTAATAATAGTCATTGAAGGCAACATCACATTCTGAAAGCCACGTCATAAACCAATTATGTAGGTGTGTTTTTTGAAGATTGAAATACTCTAATAGAACAGTCAGCCGTTCTACTACAGCAGTCAGTGAAAATAATTGCCTCAGATTTAACTTTCGAAGGATAAAATTCCTGTGGAGCATGCCACCAGTCCACCAGAGGGATTGTGCTCCTTGTGTCTTGAATACTACTGTACTTAGCTTGGAGCAGAGCCTCACTATCTAAAAGTATTTTGCTATGTCTATGGCCACTACATAGCTATGTTGTAATCATTCATATATATTTTGTAGCTTAATAACTTTTAATTGCACTAGTTAGGGATTATCACAATCATAAACAACAGTTACAAATTAACATCACTAGGAAACTGGGTGCCTACGTCTACGGTATGAGATACTTTTCACACTCAATAATGACTGTTCATGTTGAACACAAACAAGAATAGCTACCCCTATAAACTGGTTGTGCATGGGGAGTTTTTATTGTGAACAGTGTTACAGCAGTGGTGGAGGAAATAGTTGATGTGAGGAGTGGCTGAGCAGAGTAAGCAGCGGGGGTCTGGGGGGCATAGCCCTCCAGAAGCTGTAGCCATTTAATTTTCACAATGTCTCAAAAGTTCACCAGAATTAATTTATAGGTGCAATTTGTGCATTTCAACTAAACAACAAGCTATTTGCAGTTAATACAAGCTATTTGCAGTTAATACAAGCTATTTGTAGTAAATACAAGCTATTTGCAGTTAATACAAGCTATTTGTAGTAAATACAAGCTATTTGCAGTTAATACAAGCTATTTGCAGTTAATACAAGCTATTTGTAGTTAATACAAGCTATTTGCAGTTAATACAAGCTATTTGCAGTTAATACAAGCTATTTGTAGTAAATACAAGCTATTTGTAGTTAATACAAGCTATTTGTAGTTAATACAAGCTATTTGCAGTTAATACAAGCTATTTGCAGTCAATACAAGCTATTTGTAGTAAATACAAGCTATTTGTAGTTAATACAAGCTATTTGCAGTTAATACAAGCTATTTGCAGTTAATACAAGCTATTTGCAATTAATACAAGCTATTTGCAGTTATACAAGCTATTTGCAGTTAATAAAAATCTCTTTTGACAGATTTTAACTGTCAACTACAGAGGTGGCAAACACACAGTACCTGTATGTAGTATATAGGCAGTAAAAATAGCCTGGAAACACTTGGCACAGTGGTAAGATGCCAGCTGTCAAAGTAAGAGATCAATGGTTTGAGTCCCACTGTAAGTATCTATTAGGAACACGGTTTTATGAAGCACCTGTTCTATTAGGATATTTGAGCATTTTATTAGAGTATAATGATCTTTTACATGGTTTCAGCCCCACTCCAAGAGGGATCATTTCAGCGAGATATCATTCTGAGGAGGGCTAAACCCCCTCAACAGACTGAGGGAGGCTTCAACCCCCTAGCCCCCCTTTTCCGCTGCCTATATGTTGCAGTACGGTCCACTTATCTTATTACCTCACACATACCACACATGGCAATTTGTGTACCACCATACATTTTTCTGTTAAGCTTGTGATACATTACTCTACAGGGGCGTAGGCAGGATTTCCAAAAGGGGGGTTCTGCCCTAAGTATAGAATCTCCACAGCGGGGGTCTGGGGCCGTGTACACGTGTAAACATGTGTATTCTTATAAATTCATTCGCAATAGCGAGTAGAGGTACTTGAATTCCTCTGCCTGAAGACCTGTAGCTACCCATTTCAGTGGATTTGTGTAAGTTAATTCAGTTCTAGTTAACCAGTATCACGATTTAAAAAACTTAACTCTGAAAAGGGGGTTCATCCGAACCCTTTGAACCCCCCCTGGCTACGCCCCTGCTCTAGTGAACAACAATGTTAGCTCCTCTCATGCACAGTTAAGTTATTATTACAATTTTTTTTTTAATTGTGGTAAGCTGGTACTATAGTCTACAACAGGACAGGAAGCAGCTGATACAATGTCTTGGCCAATGTAGCTCTAAATTGTTTATACTATTGTACTACATTAGTACTGTATCCTACCACTTAGCTACTGAGGTTGAGGTTTGCTCATGTTAAAGGTCATAGTTCACATACAATGGGTAACTACTGTAGCTATGTACAGTAACTATTAGGCCATACCAATAACTGACTAGATACTTGCCAGCAACCTGTAGCTACATCAATGCCTCAACATTACAACTGAGTGCCATATAGTGCCGCTAAGATACAAAACTACTGTGTGGCAAACACAACATGGCTGTGTGGCACTTGCTACATATGTGGTTGCATGTCAGATGCACAGAAAATGTGAAGGTGTAAGTGGACTGTACTGTAGATACAGAAAGTGTTTGAAACAACACCTGTGAGATGCTGTATACTGTAATAGTGCTAAGGAGACAGACACACTGGTTGGTTGTTGTATTAGAGTTTCGTTTCAATATGACTGCTTTATTAGAGTAAATAATATTCAGTGACTGTTCTATTAGAGTTTCTGACTGCTCTATTAGAGTATCTCGATTTTTTTAACGGAATTGTGCAATCTGCAGATTTTCCTACTGTTAAAGCTTTTATAATCACCTCAAAATGCTAGCATAATTTCTGATTCCCACACATACCTTAATATATTATGCCCGAAATTATGCTGGCATAATCACCACATCCCTATCTGTCAACCAGAGTACACGGAAGTTATAGCACCTTGTTTAAAAGACGGTGTTATTTTATACGAAACGGGTGTAACCTATTCGGAAAACCGGAATATCTTATACAAGTTTTGATATGCTAACAACAGTACCACAATTTCAGTGAACAGCAAACACCAGTTAAATGATAAATGTATTGTTAGAATTTTGTTGCTTGTGTAGAAAGTATGAACTGCTGATAAGAGTTTATCCCTCACAAAGTGATTTGTATTTTGGTGAACTATGAAATAGAATTTGATTATCTTTCAATTGTACAATAGCATTGAGGTAGCCTTAACATTCACTAAATTATTGTGTATTGTCTTAGAGTGACAACAACATTGAGAGACTACACTAAAATTGAAGTACAAAATTGTCAACTGATCACACAATATGGAGGAAAAAAGTTTCAGTGGCCTCGTGGTGTTACCACCACCACTAATGATGATGTTGTTATGGTAGACTGTGACAATAAAGATGTAGTGATACTAAATAAAGATATGAAGTTGATCAGATCATTTGGTCAAGGAAGTGGAGACAGTAAACTGAACAATCCTGTAGGTGTAGCTATAGGTCACAATGTAATAGCAGTCAGTGAGTATGATGATCATGTGGTGAAGAAGTTTACTCTACAAGGAGACTACCTATCAAAGTTTGGCTCCCGTGGCAGTGGACGTGGAGATGGCCAATTCCATAATCCTCTAGGACTAACATTTAATAGTAAAGGTTTACTATATGTGGTGGACTGTAGTAATCGTAGAATTCAGGTGTTTGATAGCAATAATAAATTTTTATTCAAATTTGGCTCCAAAGGATCTAATCCAGGACAGTTTCAGTATCCACGTTATATTGCCCTGGACAACAGTGACCAAGTGTATGTGACTGACTATGATAGTAGTGGAGGAATAATTGTGTTTAGTGAAGATGGTCACTTTATTAAGAAGATCAATTGTAACAATCCATATGCCATTTGTCTTACTCCTGATGATTATATAATAACTGATGATGGTGACATCCTCACAGTGTTCAGCCCCACCCACCAGTTGATTACTAAGTTTGGAACAAAAGGAAGTCAAAGAGGACAATTCAATGACATCACTGGTATAGCAGTCAACAGTGTTGGTACTATCTTTGTTACAGAGAGGATCAATCAACGTCTTCAAGTTATTACCACTTGACATTATTATCAGTTATGACCCAATTGTAAGTATTGTTTTGTATATGTACAACTTCTACACACAAACCTGTAATAGTATTACTGTGTGATGAACTTTTCTATAGTTGCCACAGGAATAACGCACCTTGATTGCGGACAACGTACCAAGGGGATTAGACACCGCGTAGTGGGAGCAGACGGTTGAGATGCGGTTATCCGCGTAGGCGTACGCGGACTACTGTTAGTACCCCGTTTGGGACCACTTATACGCGGATGTACGCGTCTCACCCGCGAAGAATTCCGTACGGTGCCATCAATAAACCGCCTAGTTCTCCGTAAGCACCTATCCGGTGTCCGCCAATGAGCCTAAAGGGTCACGCAGGATCCTACGCGCGGGCCGCTGTGTCCGATAATGAATTCAGTTTTTGTCACGTGAGAGCATAATTTAAAATGCATAAAATTCCACAATAAAAATAAAAATGTCTTGTTCATTCTTTTACACAACATTCTTAGCTCCATGCATTCCAACGTTCCAGTTCTGTCAATAACAAAAGTAAGATGATGCAGCTACACACTACACATGTACCTTGAATAACTGTTCGAAGCAAAGCAAGTTCAACCTGAAGAAAAACATACATTACAGTGTATCACAAACTGCACATTACTATACACTAACCTAGCACATGCCAAAGTACCAGATGTGAACACTACTTGTGTGAATAGTTCTTTGTTGCAAACACGACAACACCTGGAAAAAGCCTATACATAATGGAAAGAAAATAGTTACACTATCAGCACGTACCATAGTCACGTGTCCATCAGCTACCACTGTTTACAAGTTGACTTTGACGTTAGCAGAAAGTGGAATATCCATTAGAAGTTTCTGGGTAAGGTAAAGAGTTTGTTTTGTGGTTGATGTCTGCCATCACGTGCCAGAGGGGTCATCATACTGCTACGATCAGCTTGCAACAATCTGGCTTCCAAAGACTGGCTTAATGCCATAGGATTCTGTTAACAGTCTCTGGTATTTCAGTTATTGAGTACTTGACAGCTTATTGCAAGTAGTGGCAAGGAAATTCCATTGAGATGCTAATGCTGTAAAATCATTTGATAGCACTGAACTACTGTTGGAAAGCTGGCTAGACAACTGGTACACAGAGAAACACATTAAATTATATCAAGCTACACTAAAACAAGTCTTACCATGAATTTGAATAGTAAGTAACTAAAATCCTTACGACAGCCAAACAGCCCATGGTACGATTGCATCCCAGCAACATAGCAGATATTGGGTTGAAATCATCCACTAAGGGCACGGTCCAATAAACTACACTACAAAACAGCCATGGCTTACCAACCAAAACACAACTATACTTACCAAAGAGTACATACCATCACACAGCTTAGTGTTCTAACAGAAGAAAGCAGACTAGGACGGTAGTTCTCTCTACCCGGAATGTCTGTTATAATACATAAAACAGTTATTAAAAACAATACGTATTTCACCGTATCGATTGGCGAAAACAATCTGAGGTGTTTGACACGATGGTATCCTTCACATCTAGATCTGCTCAGTCAAGCGCCATTACGTCTCAGCTGCCAAGCACCCGAAAACCCCCCAAATTCCATGAAAGTATCGTCGCAATCATTGGTATTGAGTAGCGCCAATGTTGCGCCATGTTTAACCCTAGTTTTCTTCAACAATCCGGCTGCGTTAGACTGCTTAGCGTCAGTATCCAATCACTTCCGTCAAAAAGAAACCGCACGTGATTTTGATGATCAAAGATGGTTTGTTGTGCGCACGCCTCCACCAGTTAAAAGGTGCGCATCTGTTAAAATAATTCCAGAACAATCTTTAGACCTCGTGTGGTACCTATCATTCTGCTACTGTATTGTGTTCAAGTATTGGACGATAAACGGAAGAAACAACCGTCTCTTCGTTACCGACGTACTGAGCTAGCGGCTAACATGTAGCTATCCTCAGAGTGACTGACACATCCGACGAGATATCCTGTTAGATAGTATACTGTCCGTACCCTCACAAATGGTGAGCCGACCTGTATTTAAGTCTTTGGTGAACTCAAGAGGTGTAAACCTAGTCTCGCGTGGCCAGACCGCTTTTTCTTCGTCACGGCGCTTATCGATTAGAGATTATAAGCGCCTACTCCGAAATAGGGTCTGGTCCAGAATCAATACGTAAACTCGTTTTCACACCCTAAGCAAGAGCTCAGGGTGTTTAATCAACTTTCGTCATAAAACGTATACTCCCTTTTAAACTTCAAGCCACGTACGCACTGGAAATGCCATGAACGATAGTCGGTGGAGTTGATGAGAGACACTGAGGCTGGTTTAAAAAGGTCACGGATCGATTCCTTGTGAAAACGAAAAGACTGAAGGCGAACTGAGCAAGGAATCAACCCGTGTTCTTTTTAGCCTTAGAAAACCACCCTCAGTGTTTCTCATCGACTCTACCGACTATCGCTCATGGCATTTCCAGTGCGTACGTGGCTTGAAGTTTAAAAGGGAGTATACGTTTTATGACGAAAGTTGATTAAACACCCCGAGCTCTTGCTTGGGGTGTGAAAACGAGTTTACGTATTGATTCTGGACCAGACCCTATTTCGGAGTAGGCGCTTAGAATCTCTAATCGATAAGCGCCGTGACGAAGAAAAAGCGGTCTGGCCACGCGAGACTAGTGTAAACCTAACCCACATCGTAATTGCATATATGTATCTGTAGAGCAATGAAGAAAATAGACCACTTCAAAGACGTTCTATGTTTGATAATCGCTGTCAATATACAAATTAACTTTGTACTCATGGTTTTTAGCTTTCAAGATATCTCATTTTATGTTATTACAATGCTCACAGTTTTATAAACTGCAAGCTTTAGCTCTGTACTCATAATTTTCAGCCATCAAGATGTCCCATCTTTTGTTGGCAAGTCCTGTCAAGATGTCCCATCTTTAGACAGGAAAAATAAGTGGGTACGTAGCTGTTTATCAATATCAGTGTTATTACGGTGTTCGCAGTTCAAAGCCGTACAAGCTTTAGCGCTGTACTCATGATTTTCAGCCATCAGGATGTCCCATCTTTTTGTTGGCAAGTCCTGTCAAGATGTCCCATCTTTAGGCAGGAAAAATCAGTGGGTACGTAGCTGTTTATCAATGTCAATGCATTACGATGTTCACAGTTTAAAAGCCGTACAAGCTTTAGCTCTGTACTCATGATTTTCAGCCATCAAGATGTCCCATCTTTTGTTGGCAAGTCCTGTCAAGATGTCCCATCTTTAGTCAGGAAAAATCAGTGGGTACATAGCTGTTTATCAATATCAGTGTTATTACGGTGTTCGCAGTTTCAAAGCCGTACAAGCTTTAGCTCTGTACTCATGATTTTCAGCCATCAAGATGTCCCATCTTTTGTTGGCAAGTCCTGTCAAGATGTCCCATCTTTAGGCAGGAAAAATCAGTGAGCACGTAGCTGTTTATCAATATCAATGTTATTACAATGTTCGCAGTTGCAAAACGGTACAAGCTATAGCTCTGTACTCATGATTTTCAGCCATCAAGATGTCCCATCTTTTGTTGGCAAGTCCTGTCAAGATGTCCCATCTTTAGGCAGGAAAAATCAGTGGGTACGTAGCTGTTTATCAATATCAATGTTATTACAATGTTCGCAGTTGCAAAACGGTACAAGCTATAGCTCTGTACTCATGATTTTCAGCCATCAAGATGTCCCATCTTTTGTTGGCAAGTCCTGTCAAGATGTCCCATCTTTAGTCAGGAAAAATCAGTGGGTACATAGCTGTTTATCAATATCAGTATTATTACGGTGTTCGCAGTTTCAAAGCCGTACAAGCTTTAGCTCTGTACTCATGATTTTCAGCCATCAAGATGTCCCATCTTTTGTTGGCAAGTCCTGTCAAGATGTCCCATCTTTAGGCAGGAAAAATCAGTGAGCACGTAGCTGTTTATCAATATCAGTGTCATTACGGTGTTTTCAGTTTCAAATCCGTACAAGCTTTGGCTGTGTACTCATGATTTTCAGCCATCAAGATGTCCCATCTTTTGTTGGCAAGTCTTGTCAAGATGTCCCATCTTTAGGCAGGAAAAATCAGTGGGTACATAGCTGTTTATCAATATCAATGTTATTACAATGTTCGCAGTTGCAAAACGGTACAAGCTATATATAGCTCTGTACTCATGATTTTCAGCCATCAAGATGTCCTATCTTTTGTTGGCAAGTCCTGTCAAGATGTCCCATCTTTAGTCAGGAAAAATCAGTGGGTACATAGCTGTTTATCAATATCAGTGTTATTACGGTGTTCGCAGTTTCAAAGCCGTACAAGCTTTAGCTCTGTACTCATGATTTTCAGCCATCAAGATGTCCCATCTTTTGTTGGCAAGTCCTGTCAAGATGTCCCATCTTTAGGCAGGAAAAATCAGTGAGCACGTAGCTGTTTATCAATATCAATGTTATTACGGTGTTCGCAGTTTCAAAGCCGTACAAGCTTTAGCTCTGTACTCATGATTTTCAGCCATCAAGATGTCCCATCTTTTGTTGGCAAGTCCTGTCAAGATGTCCCATCTTTAGTCAGGAAAAATCAGTGGGTACGTAGCTGTTTATCATTATCAATGTTATTACAATGTTCGCAGTTGCAAAACGGTACTCATGATTTTCAGCCATCAAGATGTCCCATCTTTTGTTGGCATGTCCTGTCAAGATGTCCCATCTTTTGTTGGCATGTGGATACGCAGTGGGTACGCAGCTCACTGTTTGCAGCTTTGAAAACATGAAAGTTTTCAGAAATCTCAGCTATCAAAATTTCTCATAACTATTTTGTTGGTGTTTCCTGCCATATTCCTGGTGTGTGGATGTGCGTCTGTGTGTGTGTGTGTGTAAGTACTTAGTTGATTTACCAAACTGGATTAACATAAGTGTGTATGAGATAGGGTGATTGATCTTTACTACCCTAAACCAGAGGAGCTCATGGTTCGCCGTGTGTCATAGCTCTACAACATTGCCTGCAGAACCAAACGGGGCACTGAAAATATCATCGTCCATATGGAGTCCTTTGACACTTTTAAGTGGGTATGCATAATGTTCGTAGCATTTGTTTATTAGTTACGAAAGCCAAACAAGTGTTGAGTAGGGTTCTGGGAAGTTCCCAGAGTCCTTTTAAAATAATTAAATTCAATAATTTTTAGCATCACAGTTGAATGGTTTGAACAATTTTTGGAGACCATAAGATGTTTGATGTAGCATGACCAGCCTCCTCTGCAAGATGTTAATTATATATCCACTGATATTGATAGTGAACAATTTCCTCTTTACTGTGCATTAATCAGATCAAATGCTTATAAGTATTCTTTAATGTTGTGACTGTGTAGCAAGATTTAAACTGCCCACTTGTCTGGCATGTGGAACTCCAAGCTTGTATTAGTGGCATAGTTAAAACTGTGAAATGGAGCTGAATTGTGGGATGGTATGCAAGGGTGGTGGGACAAGCCCACAGTAACTATATAATATGCTAACTATTATTCATATGTACTACCTGCTGAAAGTAAAGCAATTGTATAACAATGATTGTATTGTAAAGCCGTGTCCGCCACATCATTCCTTCCAGCATGTGATTTGTCCATTATGTGTTTGTCAGGTTCGATAATTAATGAATTGTACATATACAACACTTATACAGGTCCAGCAGTGGTGCTTTGTGATATGCTGAGGATTTTGCTGAGTTGGACACATACGAGGATTTTGCTGAGTTGGACACATACGGCTATTGAAACTACTACATATTGAGTTGTTTGTTTCTGTTTGCAGGTTAAATGAACTGTCACAGTGAAATTATCATCGTAATAATTATATATGTCACCTGTCTATGCACATACTGGACGTGGTAAAGGTATGCAACTGGGCTAACAACTTTGCCATGTGATTGAAGCTAGCCTATAACCATGAGCTGCTGTCAAGTTGGACAGTACATACCATAAATGGGAAACACGAATGAAAGAAGTATAATAATTTATAATTGATTAATGCATGACAAACAATGTTCTGAGTGTCTTATTGAAGAAGGGGGATGTAGTATACTGTTACGAAGTTAGTTTAGTTACTTGGTCCATGAAGCCACACTTCCCATGATGTCATAGCTCCAATTCAAGTATTTGTTAATATGATAGCTTTTATGGTGAGTTATACCAAACTTCAATGCACTATTCATGTCCCACTCCAGGTAGGGTGGGGAATATAGCAGATTTGACAAGGTATAGTGTCAAATTTCCCAGTACTGAAGCTAAAACCCCACTATATTCCCACCTCAAAAGGGGGTTTCTGAGGGGAATTAATTTATCAAAATGATTTTTGACCGCCACTATCAAAAGCCCCAGGATGTAGATGGTCAAATCCCCAGTAGGTGTATCGGGATTCCGGGGGTGAGGCTAGCTTAAAAAGTTGATGTAGGTATATTGTGCCATAATATGCCACAGAACTGCAGGTCTGGATTCTTGCAGCTAATGGTAACCGCACCCGCGGTACTTGCCACTAAACACGAGTGCTGGGGTATAATCTGTGGCGAGGAGGGGTCTCATGCTAGCTGATGCATCATGTGCAAAGTGTTTCCAGCACCGAGACACAGTGGTCGCCTGCTTTCAAGTGCCCAGGCGCCAGTTTCACCATTAATACCTAAACTCCGGCATCGATACTCCCGATTTTTCTTATCAGTCGTTCATTGGCCTCTATGTGTCCAGGCTCGTGATAAGCACCTCGTACAGGTTTTGCCTCCAATGTTCACCTTCCAGTACCTGACTGGTAAAGTGGACAGTAGTGAGTGCAGGCCTCAAGCTATAACGCCGTGACGCGCATGGGCTATAAATCTGAATCTGTGGTTTTAGCCTTATAGATACATCATTGTGGGAGCCTGTAGCTACTATAATTATCTACCCGTTACTTCCGTCTTGTCCGCGTTGTAGAATAAGTTGCTTTGCGGATATAGGCGTTGTATCCGCGTAGTGGAGGAAGCCATTAGGCGGGCACCGCACGGGTTTACACCCGTATACAGTCCGCCAAGTGAAATGATTCGCGGACAGCGTCCATTCCGTATACAGTGCTAGTATCTCCTGTGTGCTTTAATATCAAATGAGGATTAAAGGGTTTTAATGTGGAGCATGATAACATGTACGGTATCTATAATCTCTGGCTATCTGTACACAGGGTGTATATGTAGTATAGTCAGTTAGTGGTCACACTGTAGTTGTTTCATCCCCACAACCAACTTTAAAAACACTTTACATGCATCAGAAATGTTTGCTAAAAGTACAACTTTCTCTTGAGCAGTACAAATAATTTGGTGATAGGAGAGCGGCACAGTGTGAAAGTTGTGTCATTTGTGATGAAACTTTCCATAATATAGTAATTGTATTCCTAATGACATTCATTTTTTATAGTGCCATCTCTGATTTGACCTTTGGTCACCTTTACAGTCATCTTTGTACTGAAGATTTTCTTTCCATAAGGACAAGACTATGTCAAGGGCATAGCCAGAGAGGGGTTCGGATGTTCAGACGAAACCCTCTCAGAGGCAGAATTTTTTTTTTAATCACACCAACTCTTACAGTTCTGGAGCTCTCTGTGGTACTGCAAAATCAACACCTTTCGTGATAGTAGCAAAGATAAATGGGACACAAAGGAGGACACTGGTAAGTCCATGAAGAATGCATTGTACGTACTACGGTATGCCAAAAGGCACATGTCTGGCTGAAGCAACATCAAACAGTAAAAATCAAGTCCGTAGCCTTAGCCATTATTGAGTTACGCTTGACATTAGTCAGCAGAAAATTCCATTTAATATATATAATATATATTTAAAATTCCACATATAGCAACTTGTTGAAAGCATTTCAGGTAGATCTGAAGGATCTGAAGGACCCAGCTCAACTTGTACATACTATATTTAGACACATGTTACCATGGCAACCACACAAAATTATGTATATTTATGGCTTTCAGTTTCATTAGCAATGATTTTGTAACTGATGAAAGCTCTCACTAGGCTTGACATTTAATAGGACCAGATTTTAAAAAAAAAATGTTTTTAAAAAGTTACATTGTGGTTTCCATAGGTTTTCGAAATACATATATAGTTTTTCACATATTGTAATGAGTTTTTTTTAAGTTGTAAAATATTTTTGAACTTGTACGAAAATTTCTTACACAAATTTTTTTTACGCAAAATCAAACTACTCTAATAGAGCAGTCATTCAAATAAATCATGTGAAAATATTTTTACACAAAAGTTTTTTTTGCACGAAAATAAAACGAATTATGGTACTTAAAAAAACAACCTTTTACTAATTTTCTGAAAGAAGATCAGGCCTGTCTAATTCAATAAGTGGGGCTTTATGAAATTTTTGTTCTACGACAGTGAACTCAGATTACAGATTTTTGTTACTATTTATAAGTGTGCTTTGAGACACTGCAAACATTTATAACCACAATAAAGCATAAATCTGACCGAATTTTGGAAAATCAACCACATGGGTGCATTTGACACTTAGGACCAAATAACAAGCTTTATAGTGCAAACCTACTTGTTATTGATTGTAAGCCATTCTCAATACCTTAAATTACTAGAAAATTCTAGAAATATTTTTATAACTCTGCTCAAAATAGTAACCCACTAAACATGAATATTCTCACTTGCACCCATTTCCAAAATTTGGTTGCAAATAATACTAATGAGCAGATCAAGGCATGAAAACATAATCAACAATGTAGAATATATCTAATGGGGTATAGAATAAATGTGTGGGTGGGTGAGTAAATAACTTGTAAGTTTATGCCTGATATTCTACATGGACAATGATGTCAATGATCATGCACTTTCCGACGTGCACAAAGAAATAACTATATGGTGGGATTGTACTTTGTGTTTATTATAGCAACAGGAAACAACACCATAACACTAGGGAATGTTTTGTTGTCTGTTCACATAAAATGCACTTATCTCTACTGGCTTTCATTGTTAACATGAAAATATTAATGTCAATTCATTAGTATAGTTCTTGTTGCATACCTACTTTGCTCTTACACAAACAGGTTTTACGGGTTGATATTACCAATGCTCCCAGAGGGATTTTGTATTTTTAGGCATTATTTCTACAGTTTTTATTTTCATTGAAAAATAATAAAAATGTATGTGAAGTTGACAGATATGCCAGAAGATCTATGTATTGTGATGATGTTGATGATAATTAGAGTGTCTACTGTTTCTCTGATAACTACCTGATGATGATGATGCTGCTTGTAGTCTACTGTAGTGTGGACCAGTGTAATGATGTGATGAATAGTTCATTATAGTGGTGACACTTTGGTTGGGCTTGTTATGACTCTTACTAGCACCAACATGTCTACTGGTGTCTTGAACACTTGTTGTAGTCAGTGGGTTACTCTGAGAAACACAACTACCACTAGTAAACTTTGCTGTATTGTTTTTTGGTTTACCAACAGCTGATTGTTCCACAGTTTCTCTCCCCTGAAGTTGTTGAGGGAATTTAGCTTGAGGATTTGGTGCCGGATTGACAGTAGCAGATTGTTGTGAAGCATTGTCTGGTAGTAGTCGTGTGTTGTGGAACTCCAGACCAGATGGAGGAATGCTACAGTCACCATTGCTACACAAATCCAGCCATGAGCTCTTCAAAGATTTCGTACCTTGCATCTCCTACACAAAGAGAAAAGAGATTAAAAAATCTCACTATATTAGAAACTTGCACACATACACACGTTACAGAAATATGCTCACAACTCACATTCAAAACAAGCCAACTTCATGCAGCATGCTCAACGATGCTCTGGCTCTATCAAAGCTTGGTCATTCACCATGTAACTCAACACACATGTACGCAGACAGACAGACACACAAACTAAATTTTGTACACTCCCATGCACACAAAACAAACCAGATTTTTTTAGTTTTGTATAAAACTGTTCTCAGTCACAAAGTACATCTGTACATAATATACAGTCATTTGCATATAAACATAAAATTCTCTGAGTAAACATTTCAGTTATCTTGTAGCTGTTTGTCTCTTGATGGTACAACTTGCCTTGATGATGGTCTGGTGGTACTCAGTAGCATATGATGAAAATAAGTTGAAATCAGTACCTGTGAAATATAGAAATACTATAAGTGTACTTGGTATGACAGTGGCTTATTCAGCCTCCCCAATTAATCACTATAACATAAATAATTTATTAAGCAAACATTCAAATTACTTTTTCAAACACTGATTTAAATATATGTACAATCAAACTGTAGATTTACAGCTCTACACTTGTAGAGTTAGACAAAAGTACACCAACTCAGACACATACCAAATGAACTGTTATCACTCCACAGATTGTATTCTCCCTTGTTGCGTTCACCATCAATTGGATGAGTAGCACCAGCAGTATTTCTACTGGTCACTGGGGCTGAATACCTCATACCAGTACGATAATCTACAGTACAATTAGGTTAAATAATACACGTGTGACCGGCTCTGTGATAAACAGTCCTATAGGTCTCTTAAAGCTGTCTGTCTATCTGTCCATTGATGTCACCCACTTTCGCATGCTGAAATGATTCTGTCAACATTCACGTGGACTTTCAATGCAGTTTATAACAGTAACCAATCAATCATTGTCCACAACACATTGGATGCAAGGGTGTAGTGAAAAACACATTGAAATTCTTAGTGCCAACCGCATGGAGAACCGTAAGCAAACAACCTAGCTATTCAAATTATTCATGTCTTCTTTTACAGACAACTTGTTAGAGGTGCTTTCTAATCAATTCCTTTCATCCTTTCTTTTGTTTGGTAACCCTTTGGTCACAACTTTTTTACACTGCTCGGTATGGTAAGTCCTGCACCATAGAGCAAGTATCAGACTAGTGTACCTGTCAATACTTGATATAGTTGATAAGATCATGTAACAATCAGGTTGCCTTGAGGGTAACTTCAAGAGTAACTTAATGTAGCAACTGTATCAATTTGTGCTTAAGCTGTACCACATGTGTAGTTAAACAGTTGTTGTTTGAAACCCACACCTCTTGCTCACATGTCAGACAGACAAACATAATGCTAAAGGAGATCGATATACCCTTTTAATAAGATTTATAAAAGCTATTAGTTGGTCAAAAGGTAACTCCCCACCCCTCCAAGTGCTAGGACTGTACCTTTGTGCCTGCATCAAGTTGCACTCAAAAACTGTACATCATACAATACATTTACTACAAAAGAGCATTATACAGTGTGTCCTGTGTACACTTGTGTGTATTATAACGTACATAGTGTACACATCACAAGCTCACACTATACCTAGAAATGGTTCAGGATTGGATGGGAACACAGTGGGCTGTGGTTGATGATGATGTGAAGCAGTCACTGGTTCCCTCATCATTGCTCTACCACCAACACAACCTACACTACTACTGTTAACAGAACCACCTCTACTGTCACTACTATTGATCAAATCAGGCCATCCACTCTGCATGGTGGTAGTGACATAGCTGAGGGAGGGAATATCAAATGGAGATGCAATGACATGTCTGGAGCTGGTTACTGCAGGGCGGTGTGTCAGTGGGAGGGTAGGCCGTGACTGGGCATGTGGCATCATCGGCAGTGAAGGTGGAGGTTGAACTTGTTGAGTAGGATATGATGAGGTGTAGTGTGTGTTGTTGTGAGGAAGTGGGTACTGTGCACCAGCTATAGAACAGACAAGTCATTAATAAACCATCATACATGTAGTACATATATCTTACTACTATTACACAGTACTATATGATACAGTCTATTACAACATAATTTTTATTTTCGTGCAAAAAATTTCCGTGTAACAATATATTTATATGATTTACATAAATGACTGCTCTATTAGAGTAATTCGATCTTGTGTAAAAATTTTGTGTGAGAAATCTATGTACAAGTTTTGCATATGAAAATAACAGGGGAAAAAGTAAATTACAGTAGTATACAAGCATAAGGAAAAATTAGTAATTTTATACCATAGGGAATAAATGTTCACTAGTATATCTGCAGGTGTAGGCGACCTCCTCCCTTGTTTCCCTACTTTTTTCTATGATCCCTAATCGAACTTAAAATTTGTTTGTTAACTTTTTTTGCAACATCACTATGACTGGTGAATCGCCCATACCACATCACAAGGAAGGATGGTGCCAGAGATAAAGTTTACATCTGAACACACACCCCAGTTATCAATTACTGTCTCGAAAATGAAGTGGCCACTACGCTTTGCTTTCAGCCCATTATACAGCTCTACTAATGAAGAACAGTAGGAGAAACACATTGGCAAGCAAGCCAATCACCACAAAAAATACGGACGATTCGCATGCCCCAACTATCAATTACTGACGCAAAAGTGAAGTGGTCATTATGTTTCGCTTTCACCAGGAACTTATGAGCCGCCGAAGGCGGCGAAGGAGCATGAAACTTACGCTGCCTGCTGGGTGCTATCGAAATCCAAATTCATTAGCAATTAGTTTCCATATAAGGAAAGAATAATCTCATTAGTAGACACCGTGTGCTAATAGTGAACGACACTTGTAGCAATTTATTCAAAAAACGTGACGTATTTGGATTGTGCTGGAACCGAGTTTCATGCTCCTTCGCCAGCTCATAAGGTCCTGCCTTCACCGATTTTCAGTCCATTACACATTACAAACAAAGAATAGTATTAGAAGCTTCTCTGCAATCAATCCAGTCAGCATGGAAAATACGGACGATTCCCATTTACAGCATCACACTACTGCAAATTGACACCTTGGGCTGTCAGCAAAAAGAGATGGGTCACAAAGGACAAAGGTGAGTCCACGATGTGTGCACGATGTGTGCACTGTATGTACTGCGGTACGCAAGGCACATCTTGGGACTTGGAACAGTGAAAAGTCAAGCACATAGCTTTAGCTGTTATCGAGTTACACTTGCCTGAAGGCATCAGGCAGGTAGTTAATCAGTAGAAAATACCATTAAATAAAAAATCTCAAAATTTTGTAACAATCTATTTGAAGCATTTGGGGTCATCCTGAAGGCACTTTTGGGCTAACCAATACTGCCAGGATGATATTATGAAGCTGGTTTTTGGGTGATATTTTCGGCCATAAAACCCAAACCTCTATGATCCCTAACATTACATAACATGTACTTACAGTCAATACTGATGTTAATCCCAGGTAGGAGAGCACGTAACTGGTTCTCCATTGTGTGATTATTAGACTGAAATGGAAAATCAAAGAAAACAATGTACATTTAATAAGAATGCAAGCTCCCTGTAGAGCCTATACATACACAAACCTATCCTTATAAAGCAATGTGATGTGTTGTGCAACCAAAAATAGCATGCGGGTATGTAACTGACAAGTGTACACACAGGAACCAAAAAATTAAGATTTTCATGCTCTTTAAATCTCATTGCAACATCAAGTACCTTGCAAGCATTTAGAAACAAACCAGCATTGACCCTTGAAGCTGTATAAAAAGTTTGAGGAACGTACGTCTACACAAAACATGTCTTATATGGCCAAGTAGCTTGGCCTCCTTAAGCAGATATCAAAAGAAACCTTATTCATTGAGATATTAGAAGAAAGCCAATAACCTGGCCACTGTAACAACAGGGGATTACTTGGTTATAAAGCAATGAACAGCGACTGGTTTTATTACAACAGCATATTTCATGCTTTGTAATCGTAGCCAGGATCACATGAGCTGCATGTATGACCTTACTCACTACTGAATGTCAAAGCGGCTAATAGTTATTTGAAGTGAATCGGATCAACTGGCAATGAGTTACTAATCATATATAAAAGATTTGTGTGCTTATAAACTTCCATTCCCTGTTTTGGTCCTCATACTTTTGGTGTAGGGTAAGTTCCTAGGTATCATTTTAAGGCTTATTACATCATGAGTAAAATACTTACAGCACTTTGTAGTGGCCGATATGCAATTCAAAGGGTTAATAAGAGATGTGATATCAAATGTGGTGGTCAAGAAATTACTACATTGATATTGTCACTTTAACATCATGACCACCACCTTTGATATCACACTTTGGCACACACAATAATACACTCCTAGCTAGCCACACAATACTTACAGCTGTCGGAGGATGACTGCGAGGGGAGTGTTGTTGCTGATGGATGGGTATGCCATGATATTGTAACTGATGAAGTTGATCATTGGTGATGGGACCATAGTTGACATATGCTGCAGCCGCTTGTCTCTGTGGATCTACAAATGTGCTGGACAATGGTTGACTATGTCCTGGAACATTAAACATTTCATGAATGCTGTGTGCTTATTTATGTACATGTGTGTATATGTGTGTATAGTGAGTAATGTTTGTGTGTGCCAGGTGTTAACTAGGGAAGCAGCCCACCCAGATGTAATACCAATGGGTACCTGGTGTAAACTGGGGAAGCAAATGCCAACTGTCCTTGTCTTGCTTAGAGGTTGTTGTGGAACTTCCAAAGTTCCGCGACTTCTCTCCATGACACCTGGATGGATGGTCCTCCTGCAGGTGATTAGTTCTGCCCCAGGAGGATTCGCCTGCACTAGACTCAAGTGCCTGAGTAGTGCACAGGAATCCCAGTGGTGGTTCACTGGGTGACAATAGCTGTGTTTTGCAGGGCTGCCGGAGGCTTTGCTTTGTGCGTGCTGACTCCAAGCACACGAGTACAGCACAGGTGTCTCAGTGTTGGTTCACTGGGTGACAATAGCTGTGTTTTGCAGGGCTGCCGGAGGCTTTGCTTTGTGCGTGCTGACTCCAAGCACATGAGTACAGCACAGGTGTCTCAGTGTTGGTTCACTGGGTAGGCGTGCCAGTTAGCTTTTGTGTGTGTGCACACGCGTGCATGTGTGTGCGTGAGGGAGGAGAGAGCGCAATGTTGTCTTCAGGTCAACTGGGTCTGACCCAAATTGTGCATTGGATAAACATGTGTTGAATATTTATATACATAGCCAAATATACAACCACACAAAAATCAATAAATAGAATTTTCAACTAGAGTAGGGACCATAGCACATCAATAAAAAGTACTGAAAAAAGCTGGAGTAGTGCACGATATTAATCACAGTTAAACAATAAGAAGTGTTATATCCCTACTGTGCTCCAAGGTACTCGGAAATGCACAGTAGGGGTATAACACTTCTTATTGTTTTACTATGATTTAACTACTCCAGCTTGTTTCAGTACTTTTAATCAATGTGCTATGGTCCCTACTCCAGTTGAAAGTTCCAATTTATTTTGTGTACTTGTTTGTTAGCTATAATTATTATGACTAGTGAATCCACACATACCGCATCTGAAATGGTGCTATGCGCCCTACCCCAGCTATATCAATTATCGTCTGAAAAGTGAAGTATCTGTTGTCAGCTATGTTCAACCCATTGTTACACAGCATTTCAAATCAAGAACTGTTCAAAAAGTCCCCTCTGCAATTCATGCATACCAAAAGAAAGAAATGGTGCAGCGTACCCCAGTTATATCAATTATCGTCTGAAAAGTGAAGTATCCATTATTCGCTTCATTGTTGGTTATGTTCAACCCGTTATACAGCAGTACGAATCAAGAACTGTTTGAAAAACACCTCTGCAATTAAAATAGCCACTATGAAAAATACGGACGGTTTCCGTTACGAAGGGAAGCCAACACATGGTATCACCAAATCAACACTTTTCACTGTCAGCAAAGATGAATGGGACACAAAGCAGGACACTGGTAAGTCCATGAAGAATGCATTGTACATACTGTGGTATGCCAAAAGGCACCTCTCAGGCCAAAGTGATGCCGAACAATAAAAATAATAAAAAATCAAGCCCGTATCCTTAGACGTTGTCGAGTTACGCTTGTCTGAAGGCATCAGTCAGTTACTTAGTCAGTAGAAAATTCCATTAAATAATTTTCTTTTCAGATTCCATAGCAACTTGTTGAAAAAGCATTTTGGGAATTAGTTTTGCCTAACCAATACTGCCTCATCGCCGTCAGGGAAAATCGAGGCTGGTTTTCGGTAGGGCTGAGCGATTATGAAATTTTGCTACCTTCACGATTATAAAATGCAACTTATCACGATTATGATAACAATCATGATGTCATATCTTTACATGCATCAAACTATCGCATATGCACAACTTCGTATAAATTACAAAACAAGGTGAAATTGTGTACAACTGATCAGACCAGCTATAGTTCAATACAAACAGTATACTGAATAATAGTGTCCTTAGAAATTCAACGGTTTGTAACAGGTAAGCTTTTCAGTAGTAAGATTTATTCACACAATGAACAGTCTCAGAAGTGTAGGCTTGTTTTCCAGATCAAGCGCTTACACAATAGTATGTGTCACCATTTGAATTTGTTTACTTGTGATGTCACATCACGATGTTCATATAACACATATCAACATCACAATGTTCAGAAACAATCATGATTAATCCCATAATCAATATAATCTCCCAGCCCTAGTTTTCGGGTGATGTCATTTTGTGGGCCACGTCTACTCCTTTGTGGTCCCTACTATACAGTACTACCATATTGTATGATACTCTTACAGCCTTGTATGCCAATAACTTGTAGCCCTACAAACAGAAAGATCAATTTGTAAAGCAAATATTGGGAAATAAATTACAGGTACTTAAGAACGCAATGATATTTGCACCATGTTCGCCGTGAATAGGGAAATTCATTGCTGGGTAAGTTTATCCTTGCATCACCTTTTTTCACTACATGTACCAGGTTGAAATCAATGAAAAAAGATTATACAAGTACCTGAAATGCTACTGTTCTAATGAAACTGTTTCAAATCTAGATTACTAACCGGGTTGGTGATGTCAATTTGGTTTTAACCCTGGTGTCAGTGTGGCTGAGAGTGCATCTGTCCGGGTATGCTTTAGTGTGGTCATGTGTGCACAAATGTGTGCAAAAATAGTACAGACACAGTGTCATCCAGTGATGTACTCAAACATATCAACATATCTCACAGCCTATTACTCACTTTTTTCAGTCTTCATGGTATCAACCACAGGAGGAGGAGGAGGCTGACTATAAACAGAAGTGACTGGTTGTGATGTTAACATGTCCTCAAATCCTTTTGATGATATACTCCATGGATCAAACCCTATTGTAATTACACTGTGAACAGTGAAATTAATGATACAAATACTGACCTAACTCATCATCATCATTTCGTGTACTGAGGTCAGGCCAGTTCAGTCCATAACTGTGTACATAAAATATAGTAATACAACGTAGATATAATTCAGTGTGTAGTGTACGATAGTGTACAATAATATACGGTATACACACAAATTGCAATAACACTTTACAATGTGGAGATGGTGCACAAACACTTACCTAGTATTGTACTGATTTCTGGTTAATTGTGATAGAACTACAAATTAAAGACAACAATATGAAATGGAGCATACTTGCCTTCAACAATGATTTCTTACTTGAGCAACATTAACATACAAATAAGTCACTTGCATACAAGGACACTATCACATAGTCACATGCAATGCACGCATGCACACACGCATATGCATGCACGTACACACACGCACACACAAACAATTGCAACTTACCATTTACAGCATTAGTGTGTGATGGTTGTTTAGTCAGTCCAGGTGGGGGTGCCTTCACACCTCCGGTAGGTGGTACCTTACGCTCCACAACATTCTCAGTCTTCACTATAGCAGCTACTTGTCCTTCATGAGTGACCACACTCTCAGCAGGTAAAACAACATTATCTTTCTTCTTCTTCTTATGAACATCACCACCAGCTGTGCTCACTTTACCAGTGTTCTCTTTAACTAGCTTAGGAACATTATCATGTTTAACAGGAGATGCTCCACCACTTGTATGTCCACTGCTTTGCTTCGATTTGTCCGCAACATTTGAAGTGTTTTTCTTGTCTTTAGACTTTTTAGTTGTCTTATTACTACCAGACTTTGGCTGCTGTCCCTTGTGGGACTGTGATGGTACACTCTCCTTGCCCAAACTTTGAGATTGCTGGTGATTTCTGCTGCTATTAGAGTCACCACTACTTTGCCGTTCTAACATAACATCCCCAGTACTAGCAATAGCAACGTTACTATTAGTAGATGATGGTTCTTCATTCACAATTTGGTACATGGCAGAGTAATTGTGTTGGCCAGTGTTAGTGAGGTCATAGCCTCCACTGTTAGTCAAAGAAGCAACAATAATATTGTCGTGTATAGTCAGTGATGACAGGTCTTCTACACTCCTTATTTCACTACTGTTCTTCACTGTAGTGTTACTATCATTGGTATTAACATCAGTTGTATGTGGTGCTTGAGTGATGATGGGTTTTGGGACATCTGGTAACTTGCTACTTTGTGAGGCCCTGATAGGTTGTGTACATGTACATAAGCAAGCAATATAATTACGTAGGTATACATAGTAGCATTTAAGAAAACAGTATCCTCTACATGCTGTAGTTAAAAATGGAAAGACTCTTTATGAAACAAAATATCTTTGCGGAAGAGTACTAATCTTGGTGGATGTAACATCAGAATTTAGGAAAAGCAGTACCAATACTACATTTTAAAAAGCAAAATGTATGATTTGCTTACCTACTGGTCTGCATGATCACCCTCAAGCGGTCAAAATGCTATATTGTGCAACCTCCATTTCATGTTACCAGAACATCTGAACTTGGGGTGAATGTACATGTACAGTCTCTGAGCAAAAAAAAGCTGTTTTCATGGCAAGGTTTGGACTAAAATCTAGTTATTTTTAAAGCTTATTACATAACGTGTAAAATTGCTAAATATAGGAAGATGGTTTGAAAGATAGAGTATTTTGCTTACAGTCAGACGTCAAAACCTAAATATGTTTTGAAGCTAAAACGTTAAAAAATGAAGCAAGGATTCACGCCTGAAACAATAGCCATTATGATGCAACACAGTAAGTACCAACTAAATGGGATAAATGGAAAGATAGTGCAGGTAGTATAAGTCCACAACAAAAATGTATTTCAGCTTTGATCTGCCTGTCACACAACTTTACATATGGGAAACAGTTCACAAAGTATATCTCCATCCATAACTCAATATAAAGTGAATATAATGTAATGGATACACGTACACCAACATACTGACAAGCATTACCAGTGGGCTGTAGCAGGTAAGGCTGATTCTGACTGGAAGTGAACTGGTTCAGGAATACTATCATACTAAACAATGACCTATCATTAATGTACACATCTGACCATACAAACTAACCTCTTTAGACTTTTGAGCAACCAGAGGCCTACAAAACACACATGTGAATTAAAGAAAGTGTGTACAGTACATTACATAGACACTACAATGTTTTACAACTAACTCATGCAGTGATACACATCACCACAAGCTGACCTTTTAACGTACTGTGGTTGTTTATCCTGTTCTTTACTGACTGCTGTAGTGTTAGCAGCTTGAGCCAGTGTGGTGGACTCGTAGGTTTGGTGTTTCCTGTACACATGAGGGGATAAGTAAAGGTAATCTATTACAGTATGTAACACTTTCACACTTCAGATCAAAGGAGCCGCCCGGGCTACATACGAAATGTAGACCGGGCTACAACCGGGCAGTAATTATATAGATGTAGAGGCCGAAATTGATTGTGGGTATCAATTAATACTCATGTGATTAGGATGCATGACTTGGATTTCACCATGAAAACTACTCAGACGGAGAGCGTTTTGTTATCCTCGCCATCCTACAAGTTGAAAACATTGGGCTAAGGTGAGAACTAAAGCTATAGCTTATTCACTGACTGTTTCTGCACGTTTTGGAATACGGACACGCCCTCATCGCAAAGCTACCACCCTGCACAGAATAACCACTCAACAAGCAAGCTTACCTATCTAGGCCTTTAGTGAAATTTGTAATTTTTCCATAAATGATTCAATAGCACCAAGAGTTCATAATATATATATATATATTTAGGAGAGTATCCAATGCTGTATTGCCCCTTCAAAACACACTGCTTAATAATGTTACGCAATAGTCGTCATCACCAAATGTGTTAACTTGCTTCAAGAGCTATAAGGACCTTGAAGTGCTTGCAGGTCTTCGCTTTGGTATATCAACGCCTATCAACAAGTCTTTCATGGTGAAGCCATGTGTTGGAGTTTACTGAAATTATACTAAAATATTCGGATATGTTGCACAATTAATATAGCAGTGTGTTTTGAACCAGCAATAAAGGCGTTGGATACTCTCCTAAATATATATACATATATTATGAACTCTTGATAGCACTGATTAAAACATTAAACTCGCGTAACTGAAATTCTCCACGATATCTCTAGGATATATCCATTCATCATAACAAAATGTAACTATAGTGTACTAGCTGTGACCCATAATAGAAAATTTAGGTATGCATATATAATACATCCAGTGGCTGCAGTCGTATTGGCATTGACCACCCTATACAGGCTATCAGCTTGATGAGTGTTACATATTACGAGGCATTAGGACTTTGCCTGATATGTATGCCCTCTACCCTCGGGCCTGTGGCCCTTGGGGCAGTCGGGCATATACATCAGGCAAAGCCCTCATGCCCGTGTTACAACTATTACATGTACACCAGCAATAGCAGTCAAGTTGGCATAATTTTAGCAGTCAGACAAATTTACTGCAATTACATGTATTAACCAATTGTATATGTTTAACATATATAACAGACAATACAAAGTATTTAAGGTCACTCATTATATATTGTAACAAAGTTCTTTGAAATGCTTATCTCTATATAGATAAAGTTCATGAACCTATATTTCCACTGTGTAAAGAAGACCATTTCATCTTCGGTACTATGTTACACTGTTTCAGAATATTACATAACTCAACATGAAACAATAATCATCCCTTTTGGTATCCTGTGATTCTTAACACTGATGTTCCTATATATAATAATCAATACTGGATGCACAAAACTCACACTAAGCTTGAAAAAGCAGCTCTACTGCTAAAAACCTAACCACAACATGATGGTTATACAAGGGAACATTCTTT
Source organism: Dysidea avara (assembly GCF_963678975.1). NCBI lineage: Eukaryota > Metazoa > Porifera > Demospongiae > Dictyoceratida > Dysideidae > Dysidea > Dysidea avara. The sequence goes on along the minus strand of NC_089275.1, from coordinate 18,686,108 downwards.
ATTTCAACCTGTTCACAACTAGCATTCAAAAGTTGGCCCTGTTACGATGAACCATTGTAGAAAAACCTGCTCAACAGGAATAGGCAAGTTACATAATCAATGCGAATTTCACAACGGCATGTTCGCCACAGCATTATGTAAGAGCTTCTGTTGTACAAGTGCTTGTACTGATGGGTTGTTACAATGTATTCTCTACAAGTGAAGCATCTCAACAAGGATTAACAGCACCATCATGACTTGCCTGTACAAGGTGCATCCACATAGTTAATCTAATCATGCACACTTGTGGGTTACAGGAAAGTATAAGGTGACTACCACCTTATAATTAACCGAAGCATTTCAGGTCAGAAATGCACGTCTACAAGACATTACTTTCTCCCAAACTAGTACATGTGACTGCATGTTATACAGATACCTACCCAAGTTGCATGTCCTCCTTAGTAAAGCTAGCTTCCTCTTCTCCTAGCTCATGAAGGAATAAACAATCCTGTAAGAACATCATGTACATACAGGGTTAGAATTATAATGGGAGAATGGTACGTCCAGTAATATTGGAGAGGACTTGCTTCTGATACATTAGACATGTGTACACAAACACAAAAGGCTACCAAGTCTAGCACTGACACACACCATACAGTACTCACCGACTTGGGACACGTCAAACCAGCCAAGAAGTGTGAACAATACTTTGTTGTTCCTAATGATGCCCTACACAGGAAGAATAAATAATATAACTATTTGTAATTGCAAAACTTTAACTGTAAAAAACAATTACGAACATCACAAAAATATCAGTTGCATGATTTACCAGAACAAAGCCAATAAAATAACTTTTTCATAAATTTGGGAGACCTTGGTGTTCAAGTAACATATTAACTAGAGCTCGGCGGTATTGAAATTTGAATACACGGTATTAGTAACAGGAAAATATCGCGGTATATCGGTATATAGTTAGCTTGTTATTGTAACTATTGCATCATTTCTTGGGCCTAGTATCATCCCAAAATCCAAAACTATATAGTTCAGTACAAGTAAGCATGTGTTGTAATGTGACGACCTCAAGTTTTGTTTAGGGAATGTCTACTAAACCATCAACAAATTGGATAATTAAACACCAAAGGCTGGGTTAAAAGCAATCCTATACCAGTATTCATCGATATACCGGTATTTCGATATATCAGTTATCAAACGCTGTCACGGTATGATAATCGGTTACAATAATTTATCACGATAAACGGTATTACCGATATATCGCAGAGCACTAATATTAACCTGAAATTATTCCCATCTATTCAGCTATGTTGGTGCCGACTTCTGACCAAATTTCAAGTCAATAACTCTTTTCAATCTGAAGTTATGAATTGTCAAAGTTGACAAATTGGATGTGTGTGGAAGACCTCTTTTTGCAAATCCAGTCACATAGATTAAAAGTGTGTTTACTGGGCTACTTGGAAAAGGTTAAATGAACACTGTAACTATAGTGGCTTACTTGTTATGAAGCAATCAACAGTGACGAGTTGCGTCTCTGTCAAAATTCTTGCCAAGTGTTTAATTTCGATTGTGGGTTCACTAATATGAGTCATATATGTATGGCCTGATAGAAAATTTCACAACAAATTGAATGGAAGTTGTTGCAAGGTAATAGGAGCAACTACCATCGAGTTATCGACCATTTTATAAAGGTATTTAAAGGGTTTGAGTGTTTCTTTACTGAAAAGTTATTTTCACGGCTAGTTTTGGCCTCACTATTTAGCTTTAGGGCAAAACTCTAGGCATTTTAATCCTTGTTACATCACCAGTAGAATGACGTAAATTGCATAGCCATAGGATGGACGCTTCGAAAGGTACAATGCTTTGTACAAAGTATACTTATTTATTAAGCTTAAATCCAGTTTTCTGGTTTAAGGGTTAAAGTCTAGTAGATTGAGGTGACACGTACCACACAGACACATCTACAAAAACTTCAAGGTGGCACTAGCCATTTCCCTACCATTCAAAAGTCCTTCAATCACTATATGTGACTGGATCTGTGAAAACTGTTCCTATTGCCCAAGACAGGAAGTTTGATTTTTTCACACAAACACAAAGCTTAATGAATGTACTAATCAAATTTCACTGTCACAGTTGACCAGACTAAAGTGGTCTGCTTTTGCTGACTGCTTTTTAAAAGCACAGTGGCGAGCCATACGAGAGGTCTGGAGTTTTGGTGGAGCCCTGGCCAACCAGGAGATGGCTGTGTGTGGCTGTACAGCTCTGTGGTGTTGGACAATGACTGTGCTATAAATTTCCTTTCGTTTTAGCCAGTTCTGAGCCCTAAATGGCCCATGACTTGGCCTAATTCATCCCAACACATTTCTTTTTAATTTTTGAACACCATCTTGCCCACCTTCCAGGGTCCCTGCCTCCCACCCTTCTGGAGCTTGCCTGATACAGACAACCTCGGTTTAAAAACTATCCAAAATGGCGGGAAACTTGGCCATTGGCTACTTCATCAGTGGATGATCTGGAAGGTAAGAAATTGTTGTGAAACGTGTGAAAATTTAGTATGCATAGCTACCACCACTGGCCGGCTACAACACTCTGAATATTTAAAACCGACATTTCTCGATACTTTTAAATGGGCGATAAGACCGGTTTTCCCAGAGACAGTCACATTTATGCCATACATAACTTGCAGACAGAGAGTCCTTTGAACGTATAGTATCACTGTCTATGCTCAATGCAACACATTTACAACACTTTGGATGAGATCACAATGATAATCAAAAGTGAGGATTAACATAACAACATTCACTCACTTAAGACATCTCCCATCAATGTAAGCATTATTGACAGCTTGTATTGCTTTACTGGCATCTTCACTGCGGTAGAATGTTATGTATGCCCCCAGGCTGTTTCCCTACACAAAACAACAACATTCTATAGGGACTGTCAAACACAATCACACTTCAGATCAAAGGAGCTGCCTGGGCTACATTTTGTATGTAGCCCAGCTAGCCGGGCTACATACGAAATGTAGCCAGGCTACTACTGGGCACTGATTATATAGACATTGAGGCCAAAATTGATTATACTCACGTGATTAGAATTTATAACTAGGATTTCACTATGAAAACCACTCAGACGGAGGGCGTTTTGTTATCCCCACCATCCTACGAGTTGAAAAACATTGGGCTAAGGTCAAAACTAGCGCTACAGCTTATTCATCAATTGTTTCCACACATCTTCAAGTATGGACACACACCCATCACGAAGCTACCACTTTGTATGGAGTAACCACTCTACAAGCAAGCTTACCTATCTAAGCCTTTAGTGAACTCCATACCTTTTCTGTAAATGATTCAATAGCACTGATTAAAACATCACACTCACGTAACTGAAATTCTCCACGATATCTCTAGGATATGTCCATGTGTCATAATCGAACGTAACCAGAATGTTCTAGCTGCTGACCCATAATCGATAATTTTTAGGTATGCATATATAATACATCCACTGGCTACATTTGTATTGGCTTGGGTGATTGATCTCCCTATACAGGCTATCAGGCTGATGAGTGTTACATATTAGCTGTAACACGGGGCATTTGGGCTTTGCCTGATATGCATACCCTCGGGCAGTCGGGCATATATCAGGCAAAGCCCTCATTCCCATGTTAAAACTATTACATACACACATATAACATCTTTACCATATACATGTATGTACATAGCCTAACCTGAGAACAGGTATATACAGTACTGTTATTAATCACCACCCTGTAGATCCTGCCAAACTTGCCAAAGTATTCTGGTTTCTTCAGTACCTGCAGAGGAGTACAATCAACAGCATTAGCCAAGGTGTCAGTTTTGTTAAATAGAATGTAAGTGCAATGACAAAAATGTAGAATTATCCATGAAAAATTATTGTGAAATAGCTCTAGTGCATATAATAAATAGGTAAATCAAAATATCCACTAACTGTAACAGAACAGAAGCATAATGTGTTGTAATTGTTTTAAAAATAATTATTCGCTCACGTGAACAAAACCGTAATGGCCGTCGACATGAGGTGCTAACGGAATCCCTTCGCATCGCCAAAGGGGGTGAAATTAGTTGTGCTAATCGTCGTGGAGTTTGTGCTAGAACTAGTTTTGTTACATCTGGCGCCCAACGTGGGGCACGAAGTCACCTGTAAACTTTGAATTCCTTGGTGCCGGGTTAGAACAGGCACCCCAACAGTGGATCGGCGGCCGAATGGGAGACGAAGAAAAGCAAGTCAAATATGAACGATGCAAAGCGATCCGGGCAGCTAATAGGAGCTTCGTGATTAAGTTACTAGAGGAGACAAACACTATCTCATCCACCGCTACTGTTTCTAATGATCAGTACACTAGACTAGACGTGATCTATCGCCAGTTGGAAGCCAAGTCGTTGTCGTTAGCTGAATTGGACAAAGAAGCCTTATCGTTATGTGACATAAAGGACATATCAATGGAAGTGGAAGAATCTGAGTCGGTCGTCGCCCGAATTATGGAGTGCAAGGGAAAGATAGAATCAATGAAGCTTCGTCGCTCACCCGTTGTAACTTCTACCGTATCCGGAGCTCCTTCTGTTGTGGGCGCCGAGGCCCGCCTTCCAAAGTTGGTCCTTCCCACGTTCAAAGGGGATGTCACAAAATGGACATCATTCTGGGACTCATTCAAGTCTGCAATTCACGATAACAATCAGTTAACAAAAATTGACAAGTTTAATTATCTGGTTAGCTTGCTAGATGGTGCAGCTGCCCGTGCCATCAAGGGCTTAACACTTTCTGATGGCAACTATGATGCAGCAGTTGAATTACTGAAACAGCGTTTTGGACGTCCTCAACATATTATCTGTGCACACATGGAAGAGCTTGTGAAGATACCCTGCAGTGCTAATGATCGTCCCCAGGCTCTGAGGTATATCTATGACCAGATAACAGTACACATAAGAGGGTTGGCTACTTTGGGGATTGGCTCCACCCAGTACGGCAGTTTGCTTATACCAATAATAATGTCCAAGTTACCTGGAGAAATACGATTGAGAGTGGCGAGAGAAACCAAGGATGATGTGTGGAGTTTAGATGATCTAATGCAAGTCATTCAAGCTGAGGTCGAGGCAAGAGAAGCTAGCGAGGGAGTGAGAATGAATGCAGTTAAACCACCCATGCCACCTTCCAATAGATCTTCATCAGGAAACCACAACCCCACTGCCAATGCACTCTCTGCCAGCCAAATGAAGGTCAAGTGTGCATACTGTAATGAGGATCATTTTTCGGCTTCATGTGACAAGGTTCAGAACATTCAAGACCGCAAGAAACTGTTACTGAGTGCCAACCGATGTTTTAATTGTCTGAGGCCAGATCACAAGGCGCGAGATTGCACTTCTACCAAGAGTTGTAGGCACTGTCACAGGAAACATCACCAATCTATCTGTGACCGACTCAATCCCTCACCAAAGGAGCCAGGTAACCAAGCAGTACAATCAGTGGAGACCTCTTCCAGCACCGCCAATGTTGGTATGAAGAATCCTCAAACTGTCCTTTTACAAACTGCTAGAGTGGTGGCATCTGGGGAGAGTGAGCAGCCTCAAGCTCTGGTCCGTGTACTTTTTGATAGTGGCAGTCAACTGTCCTACGTTTCTGAGAAACTTCAACATCAACTGAAGCTAAAGCCCATAAGGATTGAAAAATTACATCTCAACACATTTGGAAGTTCTGGGTACAAGTCTCAATCATGTGGTGTAGTGAAGTTGTCTTTAAGGAAGCCAGGCCTTGAGGATGTTGTCACCATCTCTGCTCTAAGTTTCCCAGTCATATGCTCTCCCTTACCTTCTGTTGTTAATCCTGTGAGTTACGCACATCTTGAAGATTTGGTTTTGGCTGACAGTGGTACAGATGACCATGGTACTATTGACGTACTGGTGGGTTCCAATTACTATTGGACCATTGTTACCGGTGACTTGCGAAGGGGTGAAAGAGGGCCTGTGGCTGTCAGCAGCAAATTTGGGTGGCTTCTTTCCGGACCGGTTCCCCCTCTTGGCTCAAGTCCCTTGTCGCATACACATGTTAGTATAGCTGCAGGCCTTGACAATTCTGTGTTCAAGGACAGAGATTCTGAACTGCTATCAGCAGTGAAGAAATTTTGGGACACTGAGTCTATCGGCGTCATTGAGAATTCTACTGTAAATGAGAATGAAGAGTTGTTTCTTTCCTCAATAAGTTTTGATGGCACTCGTTATGAGGTGGGGCTGCCATGGAGGGATGGTCATCCAGACGTACCCAACCACTTGACCATGTGTCAAACACAATTAAAGTTGCTGCAGAGGCGACTTTGCTCTCAGCCTGAATTAGTGCAAGAGTACAGTAGAATAATTGAAGAGCAGATCAATCTCGGTATTGTTGAAACCGTCAAGGAACCATTGACTTCGACTGATAAGTCTAGTTCAACCATTCATTATCTTCCTCATCATGGAGTGGTGCGTACGAGCAGCCAAACTACAAAGCTCCGTATCATTTATGATGGCTCAGCTCGAGCTGCAGGTGATGACTGTTCATTAAACGACTGTTTGCAGAAAGGCCCAAACTACATACCCAAATTGTTTGAAGTGCTCATCCGTTTTCGATTTCATCGTGTGGCTGTTGCTGCTGATATTGAGAAGGCTTTCCTCATGGTAGGCATAAGAGAGCCAGATCGCGACCTTCTCCGTTTCCTTTGGTTAAAGAACCCAACTAACCCTCAGTCCGAGATAGTTCATCTCCGTTTTGCAAGACTAGTATTTGGCCTTCGACCATCACCCGCAATTTTGGGAGCCGTCATCTGTCATCATTTGCAGAAATACAAAGACAGTGTTCCAGAGTTAGTGAGTAAATTACAGGATTCGTTGTATGTAGATGATTTGGTGTCAGGTACAAACACAGTCACTGAAGCAATTGAATTTTATTGTGATGCCAGGAAGGTTATGTCAGAAGCAGGAATGAACCTGCGTAAGTGGAAATCAAACTCACAAGAGTTACTTCATCATGTTAAGGGATCTGAAGTGAGTGAACGTCTCCAGATAAGTTCAGGAACTGTGTCTGAAGAAGATGAATCATTTGCTAAGGCCACTACTGGTTACATAGCAGAGGCAAATGATGACCTTGTTAAACTCCTTGGCGTAGCCTGGAATGCTGGTACTGATGATTTGACCTTTAACTTCACTGAGCTGATAAGGTATGCTGAATCACTTACATTTACTAAACGTTACTCTTTTGAAATTCACAGCAAAGTTGTTTGACCCTTTAGGGTTCCTGAGTCCGTATATTATACAGTTGAAGATACTGTTTCAGAAGCTATGTGATGACCACAAATGTTGGGATGATCCCCTTCATGGTGAACTGCTAGAGAAATACAAGAGCATAGTTTCTGAATTGCACTTTCTGTCAAGGGTCAAAGTGCCAAGGTACTATTTTGAAGTAAGTTACGATGATGTGGACACAATCCAGCTTCATGGATTCTGTGATGCCTCTAGTCATGCATACGCAGCAGTGGTTTATCTTCGTTCAACTTATGGGAGTGGCCATGTGCAAGTTAGGATGGTTGCATCCAAAAGCCGTGTTGCACCATCTAAGCCACAAACCATTCCTCGACTTGAGTTGCTTAGAGCTCTAATACTCTCGAGGCTTTCTGCCACAGTTGTTAGTTCTCTGCCGACTAACCCCACACCCTTCTACTGGACTGATTCGACTACCGTGTTGCACTGGATCTGTAACCACAGACAATGGAAACAGTATGTAAGCAATCGTGTTAATGAGATTAAAACCCGCTCCACTGCGGGGAGCTGGAGGCATTGTCCTGGTGCATGTAATCCTGCTGATCTTCCGTCGAGGGGTGTTAATGGAGAGAGTCTATTGTCCAGTGAATTGTGGTGGTGTGGACCTCAGTTTTTGCAGTTGCCAGAGGAAAGGTGGCCAGAGTCAACTGTTCCCCCCACCAGTTGCACTGTCGAGTCAGAATTAATCAAGAGTCCTTCTTTAAACACTCACTCCCTGGTTGCTAATCTGAGCCGCTCTTCAAAAAACCTGGAAGATATATTTGATTGCCGCAGATTTGGATCCTTTGTCAAGCTTCTTAGAGTCACAGTATACGTATTGAGATTTGCGAAGATTTTATGTCCTCCTAAAACATCGAACTGTGTCCCAACAGCTAGTGAATTGAACAAAGCTGAACGATATTGGATCCAGTCAATTCAAGGAAAAATGTTTGCCTCGGAAATCAGTCACTTGAAACACCCGTCACCTCCCAAACCCATCAGAGCCGATCAGTTCAATTTGTTTTTAAGTGAAGAATCTGTGCTTAAGTGTAAAGGGCGAATTGGGAATGCAAATGTTCCAGAGAGTTCTAAGACTCCAGTGTTGTTGCCAACGCGGCATCCTTTTGTTGACTTACTGATACTCCATGTCCACGTGCAAGTAAAGCACAGTGGAATCGCTGACACACTGTCCACCCTGCGAGAAAGTTACTGGATCTTGAAAGGAAGGCAAGCTGTGAAACGAGTGTTAAACTCATGTGTTGTTTGTAGCAGATTCGAGGGAATTCCATATGCGTCAGTCAAGTCTCCAGACCTGCCAAGTCTTAGAGTATCAGAAGATGCTCCATTCACAAATACTGGAATAGATTTTGCGGGGCCTCTCTACACCTTTGAAACCTCAACTGGTGGCGACTCCAACAAGGCTTATGTGTGTCTGTTCACCTGCGCTTCTACAAGGGCTGTGCATTTGGAACTGGCACAAGATCTGTCTGTTAACACTTTCCTTCGATTGTTTAGACGTTTTGCCAGCCGTAGAGGGCTTCCGTCAACACTCATAACTGATAATGCTAAAACCTTCAAGGCTTCATCTCAGATCATAGCACGGATTTCTCGAGCATCAGAAGTAGTACAGTTTCTAAGTAATCATCGGATCACCTGGACCTTTATAACTGAGCGGGCTCCCTGGTGGGGTGGATTTTGGGAGCGACTGATCCGCTCAGTGAAACGCTGCCTTAAAAAATCTATTGGTCGAGCCAACTTGTCTTTCGATGAGCTCCACACAGTTATCGTGGAAATAGAATCAATTTTGAATGCAAGACCCATCACATACCTTTATGATGACCAGGAGGGAATTAGCACAGCACTGTCTCCCTCTCACCTAGTTTATGGTAGAAAGATCACAACAATGCCGAATTCTGAAACCTTTGAAGTTATCAGTACGCATCAATCTCTCAGAAGAAGAGCTAAACACCACAAGCATTTATTGTCTCAATTTACTATGAAGTGGAGAAAGGATTATTTGTTGAGTCTGAGAGAACACCATCGTCAGGGAACCAGTAGTAAAGGAAGTTTATCAATTAAATTGGGAGATGTAGTGCTAGTTAAAGGTGATCTATCCAACCGAGCATTTTGGCGACTGGGAGTGGTAGAGGAGTTATTACCAGGAAGAGATGACAATGTCCGAGCAGCTGTAGTCAAAGTCGCTGACAAGTCTGGTGGAAAAAGAGCAGTTTTATTGAGACGTTCCATAAAGCACCTATACCCCCTTGAAGTGAAAGCTCAGTCTCCCCCGTCGGAGAGAGCAAGACAAGTCGCTTTGAATCCTCCAACTGTTCCGGCTGCTGAATTGTCTGAAGAACATCAGTCTACCCAAGGGAATGATGGAACACTCAGTCAGCGTCCTCGTCGTCAGGCAGCAATAGCTGGGGAGAAGTTGCGTAGAGGTCAGAAGTGAGCTGAAACTGAACCCATTTCAATTGTTATGTTAGGCTATAATTTCATTTTCTTTCCTTTAGTTGTACTAGTTATGGTTTTTCATTTGCTTTTCATCTTGTAACAGGTTAGGTCACTATGTATGCTTGATTTTCACCCGCAAATCAATCACGGGGAGTGTAACAGAACAGAAGCATAATGTGTTGTAATTGTTTTAAAAATAATTATTCGCTCACGTGAACAAAACCGTAATGGCCGTCGACATGAGGTGCTAACGGAATCCCTTAGCATCGCCAAAGGGGGTGAAATTAGTTGTGCTAATCGTCGTGGAGTTTGTGCTAGAACTAGTTTTGTTACACTAACTGGTGGTTATATATGGAGCATTGCACATTACAAAATTTACTCCCCACAAAATGAGCACATCAAAATTTTCATCTTGCATTAATAGACACAATCCAAAACTACGTAATTGTCATAGCAACAGCTTCCCGCCATTTTGAATGGGGCCAGTATCAATTATTACGATTGCGCTACATTGAAATCTGATGATGAATAAAGCTCGAACTAGGGGGTATTGTCGAACAATTGGCCGTGGAAGTAATCAAGGTTGTAAATTGGTTAGGGGCAGGTGGTTATTAGGGTTGAACAAGGCGCAAAGCATCGACAGCCCAAATTGCCTTGTTGGCCCACACAGGAAGCACTGCAAAACAAATAGATAGTATTTTAGTTCCATTACTGCGGTAAATTATTAGTGATAGCAACTGTAGTAGCGGCTGACCATCCAGGCGCTCCCTGTACAGGTAAACAAGGGAATTAGTGTCGTCCGCCTTGTTCATCACCTGATAATCACCTGCTTTTAGCCAGAACAAAGAATTTACAGCATTGAAAGCTTTCATGGACTACTGTTTGACAATACCACTTTGTGCGAGCTTTCTTCATCGTTGAATTTCAATGCAGTGCAGTCAGTGATATTGAAATTGGCCCCATTCAAAATGGCGTCCGAAAAGTGGGCGTGGTTTTGGATAGAGTCTATTAACACTAACTCACACAATGGCACACTGATATACCAGGTTTCAAAGTTAGGTCATCATGACCTCACCCATTGAGACCACATTGAGGTCACCTAACCACTGGATACACAGATAGACAACTTGATAAATTCTACCATCACCTGACCCAAAAAAAAAACAGGTCTGGGAAAGCTATGTACAGAGCACTGGAATGTTTACTGGATGGCGTTGCACATTACATAATTATGTGTGTACATCATAATATATAACGCTTCCACACTTCTGATTAAAGGAGCTGCCTGGGCTACATTTCGTATGTAGCCCAGCTACCTAGCTCAGACATACAAAATGTAGACTGGGCTACATCTGGGCAGCGATTGTATAGACGCAGGAGCTCACTGAATCCTATGGACAAGGGAGCATGTAACTCCGTACACTACCAATACTACGGGCGAAATTCATACAGTGTTACTATGTACATAATTGGTTACATCATTCTTACGCGCAACAGGGATACACTGAATGGGCTGCTACTCCATTGTTTTATGTAAAGCTGCTTCGATAGGAAGATGGTCGAGTCTAAGGTAGAGCTAGGAATAGTCAAGTGAGCAATTTCGCATGATTTCACATGATTAGTGACTGTAGAAAGACTGTCCTGCTAAGCCTGTGCTACTATTCCTCCATCGTGACAATGAACTTCGTTTCCATAGCTTCACTTCGTCGCAGCAGAAGTGTGACATACTAGAGCATGTGCCTCCGCATAATATCCTAATTGGGAAATTTTAAAAAGTTATTTATTATAGTACACGGCAACCATGTTTGAATTTTGCTCTTCAGAAAGTTACATGCTCCCTTGTCCATAGGATTCGATGCGCTCCTGACAGACGTTAAGGCCAAAATCGATTGTGGGGATCGATTAATACATGATTATAATGCACGACCTGGATTTCACCAGGAAAACTACTCAGACAGAAAGCATTTCTATCCTACAAGTTGACAAAACGTTGGGCTAAGGTGAGAACTAGTGCTATAGCTTATTATTATATGTGACTGGCCCTGCGAAAATAGGGCATGTGGGCACTTGATTTTTGCCTACTTTTTCAAACTTTCATCACTCATAACTTTTTGTACCATAATGCTATGGCAATACAATTTCAGCTCTTAGTAAGCATTTAATTGGCTTTAGGATGCAAGTTACAGAATGCAAATATTCCGTTCCAGTACTGAGATATGACCTGTAAAGTGACGGGGTGTAGTTTGTGCCCACATGCGCAGGCCCGGTCACATATTCACCAATCGTTTCCAAATACGGACCACGCCTCCATCACGAAATTACCACTCTGCATGTAGTGACCACTCTACAAGCAAGCTTACCTATCTAGGTCTTTAGTAGACTCCATAATTATCCCATAAACGATTCAATAGCATTGATTTAAACATTAAATTTGCATAACCAAAATTCTCTGTGATATCTCTAGGATTTGTCTGTTCGTCGTAACCAAACATAACCAGAATGTACTATTGCTGAACCATAATTGAAATTTTTATACTTGCATTATATAATATATCCGGTGGCTGCACTCATACTGGCTTGGGTGTTTGATCTCCCTGTGTAGGCTATCAGCCTGATACGATGGGAAGTGTTACATAATTATTAGAGCTCTGTAACATGAAGCATTCGGGCTTGCCTGAAATGTATGCCCTCTGTCCTTAGGCCTGGGCAGTTGGGCATATATTTCAGGCAAAGCCCTCATGGCCGTGTTACAAATATTACTTAACCTGATCCGCTTACAGCTAGGGTTGGGAGGTATTTAGGTATTAGTAGTTAAAAAGGTATTTTCAGGTACCGTTGTGGCTTTCTAAAAATACCGAATACCAAATTTAATGTATTAATTAAATTTTTGGTGGTTTAGTGGTGGCTACACATAAAGTCAAGCCCCATACAACCATGTGTTTAAGACAAACACAATAATTTACCTTTTGAGATATTCAAAACCTTACTTTGTGGTACAATTGTCATTTCATTTGTTCCTTTAAAAGATAACTTTCACTACTAGCACAATGTGGGTATAAGTGTAAATCATAGCTTACCCAGGTGTTTAAAAAAGTGTACAATATACAAGGTATTTAGTGATACCGAGGTATTTTTCCTAATACCGTACCATTCTTCAAAAAAGCAATACCGCCCATCCCTACTTATAGCAGCTACTTGATGGTGCTACTAGGATGAACCCAACAGAAATGACAGGTTTTTTTACACCAGGTTTTATCACAATTTATTACTGGAAGTAACAATTAAGCCATTAGCCATGAATACTTAGAAATATACACAACTTGAAATGCAGCAATCTGATTGGAACTGCCAACATTAAAGAATTGTTAAACCTTTTGTACAACGTTTCAGCATACCCTCATTTTAGGGTTGACGAGGTGTGCAAACAAACATATTCTGATACTTGTTAACACATTCAGTACAAACTACATAGTTTCACAGTTCATGAATAACTGAATTGTGGGGGATTAGTGTCAAATGTACTGAAAACAAGACTACTTAGTGTAATAAGCAATGTATGTGCACGACCAAAAATACGCGACTGATACATTAGAAGCAGTGGTTGTGTTAAGCAGTTCTATTTTGCATGAAAATGTAAGTGGCTTTTCAAAATAAGTGAAAGGAAACATGTGAACGATGGTCGTGCAACTTGGGAACTTGGGTTTAGCCAAATACAAACAGCTAGGATACCCATCTTTGTAAGGGTTGTGTTAGCACAATAAAACATACGTACATACAGAGTAAGCACTCCTTACAGACAACATTTACAAGTCAGAGATAGTACAGTACATATAGACCAGCTTGAATAAAAGTTATTTACCATCTCACCAGTGTCATATAGCACGCTAGTAACTTGATAACACCCACACATGTAATCATGTCATAACATAAATACAATATGAATAACCAGACAGACTGGATGGAGCCAAGTTAATGGCTATTAAGACCAGTACATTCAACTAGCACAACCCTGTAAAACCTTACAACAAAGTGAACATACACACTTACAGTGACACACACGTGCGTGCACATGTGTGTCACTGTAAGTGTGTATGTTCAAATTGTTTCACACACACAACGCAACGCACGTACGCACACACACACACACCTCAGGGTCAGCCAGTCTGGGCGATAATCCTATTACAAACACCAGATTCTTCTGCACCACTCTGACATTGGTAAGACTCTTCCTGCTCTCAATCACTTTGTGTTTCTTCTCCATACTTCGTTGTCTCTTAACTTCCTTCATCTTCTGTAACCTGATGTGGGGTAGGATACAAACCATAACATACATACTATTATGACATGCTCACACAGTCACACACACAGTCACACACACACAGTCACACACACACAGTCACACACACACACACACAGACACACAGACACACAGACACACACACACACACACACACACACACACAGACACAGACACAGACACACACACACAGTCACACACACACACCAATATCACGATGTTCAGAGACAATCACGATTAATCCCACAATCACTATAATTTTGTAGCCCTAATCACAATACCATCAATTATTTTGCAGATATATTAACTGAAATGTTAATGAATTACTGTTTTAAGGTTACGGGATAGTGAGCGACTGTCAAACAAAAATTTTAATTAAGGCGGGCTTGGTGTTGTTGTATTTTGTATCAGCTGGTAACAGGCTTAAATTGTTGGGAGAATAATAGCGTGCTGACTGGACAGTTACAAGGTACAAGAAAACTCACGTAACAGTACAAGATAACATAGATACAACACACTTAGCAACTGGTACACCTGTAAGCACATGGGTAGTTTTGCTGACTAATGGCGATATTTTCCTGAACCAAAAATCAGGACTGTCAAACTAGTTGTTAACATTTTGTATAAACAGACTACTAGTCTGGCTTCTTGTCTAGGTCCTGACGGAGCCATTTGTTAGAAATAATGTTTCTAGTGCTTGTGATATCAATTTAAAAATTAATTTTGTGACTACAGTGTCTTGCTTTAGGCCATATTGTAGTCATATTTCAGCAACTATACACATTATTCACAAATCCTCTTGTCAGTCCTTCACAAGTGATGTTCTTCAAACCTTAGAATTGTTAGTAAGTTCTCATGGTTCTTCATTGGTCTGATTTTTGGTTCACAGTTTTCACTATTTGGCATGGGGACAACTCATGTTTCCATAACAACATTTGAATTCCATGTCGATTTATGAGAAGTTAAGAATGTATAAATATTTGATAACAATGTATTAAGAAAAATCAAACCCCTAATCATGAAAAATGATTGATAGTGTACATGTGGGTTTACAGTATCCCGTAACCTTAAGAATGCATAAATATTTGATAACAATGCATTAAGAAAAATCAAACCCCTAATCATGAAAAATGATTGATAGTGTACATGTGAGGTTTACAGTATCCCGTAACCTTAAGTCTGCAAAACTAACACACATGCACACAAATCACTTACTGCTCTTGTGATAAGGGTATATATTCTGCTGGGTTTTCTGAGTATGGCTACACAAAAAGTACCAGAATAATAGCAAATAGCAAATTAAAGAAGGAATACATTTTCCCCAAATAGTTCCTCATTTAAATACACACATCACACTTCCTCACCTTTCTACATTGTGGACATAATCCATTCTCATCAGTTCTGATCCTGTGCCAGCAAAATCTACACACCTATACACACAAACACATTCAGTCCTAACCATCATACACACAACAGAAATCTCCCCCATAACCACATAATGTACATGCAATCAAACTTGTCTTTACAAAGGCAGGGCCAATACCCAAAGAAATGCATACAACATGGTCCAATGATCAAACATCCACCAGGAATTCCAACATGACTGCATCACGACAACACTTGCTGTCAACACCATATGACATAACTGACAATGATGCTTAACCAATTACTGACAAGGGATTAATTATGAAAGCAAAAGTCTGCTGTAAATCAACTTATTCTTACTATTTCCATGTTGATGCAAGATGTCCTGACTTCACGCTCATTAATAAAAAATGGGACCAACAGTTGCCGCAAGCAAAAAAGGCTATATCTTAGCCAAAAGGGGTATGACAGCTTGCAAACAAGATGACTAAAAAATTCTTTCACCAAATTTACACTTGTTAGTGCAATTCTGAATTCATGGTGTAAAATGACAGCTAATTATGTCCCTTCTAAATCAGGCAGGCTTGGTGTAAGTGTGGAAAACTACAAACAAACCACCAGTTGTCCAATAACATACCTGGTAGCCGCACTCGCAAGGGTAGAAATTGATATCATCAAGTTCTAATGATTCCAAGCATAGCGGGCACTAAAAGGAAAAAACGAAATAAATTCGCAACCCACAGCGACATACAAGCAACAACATAACGACAAAACACTAAATGAAAACGCTACTGAGCTGGTACATATAAATTCGCTTACCTCTGGACGGTTTTCGTGTCTCAAAATTGTATTCGAAATGTTATGGTGAGACATTGTCGCTTAAAACGCTTTCAATAGAAAGATAACGAAACGTAAATGCAGTTCTCGAACCGAGAATTAAATACAATTCCTTCTAACGCAGTAGAAATTGGAGTCAAGTTGCCAAGGACTTGAACGCTACGAACACCCTGTTTTACGGTGCTAAATTAGGATATTTTCGTAACTTCGGCGCTTGATTAAAAGTAATTTACTGTGCCTTATATTAAGCGCATAATGCCGAGAAAGACCACGAAAAAATCGCAGACGACTTCGCCTGGAACGTCTGGTGTAGATGCAAAAAGCAAGAGTGTTGTTAAAGGAAAGAAAACTGAATTGACTAGTGCAAGAAGATCAAATCTTAAACAGCAGTTGGCTACAGATCAAGGGGGCTGTTTAACACCAGAATCTGTTAATATAGAACAAACCAGTTCCTCTGGAGCAGCAGAAACAAAGAACGAGCTTAACACATTACCACTAGAGAATTTCAAATTTGAAAGAGTGCTATCAGAAAACCCTACAACCAAGTCTATTGTACTGTATGGTAAGTTCGATGAGTCAGAAGACAAGTTTGCTGTTATCTTAGCTGAGAAGACAGTGTTTACTCGTGAAGCAGTCACCACTTTGTTTACAGACGGTCGTACATCGTTCACGCACAACTTTCAGAATGATATCTATGGACAGTATTCTAGTGACACAGGGATAAAGTTAACAGTGGTTTATCCTGCTACAGAAAAACATGTAAAGAAGTACTCCCAGCAGAGGTCAATTATGATACAAGAGAGTGGACATGTATATGCTACTTATGTTAGACCATATGCACAAACACAAGCACTAAGTCTTCAGGTACGTACCTTAATCTTCTAGTCTGCATGATTAGACTGCTACTTTCATGTGGGATTTTATCAATTATGTAGAGTGCATTGGAAGATTATGAGGCCTGGGCTCAGAATTTCTAGTGGTACTTTAGCTTCATTTTCCACTCATGAAAATTTATATACAGTAAAAAGGTGGCCCATGAAGCAACTAATCAAGTTGACAGTTGACTTGGCCTTATTACAGCACCTACATGATAAGAGAGGTCTGCATAACAATAGCGGTTCTGTTTTCACTTCATTTTGGCTGTGGTAAACTAGACATCAGATTTGCAATTTATTTATTGGTGTAGACTACAAATGATATTTAGCCTCACGATCTGTCAGTAACACAAGCAGATCTTTAACTGATAAGCTTCTGTGCATCTGTATCAGTCTGGCTTCACAAGCCTAATTATACAGTACAATACGGTACTGTATAGTAGGGACCACAAAGGTGTGGGGAATGACAACACATCATCCAAAACCAACGTCACGCACTTTTCTCTGACAATGATGAAGCAGTATTGGCTAGTCCCAAACTAAGTCTTCAGAGCGACCCAAAACACTTTCAACAAGTTGCTACGGAATTTTCTACTGACTGAGTAACTGACTGATTGATGCAGCGTAACTCGATAACAGCTAAGGCTACAGGCTTGATTTTTCACTGTATGACGTTGCTTTAGCCAGACATGTGCCTTTGGCTTACCATAGTGCATACAATGCATTCTTCATTAACTTACTCCTTTGTGTCCCATTTATCTTTGCTAACAGTGATAGGTGTCGATTTGGCGGTAGCACGTGATGGCTTCCCTTTGCAACGAAAATCAGTAGCTATTTTGATTGCAGAAAAGTTGTCAAATGGGACACAAAGGTTGAACGATGTTCATCCCTTCATCGTGGATATAACACTTCTTATTGTTTTACTGTTATTCAATATCATGCACTACTCCAACTTGTTTCAGTACTTTTTATCGATGTGCTATGGTCCCTGCTCTAGTTGAAAATTACAAATTTTTTGCATAGTTGTGATAAAACCCCATTAAGGAATGAAAACTATAATCTTAAATTCTTAACAATGAGTTACTCCAACCTTATGCTTAAATTTGTCAATAATCTTATTATTAAGGAAATGGACACAGGACCTCAGTTTTACACTATACATACATCTATGTACACATGTGTGCAAGCTAAGTAGGGGGTAGATAGTATTTATATATGCATATACATATATATCAATGCATGTACGTACATATGTGAAATCATGATCATACTGTATCATCTCCACCATAGTGGGTGGATAACATACTGGAGGGTAGGGCAGAAGCAGACCGAGTGATCTACAATGATGAAGGTAGTGAGACTGGTTTCTTGTTGCTGCCTGACTTGAAGTGGTCACAGGAGAATGTTGAGGATTTGTATGTGCTGGCTATCGTGAGGAAGAAGGGTATTCTATGTCTCAGGGAGTTGGATGCAAATCATCTTTCCTTGCTTGAAAATGTTCTCACACATGGGAGAGTAAGTTTGTATTATGTGTGCACATGCGTGCGTGCATGTGTATGCATGTATGTGTACAGTATACGAGTGTGTATATTAGTTTGTGTGTGTGTGTGTGTGTGTGTGTGTGTGTGTGTGTGTGTGTGTGTGTGTGCATGTGTATGCATGTATGTGTACAGTACACGAGTGTGTATATTAGTTTGTGTGTGTGTGTGTGTGTGTCTTCCCATGATGCTAACCTCCATGTGGTAGTCCTGGTAACAGACCAGTTGGTACTATAGCTATATGGCAGTCCCTGACCACGTGCTATGTAAATCTATTGTGTTGGATTTGCAGTCCATCAGTAGGGGTATGCCCCTTGCATACACTACCTGACACACTTGATCTAGATTCAATGGATATGTCTTTGTCCAGGTCATTGAGCAGCTTCTGTGGGCAGTTAGGGAGGTTGCACTTCTATACTATCTCCATATTATTTTGGTGGGTGTATTTGTTTTTCCCTACACATCAATACCAAGAAAGGCACAAATTCAAATTCATAAGTGAACGCATGGTCAGACTTACTATTACAGCATTTTCAAAGTTCCGGTCTTTATAGACCTCATCACTCTAAGGTTGCACAACCCTAAAATCTATTGAGCTATGTGTCCACCACATTTTTCAAGCAATCAAGGAAATGCCATGTGCTGCTACACTGATATCACTGTTACAGTTGACACTCTTTATTGGACATTAGGAAGCATCTAGTATACTGCGACACTTCTGGTTTGTTTTGATGATAGTCCACTTTCATTCTACATAACATGAGCTTGTAGTAGCAATTTGTAGTTTGTCTTCCACAAGTATCCCTTACAAAATTTTTGTCCTGGTACAGACATGGAATTGGTCGTTTTTGTATGTTAGGAGGCCTGTAACCTGCTCTATTGTGTACAACAGGCCTGTGTTACATTGTATACAGGACTGGTAACAAGCCTGTGAAATAGTCAAAATCTGTGGCAGGTCTGTAAAGATTCATTCATTTTGTACTAACTGATACAGGCCTGTAAACGCTGCTGCATTTCAAATCCCACAATGAAAAGTTTACTTGTTAGCAAGATTATAAATACACAAAATGAAACCTTTAATATAACAGGAAGATGGCGAGGCAAGTTAGTCAGTATGGTATGTATAACTGCTCTACTGCAGGAACTTGGAAATCTACTAAGTGAGCTAAGCAATATAGTAACCAGTAGCAACAGTGGTCACCATAGCAACAAGTTACATGTATGTTCCAGGCCTGTTGTACATTTTTTTCAGGATACCCTGGTCCTTGACTGTAACAGGCCCGTAAATTGAAATTACACACCTGCCACAATAGACCATATTCCAAATATTCCAAATGACGTCACACGAATTTTCTATTTGGGAGGTTCTTATATTTTCAAGTATTATCACCAATGGCAGTCGAGATTTCGAAGATTGATATAGAGGCTAACAAAATATATATCAAGGCGAAACTACCAGGTTGGTTATTACAGCAAAGAAACAATAGTTTTTCTTCTAGACTTTGAAAACCAGTTAAAAATTTCTAACCTGGCGTTAGAGAATAGATTTTATACCCTTATAACTGTACCTGTTGGTTTTAGGTCAATATCTTCTTCCAGGATTGAATAGCGATTTGAATTTTATTAAGCCTCATTGGAACTCTCACTCGAAAATGTTAGAATACCCCAAATATCCGCAGCCATTTTATTTCGTGACGTCATTTGGAATATGGTCTATACTGTTACCGTCCTGCAGCAATCCTGCCAGACAGGCCTGCCCCAGGAATGGTACAACAGCATAATCTAGAATACAGTACAGTGACAGGCTAGTGACATTATAACATTGACAGGCTTGCAGAAGGCTGATAACAGGCAATAATTTTTATAAGGGATACTAAGTATGTGTACTTAACTGTGCTTATTAACCATGTACATTTAATAAGTAGAGTCTTTCTATACACTACCTAGCTACCCCAAACTATCATGTGATATTAAAGATCATACCGTATTAATCCATATATGTAGAAGCCCAGACATTTACTTCCTCTAAATCAATTTTAGGCCTGGTGGTTTAATGAGCCTGGTGTCTATTCAGGTCAGGAATTTGCTTTTTAACAGCACTCAAGATGTAGGGTGACTGTGTGCTGAGAGTATTAATCCACTTAGAGTTTTGGAATCTTCACTCGCAATAATAAAATGCGAAGTGAAGCATGTTTATCTAGTATATAGCATGTGATTATGGCACTTACAACGTAGTAACCACCCCAGTGTTTAAACAGAGCATGTATTCCAAACCTTGGGATGGAGTACTCAGCAGTATTTGAGATCCTGCGTGTATTTGACAGTGGCTTTAATATGGAAAAGTAGAGATGTTAGTTTCTGTGCTTATCATACAGTACAATGGTAGGGACAACGAAGGTGTTGACATGGCCCATGATAAAATATCACCCAAAAACCTGCCTCGATTTCTCCTCATGATGACATGACAGTATTGGATGGGTAAAATCTAGCCCAAAAATGTCTTCAAAACATTTTCGTAAAGTTGCTACAGATTTTTTAAAATTATTCAATAGAATTTTCTACTGCTTGCCTACCTGATGCGTTCAGTCAAGCGTAGCAGAAAAGTGGCTACACCTACAGAAACACTTTGAATTCACTTAAGAAGAAACATTTGGCATATTAATAGCCCTACTTAATTTTATCCTTCCATATTCTGAAGAGGCCATAGCACAGTACGGCTTCGATCTCTGGCTGTGCAAGTTTCACAATGTTATTGCACCAACATATTGGGATACACGTGTTTCGATTCCAGGTGGGTTGTTCAGTGAGCTGTACTTTGAGAATTCGCCTGCTATCAGGAGATGGATTGCTTGTGTACAAAGAAAGTGAGCTGTTTTCCATTGTAGATGAAATGTCGCCTGCCACCAGGAATGGACTGCTTGTAGAAAGTATGCACAAAGCATATGTATGAAAATAGACTATTGTATGTGAATTAGTCTGGCTTAGCTGCGTGTAAGACATTGTTGCTTACAAAACATTGGTGCGGCAGTTTAAAGTTTCACTTTCAACAATACTTGCAGCTGAGTAATGGAAAAGAAAATTTGAACAGCCCCTAGCTGATATGTATGTATACAAAGATGATCCTGGTTAGAATGTTGTCAAACAACATTGTGTATATACAGGCAAAATAGTGTTCTTTGTTACTTCCAGCCAAAGTGTATGTTATATTAGAGTGTTTTGTCATAACCTCTCAGTAACATTTTTGTCATTTGATTGATCAAGTGACGCATGAACATCAGCTGGGATCTTGAAAGGAATCAGTTATTGCTAATATTTGGCTTCGTGTGATGACACACTATAGTAAACCACAGATAGATGTCCACATGTAGGTATTGATAGAAAACGGTCGTATGGTAACAGTAACATCTTGTTGGCTGTGATCATGTATCTATCAAGGCACCACATCCACAACATCACAACCATGAATACTGTGTGTGAGGAAAGGAAAGGAAAGGTTTTGTTTGCTATCCAGTTTTCTAGCTTTAACAATTAATGTATGTTCTATTAGAGTAATTAGAGACTGTAATTGAGAAATTTGAAACATTGATATCAGTATAATATGTGTACAACGTACAGATGAAATACAGACTTAACAGGAGCATTGTACGCCACTTGATTTACCGTCACATGAGTCCTAATAATTGCAGTACAAACTAGCAAACAATGGAGCGCAGCGGTTCACTAGTGCCGGTAGATATTTACAAGTGCTTCACGTAAACTTTGTTTTGTATGGGGCCTTGGGTTTATTTGCAAAATGGCAAAAAAATTACTCTTTCACATGCCTAAACAGTGGCTCTTTGAAACAAAGTACATTTTCTTAAAGCTTATATGTGAGCCCTCAGTGTTTGCTGGTTTTGTATTACAACTATTGAGACCCACATAAAATTCTTAAAGTAAATGACATGCACGTAGCTACCTCCACTTAGTAAACAGCATATTAGCCATTGTAAGTATTGGTTAATCTGATAGTCAGCAAAATCTCCTATCAGAGTATCACTGATTGTACATGAAGTATTGAGAGTCTTAGTTGGTTTCACAGTACTCATGTAGTTAGCAAAGAAATTGAACGATGTCTGTGAATGTGATGATCCTCATAAATATCAGCAAAATATTTTTGCGTGTACAGTAAAGCACTAAGGAACACAGCATATAATGGATAGTGATGTTATAATAGAGCATATTCATATACCATTGACATCACCACTAATAATATCAATGTTTGATGTCAGTTAACATCCCAACATGATATTCATCATCATGTGGCTGATAGGTTGTGCATTAACTGTAATCACAAGTAATTAGACACATTAGTGGGAGTTTTTGTAGTTACATTTTTCCTAATTGCGTTTATACTGTCTGACCAGTGTGATGAGTTAGTAGACTAGTACTTTGAGATAATAGTATCCATTAGTTGATATACATAGTGCAAATCTTTCTGGTGTTGTATGATAGAGTAGTTTGCTTATAATTAGAAACCGGTTTCAACAGTTTTACAACATTGCAGTATGTAATATGTTACACGTTTCATGTGTAATTGGGACTAGAAGTTCATGAAGGATTTGGAATTATATGAAGTTTAGTATTTAATTTACTATCCCATACGTGTGGGAATGATTTTGAGGTGCACCATTACCCAACCATGTTGTACTATTTAATTATACCATCAACTCTACACATAGCATCTTCTCCAGCATACTGACTTCCTTCTATAATAAGTCTGTGCATATCAACAAATCATAGATGATATTTGTAAATTAGATATTGGCCACATATAACTGTATAAAGGTAACACAATGAATCGTCGTTTGGTGTAATACAGGTACTTTAAATGTTTATAGATTATTGCCATTGCCACAATGCCTTGTGGCAGGATAGGTTTACATACATTATACATTACTTTTGATGGATTTTGCATACGGTTACCTTGTTACATGTATTATACAACGTATTTCCTCATAAAGTTCTGAGTGGTCCGCCTGGCGTCTGTGTATGTTAACATGATAGCAAATTCACTCTGAAATTCTATTAATCTTGTGATGTGTCAATCAAGTACTGTACTGTACAAACAGCAACAGTGAATAATTTCCTTGTTGTAATTTACTGTAATTCACCAATAAATCATACAGGCTATTTTTAGATTAGATATTGACCACATGCGGTAGCTATAACTACTATTTTGAAATGGTTAGTTGTCGATGGATCACTATTACTTTGACTGTTAAGAATGTTGTTGGTACTATGCGTAATATTTCATATGTAGGAAATACAATGAATCATTGGTGTAATACAAATACTTCACATATTGTTATAGATTCTTGCCATTGCTTTGTAGTACAATGGTGCTAATAGCAGGATAGTTTACAACATCAATTCCGTGCATATTGCAATTGGTTACCCCCTCATAGGTATTCCCGTGAAATTCTAAATTGTCCATCAACAAAACTGATTTACTGTGAATAATACTGTGCTGACTTTCAATTAAAGTCAATGAATTTTCTTACTGATAAATACAATTGGTTGAATGATTTTATGTAGAGAATCATGGTATAAAAACTTTCAGTACATAGAGACGGCTTCACTGTCTAAAGAGCATGTGTGTATCTTATCTGTCTGGCTAGGTTTACCAAATAAACATATGGGATCTGTGTTTATACCTTACTAACTGGAAATTTAAATCTTGCACTGCTGTGCATTTGTGAATTGCCTACTTATACTAGGGTATTTATATTTTGTCCACAAAACACAGTTGTTATTGAAAAACAAAAATATCATGACGCTGCAGAATTGACAGTAGTTATGAATGCCTGAGAGTTGACATTGTTGTTATCATTCCTAACAAGTTTGAGGTGTGGGTAGTGGTAAGACACATAGCTACGGGTGATCAGCTGAGCTGGCTTTTGGTGACCAGTAATACACTTACACCTCATTTAACTGGTATGATAGTACTCAATGTGTCCCGCCAATTCTTATCTTCCATGCAGTATTTATAAGTAACAGAAACCAGATTATTTTCCTGCTCACGTATACTTATATATATATACTAAATTAAAGGTCGTGTTGTATCTCCCACATTACCTGTTAACTATAATAATAATAAGCTATACATAACTTTGTGGGAAAATACAGGCCTTCAGCATTTTAAAGATAGTTTGACTTTCCGTTTATTACTTATGTCAACAGTATAATGTTGTAGTCGAAAAACATTTACCCCTGGCAAGGCACTTGACAGAAATCAAGTCACTTTTGATCTACACTCTGGAATTGTATTAGCAAAAGTGTATGTGTTCTCTACTACGTAGCTAAATTGACTCATTTGGTGGGTATGTTAATCTTCAAGGAATCAGTTTTTCAACATGATGTTTCTGAGCAAGTGAAACTGTAACCAGGGACATTCCTGTGTGCATATATGCACTTGCTCAACACACAGTCACCAACAAGGTCATTTGCCTTAAACAATAAGCCAGTGACCTATCACATGGTTGTATGGTTCATACTGGTCACATATGTAATGTTACTTTCAGGATGGCTTAGTCTCATTGGGTCAATGAATCACATGAACAATCCATGACCTCTACTGGATCTGTAAACTGAACAGATGACTTTGAACTTGAAGACCATAACAACTACATGATCATAGGTACCAGATAGTTAACTATACTAGTGTTGAAGTTAGGAGTGTTTCTATAGGAATGTTGAAGTATTAATGATTCTAAATGCGACCCTGATATTTTATATTGGGCATTTCTTCTGTTGTAACAAATGCATGTCACCACATAATTCAATTGTCACCTCTGATTAACAGAATTTCAAACTTTCATCTTGGCAGTGTGATATCAGTCGTAATCTCTATCAAAATATTTACTGTTTTTATTGGTAATGTTTGGAGCATTTGCTGATTATAGTAACTGGTTATCGATTGATCACTTCACCACGTGGTATGACATATAGCTGACAGTTTTAAACTGGTTTATTCCCTACATGTGGGTAGCAGTTATTGGTAAGGATATGAGGTTTCCTTGTGTAGTTCATTGGTCAATTAGAAATTATATAAAAAGGTGACCGCTTCATTGATGTGGAGGAAAATGGCATTACAACTTCCCAGCCTCTGGGTAAATTTTATCTTTTAAAAATTTATTTATACTCCTTCAAGCATTACATGTAAGTACCATAGGATGAGATGATTGTTGGTAACACTAGTGCTAAGAAGTTACAAGATGTTTCCTTGTATTGTTGTACATCAAGTCCCCTGCTGTAATGTTACTTGGAAAAGCTAAATTTTGGGCTATCATAATTACGTTAATATTGAGTTAGCGTCTGTTGGTGGTTTATCTTTGCTGAATAGTCTTATCACATATTCAATGACCCTCATGTCATCTGATACCAACTGATTGCTATAAGAACTTACTACCATTAATCTAACAACCTTGCTAGCAGACAAATCTTCTTTACGTAGGTAAGCATCAGAGAGGGTGTTGGATTATGGAGGTTGGTATCAGGTGCAGAAGTGTACTTGTAAGTGACATGGGAGCTGTTGTAATGTAATACATCACCTGAGGGCATTTATTGGTGGAGTGTAAGTGATACGCTCACTCCCTGTGGGCATAATGACTGATATGTGATAATTAAGTGTCTCCCCATGTGTGAAGGATACCTGCTAGCTACATCTGGTAGTGTAATGATCATCAGATGTTTAAATTTTATGTCCTCATATTGGCTTTCTTCATGTTTGCACTATAGTAATTGTTAGGGACAGATATTTTCATAGTACAGGAGAACCTATCTTAGCATCCAACTGTACAACTTTAAATTTCTCTAGTGAGGTATTTATACATTATCCCAAAGCAACCACATGCACATGTAAGGTTAAAACAATTTGGCCCTGAAAATGGCTGGCTTAGCACATTTACTAAATTCCATTCTCCAATATAGAAGTGTATGTACTTTTTGCACAGAACTCTTTGGAAATTGTGAGAAAATATATTTCCACAAATTGGCTAGCAAAACAGTATGTGTTACTGTGTACACAAACGGTATGATAGCAATCCTACATGCTTGTTTTTTTTTTTTTTCAGAAAGCCATTGCAGACAAGTACAAGGTTCCAGCCAATCAGATAAGAGCGTACATCCACTACCACCCATCCTACTACCACCTACATGTCCACTTCACTCTAGTCGGCTACCAGGCACCAGGGTCAATGGTTGGTCAGTCACACTTGCTGGAAGATGTCATTGAGAATATCAAACGTGTTGACTCCAACTATTATGCTAACAGGACATTGACTTATCAGATCAGAGAAGATAGTCCAATACTAGCCCTAGTAGAGACTTAGGTACTTTACTAACACATTAACAACAGTATGTACGTATGTATAAAATAACCTTTTGCTTTTAAAAATAATTGAACACTTTAAAACTTTTTGTTACTTCCCTTTAGTGATATGTGTTACTCTGCTGGTGACCCAGTCTTGTTCCTCTTTGAAGCCATGTTTCTTGTAGAAGGCTAACAATTCTGAGTACCTCTTGAGTATGTCAAAGCCACATAGTGCTTGCAGCTTGTGGAGATCTACTGGGCATAGACTCATTGGCTGGGAGAAATCTTCTGCTAAATGACCAGATCCATTCATACAACACTGGAACCATATACAGTGATCAAGGCCTAGTAGGTGACCGATTTCATGTACCAAAAGTCGACAGCTTCGTTGTAGCATTAGCTTCTTTCTTTCTTTCACAGTAATCGCTTTTGAGTAATACATCTCGTACCAAAATTCTGTTGAGAAAGTCAATGCTGGGTCATATCGTGCAAAGCTGAACACGGCCACCCCACGATTTCCAGCACTCATACCAGCCACAAACAGATCAGTATCATCACAATAAAGATCTGTCATAGTAAGAGCCACCAAACACAATGCATTCTTGGGTAATATGGACCTTAACTTGTCCAGTACTGTATCAACACACAACTGCCATGTACCGGTAGCTCTGTCAAACCTTGCATTAAGCTTTGTCCTCTTAGTATAATTTCTTTGTAATTCAGCACTTTCCTCATCCAAGACATTACCACTGTATCCTTTACCTAGTCCACTCCAATATGCACAGCTAGTTTTCTCATCGAATTCCAGGTCAACCGAAGGTAGTATTGTAACTGGTAGTCCTATATATGCCTTAGTATAAGCAGCTAAGACCTCAAATTTTGGATGCATGTTACTAGAATCAAAATCTCCAATTGGTAACAGACAAATTACACCATCAGGGTACTTGCTTGGTATGTCAACTCCTTTGGATACAAATTTTTGCTGTGTGTAGCGACGTTTTCTGCTAGATAGCCAAGGAGTTCCTTCTGTAAACTCTCTAAAAGTTTGTCCTGGCTCGTTGTACATTGCCAGCCAGTCATCTTCGCAAGAAGGTGGCGGAATTGGCGGGAAAAACTCTGCAAGCGCATCAAAGTGAACCTCCTTCTTTGTGTTCTCAATAGCATCCCGACATTTCTTTATTGTCGGTGGCTTAAACCCTTTAGCGTACGGAAAAATGGTCACAACCCGGTCCCTGTGTACTATCGTTTTTCGCTTATCTTTCGGCATAGTCAGTGCGCTTTAATCAGAATCAGAACAATTTATAGTACGTGGGCGTACAGAAACATACATACATTTGTACAAGACTCAAAAAATTACACACAAAAACGTTACAGAGATTAAAAATCGTGAAATCATGTTACATGAATTGAAATTATTGAGAATTAAGTATTAATTATTAATAATTATTATCTTTGTGCAAGTTCTGATCTGACTGTTAGTGTTACACTGCCAGAGAAACTCTTGATAAGTTTTACTACTTCACTTTGTGTCATATTGTCTATGGCTATCCTGTTGATCTTTAAGATTTCATCGCCACATTTTAATCTTCCTGATTGTCCAGCTAAACCTTTGGATGAGATGTACTTGACAAAGATGGGACTGTCTCCTTTTGGTGAGCCTACTCCACCAACAACACTGAAGCCGAGTTCTTCATTTGCCTCTCGATGTAGGGTGACATCCATCTCTATGTAGCTGTTTGTGTTGCATCTATGGTGGAAGAGAGACACTCAGTAAATGCTGTGCACAGACACAGACTCCAGCACAACGGAATGCATGGTTAAAGCCAACAAGATACAACATTGGGATATTTATATACACATACCCATGCATTACGTATATATCCACTATTTCACAATGGTAAACACATTCTTACCTCTTTCCTATAAACTTCTCCATCCACATGGGCCAGTCTGGTGATAAACAGTTGGTTCCATCCACCATGTCACCTTGGATGAGATGAAAGTGTACTGTACCGGACGCTGGCATCGACTTGATAATCTGAACTGCTTCTGAGTGTGACTTGCCTACTAGACTCTTCTCATTTAACGCCAATAAAATGTCTCCTTTCTATAGTAACAGACAGTAATGTAAAATAGTACAATAATTTCATAACCACCTGTACTTACAGTAGCATAGTATACATACTGCTAATATCAAATGAACTATGTTTTCAATTTACAGACAAGACATGAATTCACAAATTTGTTACAGCTACGTAATTATTTACTTCCTAAAGCCAGCTGTGTCAGACAGAATCACTACATATGTTTGTGAGCAAATATTTGCAAACAATTGTCATGCAGTTACTAGGAAGAGTTCAGTGGTATGGGAAGTTGTAACAATCTACTTGCACACAAGTTGTGTATACACTAGCTATTAGCACACTGTACAAGTGCACACCTGTATTTGTTTAGTTTGTGATACAATGCCTTCTCCTATCAAGTCATTGATATACACTGGCATGTCTCCACACATTGGACCTTTACCACCAGCGATACTCATGCCAAATGACTCATAGGGTTTCTGTAAAACAAGAAAGAGACGTTAAAAGAGCATGTAATGTGTGTGCGTGTGTGTAGTTGGTGTCTGTAGTTGGTGCGTGCGTGTCTGACAAGACATGTGGCTGTGTGCATGCCTATGAAAACATATGGCAATTCCCTACCTTATTAATGATGACGTGTTTCTCTTGGCCTACTGGTATACCACTAGGTGTCTGCACTTCATCGTAAACATGAGCTACAAAGAAAAAAAAATGCCAACCATCACCAGCAGTTGTCGCACAACCACATGTACGTTATAACACATGACAAATGGATGAAACAATACAAAGTGTGTATATAGAAGTGCTGCAATGGAATGAACACTTACCAAGTGATCTCAATGAAGCTGGTTTGGATGAGGCTTTCTTTGATAACACTAAAGTCACTTGACTACTGGAAGCCTGGAACAAAAACAATGAGATACGTTTTACAATTTGTCAAAGCAACACAAGCCAGTAAAGAATGGGTGTGTATCAATTATCAAAAATGTCGGTATGCGATGAATGTACAATTTTAGCTGGCATATGTAACTTAGCTACACATGGTGTGGATGTCAAGCTTACCATTATATCTGCAGCTTCGTCCACTGTAGCATTCCTCATGTCTACACCATTCACTTCAATAATCTGGTCACCGATACTAATCTTGCCACAATCCATTGCAGCACTGTTAGGCAGTAATCCACACACAAACACCCCAGTCCTGCCCCTGTTGAACAAAAATAGCAGATTAAAAGCTGTTATACTCCAAAATCAGAGCTAATAAGACCGACATACCATGTATGTATGTATGTATGCACATAAACAATGATCAAATTTAATTCTTAAACCCAAAAATTGACTACTGTACAGTGAAGTATGGTGTGTGAAAGGTGATTCTATTAGTATGGAAAGTATGTAGGCAAAGCCATACCAGTGTCATCACATTATCTATTCAACCTCTAAATGTTCCCATTCAAACACAATAGCCAATAGAATGGCAACATGGCAATTTGTTAGGCATACAATGGTACTAGGTGAGAGCGTAAACACTTCCTTTTGAAGACTGAAAGATCAAAATATGCTCGAAAACAAAGTAGTGGAATTTTAAAAGATACACTGAACCCGTATGTGTATAAAAGAAACATTTGCTCACTTTCTAGTCATGATTTGAATTCCGAGATTCTGTCCATTCTTTCTTGTCAACACAATTTGATCTGATTCAGAGCCAGCTGTAGAAATAACAACCAATGAAATATACATAATGTAAAGGTTTTAATAAAGCATATCACTTTTCACAATCTCTCTCACATGCATCAGGTCTCATCCCACTAAAAGCCCTATTATTTCTGTCACTGAATACAGCACAAAACAGGTCCTAACAATAGCTCAGTAACTTAACACTAACAAATTTGTAAACAAAATTAGTTGGTACCATACAAAAGCATTGGAGGAGTACATGTTATTGTATTAGCAAACTAAAATATCTTGCAGCTTTCTATGGGATTCTAATGATAAGAAACTACTTATAAACATCTTTTTAACTTACTGTCTGATGAAATGGATTCATCAATAGACTGTCTGAAAATGACCAGTTTTAGAAGTGGGGTTGTGCCTCCGAGAGCTAGACAAGCTTGTGCAAATGTTTTCTGAGTAATATCCACTTCATTAATCTCAAGAATTCGATCTCCAACTCTTAATCTGGCATCCTTAGCTGCAACACCCTCAGGAAATATCTGCTCAACGACCACACCGCCCTGAAAAGTACACAACAAAAATATTAAGAGCATCATATTGTTTGTCACAATATTATTTCTAAACTTGTTAAACGCTAACAACCAGGCATAGCCATGCGTGAAATAACAACATAACAAGACAAATGTTATCGCTATTCTTCCATACACACAAATGTAGCATAGATACACATGTTGTTTTGTGCACTATTATCAGAAATCAAATGCGTGGTGTTTTGCACACTTTGACACAGTGGGCTTTCCATTGAACACACCACATAGTTCTACTCCTACTAGTTATAAACACACGGGGCTTCACTATGTTTGCACATACTGAGGAATAATGGAATGGTGATCAGGATAACAAAACTGATTCTTCACTTAAACAAACAGGAACAGGGTGAAAGCAATAGTTGATAAACCCATAACAAAGGCATTTTCATTAGCAGGCAATTTCATACAGGTACACACAGATTCTTAATATAGCACAAAGGTGGTGTTGAATTGCTATTATTTATCAGTTAAAATACTTTATTCCTCAGACCACAAAATTTCACACACCCAAGATATAGACACTTTACCACCAGTGTGACAACCACAAACTATTTCTCAACTGATAAGTGATAACTGCTCATAATGCTCTAGGCACTTAACACCTTCCCAGGCTTATCCAGACATCCAGTAAGAGTTTCTAAGTTAGCACAAATGAACCTAAAGCTGTCATGAGGGTAGAATTGTTAAGGATTCTGTTACACTACACTGGCAGGAATATCAGAATTATGAGCTGTGGTTGATTGTATTGTATGACAAGTGGGGCATTCAGCTGACAAAACCACTGCTTGTAGTTTGAGTGTTATCACGTTAAGTTGGAAAACAGATCTAGAAATCTCATACAGTTGAAACCAAAAGCTAACAAAGTGTACTGGCATGATTAGACATGAGCTTCAGGTTTTAATTTGATACAACCAAATTAAGAGATATTCTACTCAAGCTGCGTCTTCAAAGCAAAATATAGAACGTGCTAATTAACGAATTATGACTATAATTATAAAGCCAACATACAGAAGTGTCTGGAATCTTTAAAATCACAGCAGCAGCCATGGACAAGCACAACCTTCTGCACTTCTCAAGATCACAGGAAGGGAAAGACATACAAGCCCATGGGAATGTAACTCTATAAACATCTAAAAGGAAAATCTCTAAAGCTTCTTTTAGCGTGTTGCCAGAGAGAAATTGCTCGGCCAACACGTGTATTAAAAGAATTGAACAGGCTTTAACATTTAATGAACAGTGATATCATGTACAAGGTTATGTATATAGTAATATAAACTTACTCCTTTCATCTCCGGCACAGCTGTGACCCTTAAGCCAAGTTCTGCAGTGCCCTTCGGGATTTCAAGTAAACAATACTCATTCTCTCTTATCGGCATGAGTTCACCATCTACGCAGCAAACAAGAAATGTCATTACAACAGTGAATGTACAAACACATTTCAACTACAGATTTGTTATATACAAAATAATCTATTCAATTCACATTGCTCTATTCATGCATACTGCAATAACAGTACACAAAGTTGATTAGAATTTCTCTCTCTGGTATGATAAACAGCCTAGAGGGTTTGTTTGTGGAAGAAATGTGGTAGACCGTTAAAATAAAAGGACACAAACACAACACAATGTTTGCATACAATTGGTTATGGGATCAGCCTCGATGGTGGAGGCAAGAGACCAAGAAGAAAACCAGATACTCCTACACACATTAACAGCAAGTTCAGTACATGTACATACACACTCCACACAAAACATGTATTTAACAAATAGCCAACTAATCTGCAGGGAATAAAAATAATTTGTAGTGTGTGTACACAGCTACAACTTCAGCAACTAAACCCACGATTTGTTAACATATGTCGTAAGCAGTAATTCTGCTAACCACATCACAACTCCTACACATTAACAATGCTGTTTCGACACTATTAATGCTAAATATTTTGACCACACAAGCAAAGGAGCAACTGAAATGTTAGGATATTCAATACTCCTCCCTGCCACACATGCAGAACACACACTGGGATACACGTCATACTAACAAGCTGAGTAACAAAATAGTTTCAGTATTATCATCGTAAAAGCTATCAGAAAAGAATTTCGCTCCCACACTAAAGATACCGTAACATTTGTAGACTGTAACACTATCTCTTAAGAAAGAATCTCAATTTCCTACATATTTTACTGTTAGCTTTGCGGTCAAATTACAAATGATCCTAGAATAAGAATTTAAAAAGTATGTCACAAAAAAAAGAGAAAGGAACTTTGCCCTAAAAGAAGTATCTGGGAATCGAACCCAAAGTGCAAGGACAGTAACAAAGCACACCCAACGCACCTGTAACCTCAGTATGCCTAACATACCATTGGTAACACTTGTTATAACCATCTCCAAACCACAAGCAAACAGGATGTTCCCAAAATGACCCTAAATTCCCTTACAAGTACAATATAGGTGGAGCATATAAACAACCACAATTACAAAAAATGCTAATCTTCTTCAACACAAACATGACCATCTTCATGAAGGATGCTGAGTAAAGGCTGAAATGTTTATTCTACTAACGTTATCATAGATACATGCACTCTATTCCACTAAACCTTGCTCTATAACTGAGTGTTAATAAAATTTACTAAGTGTGGTCTTAATCCTATAAAATATTGTTTACTATGGCCACAGCTTGTGTTTTTGTGGTAGCAGAACTTGCTCAGTCATCAACAAAGCTTCTGTTGACCCTGGTTAACCCATTTTAAGAATAAAAAAATCCTATAACATTTTTAACTGGAAGAATCCTGCACGAGATACATGCCAAATACAGTGATGATTCCATCATGGACACCATAAAATGTTAAAGACCTCATTGTGAAAACCTATACAACTGATGAAGGGACGATTATCAAAGCATTCCATGACTTTATCTTTAGCTATCAAAGTCACCACAACTACAAACTGGTACATGGTGATGCTTAGAACACAGGCTGGTTATAAGCAGGGGAGGGAGATGGAAATGTTATACACATTAGCATTACTAATATACACCCAACATTTCATGTCACCATGAAAACAGTGATTAACAAGTTGCAGAACAAAGAAATGATCCCACTTGATAAGAAATGTGTTATTTGTTTTATCAAACAAATGACTTTAGTGTCTATCAAGCCACAACAAGCTACTTTATTCACATGCACAAATCGGCAGCTGTAATATCTATTATTGTATAGAAAGTTTTAACATCGTGTATATCTTTTGTTACATACAATTGCAGCAGACAAAACTTTTCTATTATAGATGACAACTGAAAACACATAGATATACTCACACATAGAGTGTATCTATATAATGTCTTTATATCCCTTATGATCTAGTAGATGAAACAGGTGATGTGTAATCAACAGGGGCATCTGAAGTACTCAAAAAAATCAAGCAGGGTGTAATTTCACAAACAACACTTTTCACAGGCAAATAGCAGGTGTTACATTCACACCAGAATACCTGTCAGTTTCACACACACCCTAACATGTAGTGTTAAGATAGTTTAACGATACACAAAATACACACGCTCAAACTATCGCACTTAAAGAGCAACGCCCTAAATCGTTTCACATCATACGGTACACGCCCTAGACACAAAAATCTCACCATCATCTTTGTCTTCTCCGTACGGACAGTTCCATAAATGCTCTTCCAATTCACATCGCGGCCCTCTGTACTCGCAGCCCATGTCATTTCGCGGACAGCCGACATAAGACCCGCCGCATTGATATTTCAAGTGCACTTCCAGGGCGCATCTCTGCATGGTGTCGTCACAGTAAGCATTATTGGGACACACCACTGTCAGTTTATCAAGTAGTCTTCGCACTAGTATACTAGCTGGTCTGACATCTCTGTTTCTGACTGGGCTGGAATCAGTTGGACACGCTTTCTTCTGTTTCAGATGGTCCCTTAGACACGTGTAACAAAACGTGTGGCTGCATGGGGTGTCTACAGGGTCCACCAATGGCTGGCAACATAGCTGACACAGCAATTCATCCTCGACCTCGTCTGGATAATCGTAAACGTGGTTCTTGTCAAAATTGTGACTCTGTCCACATGACTCGCAAATGCTGTAGTTAGGCACCGGCGAACTACCACTGATTTGTGACATCTTAAAAAGATAGATACTTACTACACTACGACCCTACACTAAGCTATAGCAATAACTGAAATATTGGCCTACACGAATCACGGATGTCATTTAACAGATTAACAAATCCGGCTTTTCCGTATCCGGAGGAAACCTACTACCAAACGGAAGCTGGGATTCCATACAAGTTTCAAATTCCTTACATAATTGCGAGTCCATTAGCATAGAAGGTGATGAATTATTTAAAAACGTATAATAATAATTTTAAAAAACGTTTATAAAATAATTATATAGTTACACAGTAAAATAAATTATTACTGAATTTCATTATTCAGTGTTTGTTGGTCCAACCTCTTAGGAAAGAAGGCAACCAGTGTCATAGTTAAGAAGAACACAAATGATAACAATATGAACGTTAGATGAAAGTCAAATGGAAACCCAATATCTTGTGCTGTGTCTGATAACGACAGAGAATATAAGGTGCCAAACAAAACTGGAGAGAATACCCTGCAAGAGAAACATGTGTTATACACGGTGTAGTACAGTACAAAAGGTTACAGCTGCCTGACAGTTAACAAATGATAAGGCACTCTACCATTTAACCAAAAAAAAAAGTTTATGATATGAGCCTTTGTGTTGGCTTTCTAATTATGGTCTTAGTTCAGTGGTGTATTGGCCTATGCATGGCCACGGGAATGCAAGCATACCATACAACAGGCCTGTACGATGCATGGAATGTGCTTTTAGATTCCTTTTCCTGGATTTGTTTCATTACCAGGTAATCATCAATTTGTTAACACGGCAATCATAGAGCTATTCTGACAATTATATGGCATTACACAATGGAACTGATCACCAACTTACTGAAACACGTTGGTCACTGTGTTGGCCAGTCCATTAGCAATACCAAGTTTATCAGGAGTAACAGAGTTGTTAAGGAAGAGTGATTCACACACAAAACAATTGTTGATCGCCACACGGATGATGACAGAGAATGTACCCAGTAGTATCCATAGCAACACCGCACTGTATAAAAAGGAAACATAGACCATGGAATACAATCAATATGATGGGACATAATTTTCTCAAACACATATGGACATTGAGAAGTCTATCGCAAGTAAACCCATGTCCTTTGAGAAGTGGCTTAAATAAACTACAAATATAATCCAAAAGGACATAATACAATGTGTTTACTGTATGTGTGTGTGTGCATGTGGTCACTGAATGGCTTGTAAAGTTTGACTGTTTTGAAAACCACAAGGCATATACAATAGCTTCTGAGGCTGCTTTGAGATAACTTTTTTATAGCATATTTCACTGGTAATGTAATCGAAACACTTTTGTAAGGAATATCAATTTAACGTCGAAGCCCACTAATGGTGCCTTAATCTACATACCAAAGGGTGGACCATTAACTGAAGTTGTGTGATGTAAGCAAGTAAATGGATGCATCAATTATAACCAGACAGGATTAGTTACAGATATTAAGTCAGTTGACATGTATATGGGAAACAACTCTTACAATGATCAACTTTGCACTAAAACTCTGACGTAAAAACTATAAATATGATTGCTACTACTAATACTTCATTGAGCTTGATGCTATGAAGTAATTCTTTATTAAGCAATGTTACATACTACTTTCCTGTAGTGTGCACTTAGCTTGATGTACCTACATTATGGCCAATCGACTGAGCATATTGCAGGAACCCATCCAGGACTGTTTAATTATGATCAAGGATACTGAAAATACATGTACAGTTAGCAACTGATATATTCAGAGAGGTTACAACAAATCACAGCTGTTATAAGGCCTCAGGCAATCATTCCAAGCTCAAATGCACTACGTATTAGAGTGGACCACAATGGAGAGGAGAGCAACCTATCTACTGGAATTATACAGGATGGCATATATGAGTAGCTAGGAGTTCTACAGCTTTGGTGCTACAAGCTTTGCAGAGTCAGTTAAATGACAAGCTGAGAAAAACAAACACCCAACAAGCAGCTGTTCTATATGTAGATAAAGTTTCCTTGTAGCATTCCAGCAATGTGACTGCGGCAACTTTTCAAGCAGGGCAGTTTTCAGTGACGAAACCTAATCCTATGACTGGAATGAAACACATCCTATAGCTCAAATTCATTACTACATGTCTGGGAAAGGATCTAACATACAGATTACCGGGGCCTGGATAGATTCTATATATAGGTAAAAAGTATTCATACCAGTTTGTACGTGTCAGTATTAGCATAGTTACAGATTCAATAACAATACACCTATACCCATGCATAGTGCATATGTTGAAAGAATATGTCCTACCTACAATAAAAACACCTCAATACAATGACAGTGTCAAGTACGTAAGTCTTAAACGTTGTATGTGTATGTACACAAGCTTAATTAAGCGGTCCCAAATAGACGAACACACTTACTATGTAATTACAACTGACTTACTTGTCAATATAAGTGAAGGATGGGAATATTGGTAACAACAGTATCACAAATGCCATGTGAATGTGAAATGTCTACAATGAAGAAATTTACTAATGAACGATTTACCATAATAAAGTAGCTCAGTGTATACTGTTAATATATGCTGACTATTAATGAATCACAGCAATAGTACAGTACCGCCCAGAGGTAACGTTACACTCGTGTAGCCCATTGTTGATCCGCAAGTTTCTTTGGCATGTGTGCACTAGTTAACTCACCATGTGTAGCCATGACATGCGAGCTCTCTTGGGTGGCTGCTCCAGTAACCACGTGCCTTCACACGTGATGTATTCCAGTTTGTGTCATGTCAAGTCGTGGCCTGGATTTGAGCACTAGCAAGGGATTGTAATGTTACCTCTGGGCGGTACTGTACAATACAAATATGAACATATATTTGCAAATTCATTTAAAATTAGAATTCAGAAGGCTTAGTCTCACATATCAATGGTGTTTGGCCAGTTCTCTCGGTAGAACAGCTAACATTCCAAACTCCTGGATAATATCTCTAATGGTAGTTACAAATTATTAGTAGATCAGACCTACATCATGCCATTCCTATGGAACGACAAGCCTGGAGACAGCAGGTCATTTGTTTCAAGTAGTATACCAACACCATAACAAGGATATGAATTTTAAGTCAGCATATTTAGTCATACGTTAGTCAGAATACATGTAGATATGGTTACGAAGTCCATGTCTATAAAGTTTTGTAGATTGTTCACAATTGTACTGTAAATATTTGGGAAATTACCAAACTCGCTACTTCAGATTCCATGAATGTCACGATGATTAACTGACCACTGGTTACGCAGTAATAATCTGACCCAAATTCATAGATAACTATTCACTATTTTATAATATACATATGTGTACATGTTTATATAATCTTTACATGTATATACATGAATATACTTACCATTAAAGCACCAAACTTCTTTTCAAACTTTTTTTTACATGTGGGATATGAAACATTTAAAATAAATGAGTGTCTATACTTAATATAGCTATGTGTACATCCTTATTTAGACAAAATGACAAAATATAAATATGTAGCAATAAGACTGAAACAGTGTGAGTTGGTATGCCATCATGATACAGCTCTAAGGGAAATGTTTTTAGTGATTACATGTTCACTCACTGGAATAAACACTATCATGGAAACAGGTACTAACAGTAGACCAGCAATTCCTAGAACCGTTCCAATATCATGTGGGGAAAACCCTAATCCACCTGTACATGAAGACAGCAAACGTATTATGCGCATGTTTGACATGCATGACACACCCTTTTACACCACAGGTTGAGTTCTTAGTATGAAAAACAGTACAACGGGTACTTTTTAAAAGTGTGTCATCTCTTTGTTCAGTAACCATAAAGAAGCCATAGACCAATGTATATTACACATAATCTGATTGTGTTTATTAATTTAGTTAAATAGCAATGAATTATATTACATCCTAACTGCTTGCCATCAAACTTATCACGAATAGCTTGATGAATACCTTTAGAGCATTCCACCAACTACACCCAGTAAGGTTTCACCTGGGAAGTCACACAATTACATACTTATACTGTGTACATGTAATAACCAATGAATAATATTATACTAACCAATGTACAGGAAAGTTTGGCAGGAGCAAACTTGCCGTGATAGGAATTTGGTGAGAAAAACATTTGACAAATTTGTTTCAGCTGGACGAAGGATTTGGCAGATTTTAGTCGGGCAAACCACCACTCATTGCCAACTTTTCTCCTCCCAAACTTTCCTGTTATACAGTAACCATTGTAGTACATATTTGTGTACAGCATGTAGGAAAAGTAACACATTTATATACTTATCAGAATTTATCATATTTACCTAAGGACTTGTCTGTAGCAGACCACAATGCAGAACACTCTTCAAAGCCAATGACACCAAATGCAAATACACCCCACAGTAGTACAGCTCCAACAGTGACTTTATCCCTTAGGAAATACATTAATTACTGTCAAGCATACTAAAATACCAATAGTAGACATAGCCATTCAGTATAGTGTGTGCATGCACATGAATGGATGTGTATCTGCACACACGTGCATGTGCATGCATGTGTGTGTGTGTGTGTATGTGTGTGTGTGTGTGTGTGTGTGTGTGTGTGTGTGTGTGTGTGTGTGTGTGTGCGTACGTTTGACCTGGTGGTAGATCTGGTAACACACACCTTGTTGCTGGTGTGTACAATCATGCCCTGTCCCTGGTATAGACTAGGCAGGGTTAGGGCTCACCTTACACTGTGCATACACATGACGTATTCTAATGCAGGAGAAGATGCTTTTACAGCTGGAAATTAATTCACTATTGATCATGGCTTCTGACACTCTTTTGAGGGCCCTCTCAGCTCTTAATAAATAGGCTTGTACATAATATTATCTAATCCAAAACAGCCAAGCTGTAAAAAAAGTGTGCGGCCCTCAGAAAGGCTATGGTGAAAAAAGATGTGAAATCCAAGGTGGCGGCCAAGAAATGGCTGTGATGGTAGGTTAATGGTAAAAATTTTAATAAAGACAATTCAGGTGAATTTTTGTGCCGCTTCACAAAATTTACCTAAATTGTCATTATTAAAATTTTTACCATTAACCTACCATCACAGCCATTTCTTGGCCGCCACCTTGGATTTCACATCTTTTTTCACCATAGCCTTTCTGAGGGCCGCACACTTTTTTTACAGCTTGGCTGTTTTGGATTAGATTTCATTTCTTTTTGTATTTGTATACCAGCTTTGGGACTTTTTTAACCCACATTTTTTTTTCTTTACTACAGGAAGAAGAAAAGATGAAGTAGATGTACTTTAAATATTTTATCAGTAAATGTACAAATTATATATACTGTATAATGCATATTTGACCGCATTTGCGAAAAGGGGTCTTCCACACACATCCAATTTGCCAACTTTGACAATTGATAACTTCAGATTGGAAAGAGCTATTGCCTTGATATTTGGACAGTGGTGAGCACCACTATAGCTGAATAAGTGGTGACATTTTCAGGTTAATATGTTACTTGAACACTGAGGTATGGTCTCCAACGTTTACGGAATTGGATGTGTGTGGAAGACCCCTTTTCGCAAATCCGGTCACATAAATTATATTGATTACAGAAATCTCCATGGTGGTTTCTTTGTAACTGAACACTCTACAAGGTGACTTCTTCTAATTGCTCTCTCTACAGGGTGAATTGTTTGTAGCTGAACGATCTACAAGGTAACTTCTTCTAGCTGATCTCTCTACAGGGTGATGTGTTTGTAGCTGAATTTTGTATAGGTGATTTGTTTGCAGCTGAGTTCTTTACAGAATGGTTTCTTTGTAGCTGAACTCTCTAAAAGGTAACTTCTTCTAACTGATCTTTCTACAGGGCAATTTGTTTCTGGCAGAATTTTCTACAGGGTGATTTCTTTGCAGCTGAACTCTCTACATGGTGGTTTCTTTGTAGCTGAACTCTCTACAAGGTAATTTCTTCTAGCTGATCTCTCTACAGGGAGATTTGTTCGTAGTTGAATTCTGTACAGGTGATTTGTTTGCAGCTGAGCTCTTTACAAAATGATTTCTTTGTAGCTGAACTTTCTCCAAGGTAACTTCTTCTAACTGATCTTTCTACAGGGTGATTTGTTTGTAGCTGAACTATCTACAAGGTAATCTCTTCTAGCTGATCTCTCTACAGGGTGATTTGCTTGTAGCTGAATTCTGTACAAGTGATTTGTTTGCAGCTGAGCTCTTTACAGAATGGTTTCTTTGTAGCTGAACTCTCTACAGGGTGATGTGTTTGTAGCTGAAATCCCTACAAGGTAACTTCTTCTAG
Organism: Dysidea avara; assembly: GCF_963678975.1. Classification (NCBI taxonomy): domain Eukaryota; kingdom Metazoa; phylum Porifera; class Demospongiae; order Dictyoceratida; family Dysideidae; genus Dysidea; species Dysidea avara. Next base: position 18,644,309 of record NC_089275.1, on the reverse strand, counting down.
CTGATCTCTCTACAGGGTGATTTGTTTGTAGCTGAACTCTCTACAGGTGATTTGTTTGTAGCTGAATTCTCTACAAGGCGATACTTCTAGGTGATCTCTCTACAGGATTCTTTGTTTCTAACTGAACTCTCAACAGGGTAATCTGTTCATAGCTGAACTTTCTACTGGGTGATTTGTTTGCAGCTGAACTCTCTAAATGGTGGTTTCTTTGTAGCTGAATTCTCTACAATGTGACTTCTTCTAGCTGAACTCTCTACAAGGTGACTTGTTTCTAGCTGATCTCTCTACAGGGTGACTTGTTTCTAGCTGAACTCTCTACAGGTGATTTGTTTGTAGCTGAACTCTCTACATGGTGGTTTCGTTGTAGCTGAACTCTCTACAAGGTAACTTCTTCTAGCTGATCTTTTTACACTGCATATTTGTTTGTAGCTGAGTTCTCTACAGGGTGATTTGTTTGCAGCTGAACTCTCTACATGGGAGTTTCATTGTAGCTGAACTCTCTACAATGTGACTTCTTCTAGCTGAACTCTCTACAGGGTGACTTGTTTCTAGCTGAACTCTCTACAGGTGATTTGTTCGCAGCTGAACTCTCTACAGGGTGACTTGTTTTTAGCTGATCTCTCTACAGGGTGACTTGTTTCTAGCTGAACTCTCTACAGGTGATTTGTTTGCAGCTGAACTCTCTACATGGTGGTTTCTTTGTAGCTGAACTCTCTACAAGGTAACTTCTTCTAGCTGATCTTTTTCACTGCATATTTGTTTGTAGCTGAGTTCTCTACAGGGTGATTTGTTTGCAGCTGAACTCTCTACATGGGAGTTTCATTGTAGCTGAACTCTCTACAATGTGACTTCTTCTAGCTGAACTCTCTACAGGGTGACTTGTTTCTAGCTGAACTCTCTACAGGTGATTTGTTTGCAGCTGAACTCTCTACATGGTGGTTTCTTTGTAGCTGAACTCTCTACAAGGTAACTTCTTCTAGCCGATCTTTCTACAAGGTGATTGAGTTTTTTGCAGCTGAACTCTTTACATGGTGGTTGCTTTGTAGCTGAACTCTCTAAAAGGTGACTTCTTCTAGTTGAACTCTCTACAGGATGATTTGTTTGCAGCTGGATTCTCTACGTGGTAGTTTCTTTGTAGCTGAACTCTCTACAATGTGACTTCTTCTAACTGAACTCTCTACAGGGTGACTTGTTTTTAGCTGATCTCTCTACAGGGTGACTTGTTTCTAGCTGAACTCTCTACAGGTGATTTGTTTGCAGCTGAACTCTCTACATGGTGGTTTCTTTGTAGCTGAACTCTCTACAAGGTAACTTCTTCTAGCTGATCTTTCTACAGGGTGATTTGTTTGTAGCTGAATTCTCTACAGGGTGATTTATTTGCAGCTTAACTCTCTACAAGGTGACTTCTTCTAGCTGAACTCTCTACAGAGTGATTGATTTTTTTTGCAGCTGAACTCTCCACATGGTGGTTTCTTTGTAACTTAACTCTCTACAGGGTGATTTGTTTGTAGCTGAACTCTCTACAGGGTGATCTGTTCATAGCTGAACTCCCTATAAGGTAACTTCTTCTAGCTAATCTTTCTACAGGGCGATTTGTTTGTAGCTGAGTTCTCTACAGGGTGATTTGTTTGCAGCTGAACTCTACATGGTAGCTTCTTTGTAGCTCTACAATGTTACTTCTTCTAGCTGAACTCTCTACAAGGTGACTTGTTTCTAGCTGATCTCTCTACAGGGTGATTTGTTTCTAGCTGAACTCTCTACAGGTGATTTGTTTGCAGCTGAACTCTCTACATGATTGTTTCTTTGTAGCTGAACTCTCTACAAGGTGATTTCTTCTATAGCTGATCTTTCTACAGGGTGATTTGTTTGTAGTTAAACTCTCTACACGATAGATCTTTGTAGCTGAACTCTCTACAAGGTGATTTCTTCTATAGCTGATCTTTCTACAGGGTGATTTGTTTGTACCTGAACTATCTACATGATGGTTTCTTTGTAGCTGAACTCTCTACAAGGTAACTTCTTCTAGCTGATCTCTCTACAGGACAATTTGTTTGTACCTGAACTCTCACATGATTGTTTCTTTGAAGCTGAACTCTCTACGAGGTGATTTCTTCTAGCTGATCTTTCTACAGGGTGATTTGTTTGTAGCAGAACTCTCTACAAGGAAACTTCTTCTAGCTGATCTCTCTACAGGGAGATTTGTTTGTAGCTGAACTCTCTATACATGATTTGTTTGCGGCTGAATTCTCTACATGATGGTTTCTTTGTAGCTGAACTCTCTACAAGGTAACTTCTTCTAGCTGATCTCTTTACAGGGTGAATTGTTTGTAGCAGAACGATCTACAAGGTAACTTCTTCTTACTTATCTCTCTACAGGGTGATTTGTTTGTAGCTGAACTTTTTACAAGGAAACCTCTTTTAACTGAGCTCTGTACAGGGTGAATTGTTTGTAGCTGAACTATCTACAAGGTAACTTCTTCTAGCTGATCTCTCTACAGGATGATTTGTTTGTAGCTGAACTATCTACAAGGTAACTTCTTCTAGCTGATCTCTCTACAGGGTGATTTGTTTGTAGCTGAATTCTGTATAGGTGATTTGTTTGCAGCTGAGCTCTTTACATAATGGTTTCTTTGTAGCTGAACTCTCTACAAGGTAACTTCTTCTAGCTGATGTATCTACAGGGTCACTAGTTTGTAGCTGAATTCTCTACATGGTGGTTTCTTTGTAACTGAAGTATCTACAAGGTGACATCTTCTAGCTGATCTTTCAACAGGGTGATTTGTTTGTATCTGAGCTCTCTACAAGAAATCTTCTTCTAACTGATGTTTTAACAGGGTGAATTGTTTGTAGCTGAACTCTCTACAGGGTGATTTGTTTGTAGCTGATCTCTATACGGGTTACTTATTTCTAACTGATCTCTTGAATTCTGTTCAGGGTGACTGCTCTATTAGTATGACTGCTCTATTAGAGTATCTCGATCTAGCACTTGCTACACCAAGTTGGATTTCGTGTTATAACTCCGTGGCTTTAAGTCTGATTCTTCTACACCATTGAAGAGCCTTTCTAAGATGATAACTCCATCTGTACAGCGATTTTGAAAGCATTACCCCAAGCGGTTTACCTGGTAGGCGTGGCAAGCATAATAATAATAATAATAATAAAATAAAAATATTAAAAATTAGCTAATCTCGATTGCGTAATTGTTACACACTGTTGATTTTTTCGCTGTATCTTCCTGGTTTTTAGCTCGATTTCTTTCAAACCACAAAAGGTTTGAGGTTCAATAGTTAACCTATTCACCCACCGATTTTCAGCTTCTTCCCATACGCGGTTTACCCTGTAGGCGTGACAACATATTGGTGTTATTTTTCGTGCATAATCGCTGATAGCTCTTTGTCTGTTTATGGTATTCCAGCCAAAGTTGGTACCGAGATGCGCCTTTATACCCCCCTTCTGTGTGCCAAATTTCAAGGCAATCGGATAACGCGTTCGAGTTTTATAGCAGATTTTGTAAGTGTGCGACAAGAAAAAGAAAAATAAGAAGAAAAAAACGAAGAAACTCAGCCAATTTTTGAAGTCGCATATCTCGGGAACGCGCGAAGCGATTTCGCTCAAATTTGGAATGTAGAGTGCTGCAGTTGGGGGGCATGTCCACAGCAAAAATCGTCTTGTTTCATCAAGGAAGCACAGAGCTACGGAGGTGCGAAAATTGCGTTTTCTTTCTTCCTGTCAATATACTCACGGGTGTTACGCGCCGGCTTCTTGGGCCGCACGACACACTACCGTGTGTCTTGATGTTGCTTGGCTCTTGGGTGGATGCTTCCAGAAAATTGTTGTACTCAGTGAAGAAGGTGTGCATACCAGCATACGTGCTTGTACGTGTTTATTTGTATGCGTTTGCGCGTGTGTTTGTGTGTGCATGCATGTGTGAACATGTGCACTCTCTTCTCACTTTATTAAGTTGATGAAAACTTGGCAACCAGAGATTACCTCCTTTCTTGCATGAAGGTACTTGCTCTTAATACCAGGAATTGGTGTCACTTTTCGATCTACAATAGCATCGCTATCACTAACCAATAAATCTTCCATTGTAATTGTGTTTTCAATTTCTTCTTTAGATAACAATTCTTTATATGATAGTCCATCTGTTGATGATTTCTGTTTAGTATTGTCTGCTAGTGGTTCTAATTCTATTCCATCTGATGTATCTACACGTTCACATGATGGGCTGTTCTCTGATAGTAAAACAATGAGTACACAGTCTCCAGCAGTGATGTTACCTGTGGACTGTGCAGTTGTTGCTTCATCATCATTGCTGCAGAAGCGCAACATTTAATTATGTGTTCTATTAGAGTACTATTCAGTAAAAATGAGTCATTTACTCATGACTACAGTTACAGCACATGATCAGTAACTACAAATATCTTTATGCAGCATTCAAATTGGACACAAAAAGACTGCTAGTATTTCACCACCATATATTATTACAATGTGATGGATCGAGGCATGGAGGAATGACAGTGATGTGATCATGCAAATTAGCTACCTGGCAAAAGAAATGGTTTGTTATCATTGATATGACCCATTTAGTTTTGTAAATGTTAGAAACATTTCTCTATCACTTATGAAATAACAATACACAAGTGATCATTGAAATAATATCTACTGTGGTTGGGCTGTGAGCATGTAAACACCACACTGTGGCATCTTCAGACAATTATAACCCCAAGACTCATCACTTACTGTTCAGGCTTATCAGGTAGGAGACATCCCACAGTGACAACACCCAGTACACAGAGTAGTGCAGTAAACATGTTGGGTAGACAATATGGGAACTTCTCTAAGAATGAATCTGTAATAGTCGGAATATAGTGAAGTAACCATTAATATACAATGTGCTTACTTGATGATAAGTTGTACTGTCCAACTGGGTCTGCTAATACCCCTGTATAGTACCAGCAATGTATGAATACTACAGTTATGATAAGTTTATTAAGTCACCTGATATTGCAGGTCCAAATACTATACTGGCATCCCATAAGGCAATGACCAGTGACATACCAAATCCCTATATGGGACAGGAGTGAACTGTACTATCCATATATGTATATAGTTGACATGTTTGTACACACATGTGTACGCACATGTGAATGCACACACACACACATACGTACATATACTTATGCATGTATACACATACTACGCACACGTCATGCGCGCTTGCACACACACATACACACACACTACACAAACACACACTACACACAAAGCCATACGAAACACAGCTAGTACTGGGATGCCTGTGCACTACTCAGACACTTGAGTCTTGTGCAGACAACTCTTCTTGGGGCTAACCTGCAGGAGGATTGTCCAAGTTTCATGGAGAGAGGCAGCAAAACCTGAAGTTCTACAACTACCCCAACACCACTAAGCAAGACCAGGACAGCTGGGAATTTGCTTCCCGAGTTAACACCAGGTAACGTGGACATACAAACAAAAAAAAACACACACAACACACATGTACACAAACACACAAACGCATACACACAAACAAATACGTGTATGCATACATGCACTGCCTACCTGATTAACATCATCAGAATGTTCTGATATGATAGCCTTCACATTAACAACTATGCCTAACAAATGTACACATGCAGACAGACACTGTTAATTTCAAAATGTATTTTGTTATACAGTACATACATACACCTGTAAACACATTATATAAGTAAAGATGTACCTAAAGGCATTGTTAAACACATGCATCTTACACGTGTAAGTACCATTGGATAATCCAGTGAGAAACCTGAAGATAACAGCCATATAAAAGTTGATACTGAATCCAAAGAAGAATGATGAGAATGCCATACATATTCCACTGTACATCAAGATGGTCTTCTTGTTGTGTTTGTCTGCTAACCAACCCCAGAAGTAACTGTGAGTAATTATGTTAATTGAGTGACTATGCAAATACGGTACTACAACTTTGATCACAGACTACTGTATAGTAGAAAACTTTGGCGTTACAAAACATGGTGAATTGTCCTTTGATTCTCCATACATTTTGCTATATTTCCTGATGTCGTTATCTATAAGCAATGCGTAGTGACACGTGCCAAAGCACAACACTGACAAAGTTTTTTATGCCAATGGAACTTTGCCAAAGTTCTATACTGCCAAAGTTTCCCACTGTACGGTATGTATAATTCACTCTTATAAAAAGTAGGTAGGACATGACCAATTTCCCAGAAACAGACCTCACCACTAACAGTTTATAAACAGCCTTATAGCTACAGATAATGAGATTTTAGCATAGAGTTATAGCCAAAGGCATATGCAATATTATCTACGTAATCTGTTTATTATCACAGGTGCTATATATTCCACTAGACTAGACCTAGTTTAAAGGGAGCCAAATTTGGACACACTATGAAATCCTGTACACAAAGAACTTTTGTATAAGAAAGTTGCTTATTGCAATGTGGGTGTGCATTGAAGTATAACTGCAGTTGAACTTGTCTTAGCAGCTAACTAGAAATGTCAAAACTGGTCAACTAATTGTCCATGTAAGAAATTTACACAATCACCTCCTTGTTTAAGCCAAGCCTGTCATCTTACACACATTAGTATGCACATAAACATACAGATGCAAATAGGCCAGTGCACTGCCTTTATTCATCTGTAAGTTAGTTAGTTAGTTAGTTAGTTAGTTAGTTAGTTGGTTGGTTGGTTAGTTAGTTAGTTAGTTAGTTAGTTAGTTGGTTGGTTGGTTAGTTAGTTAAAGCCATGGACTCTTCTTCTTACATAATTATCATACCTGCTGCACATTCCACCAAAATACATTGAGGAAGCCAAAAATCCTGAATATTTTCCTGTAATACACATAATTTAAGCATATGAAAAATACAGAATTAGTACAAGTTTGACATATGGGAGAGTAAGAATTGTAGCAGGCATAGAAGGGGCCAAGCAGGGCGTGTTTGTAACAAATGATCAAGATAATCTAATAGAGCAGTCTACCACTTTAGTTGCTTTTTAAAATTTCATTAAAGCTGTGAACAGCCACTTCTTTTAATGGTGAAATAAAATAGTCTAAAGTCTCAGTTCAATTCTACTATATAGACACAAACACAGTATATGCATACAACTATAGTACACCTCACCAATATTTCTATGTTCCACATCAGGAAGTAAAAACTACAAATGAAAAGACCAAATATAATTTTACATTAAACAGTGGAACCTCATATGATCAGTTGTCCGAACCCTTCCAGGACCATCTAGCATTCAAAAAGTACATAACTGTGAAGTTGTTTGCAAAATCACCTTAAACAATGAAATTAGGTACTTTTGAAAGCAATAAAATTTTAACGATACTTTGACTAGTAGCTCTAATAGAACACTCTTAACAGAACCATCATTTTTATAGCATTCAGTATTAACTGAAAGTTCAAATACCTGGAGTTCAGATAACTTGAGGTTCCACTGTATGTGTATTTCTGTGGAAGAATGGAAGATTGTGTTGTTGCTACACTATAGCATAGCACAAGGTAAATCCAAAACTCAGGGATAAAAATTTAGCAGACAGCCAAACAACCATACTGTAAATGCTAAATTCACATGAATGATAATGCAACGCTAAAGCAATTTGCATAAGCATCTAGTGCGATCTGTTGAACAGTTACATGCCAAAACACTAAACAATTTTCTAAGTTACGTAATGTGACTGGGTCTGTAAAAAACACTTATGGTGTATACATTGTTTTAGAAATTAGAGTCAACTATCAATTATCGGGCACTATGGTTTTCGAACAGCTGCCACTCACTTCATGGAAATCTAACAGCTTAGGTTATTATACCACAAAGTAGCCTACACTAAGCAGCACTTATCCTCCAATAATCAGGCATGTAGGATTGATAGCTTGAGGGCTGCAGCCAATAGTATGCAAGGTCCGATAAATTCCAGGTTCGAACAAAACTATCCATTTACGAACATTGCACCCAAATTTATGTATAATACACCTGCGTTCATTAGCTACCAATGACCAGAAAATGGTTTCGATATCTTTAGCATAGAGGGAGTATGGGCCTTACAATATTTGGCGGTATTTTTGGATGCCTTTTATTATTTTATTTAGCCATGCCCACCAGTAGATTTTAAACTTCTGCAAGAAATGCACCAGTGCTAAAGTACAGAAACTGGTAAATAAATACCTTGCATGTATAGAACTGTACTGTGAAGTTAATATCAAGGATATTTTCATTGTTGCACTGCATTTTTAGCTCCTACATGAAGGAGATACAAAAATGAAGTAACGAGAAGCAACCTCCTAACCATCCCTATATGTTAGTCTAGGTGGCCCACCACAAATACCATCATAAAAAATGAGGGACTTTCCTTTTTCTACCTTATATGGGTGCATAAAGATGTACGCTATTGTCGAAATTTCGCTATTTTATGCACCCATATAAGGTAGATAAAGCAACAAACTTTAAATTTTGTGGTTGTATTTGTGGTGGGCCACCTAGGCTAACATATAGGGATGGCTAGGAGGTTGCTTCTCGTTACTTCATTTTTGTATCTCCTTCATGTAGGAGCTAAACATGCAGTGCAACAACGAAAATATCCTTGATATCAACTTCACAGTACAATTCTATACATGCAAGGTATTTATTTACCGGTTTCTGTACTTTAGCACTGGTGAATTTCTTGCAGGAGCATAAAATCTACTGGTGGGCATGGCTAAATAAAAGGCGTCTGAAAATACTGCTAAAATACTGCCTAATATTGTACTCCCTCTATGCTAAAGATATCAAAACTATTTTCTGGTCATTGGTAACTAATGAACACAGGTATATTATACATAAATTTGAAAAAAATTGGGCATTGTTTTCTGGTAGTAAAACGCAATGTTCGCAAACGGATAGTTTTGTTCGAACCTGGAATTTATTGGACCTTGCATACTATTAGCTGCAGCTCTCACGCTATCAATCCGACATACCTGATTATTGGAGGATAATTTCTGTTTAGTGTAGGCTACTTTGTGGTACAATAACCCAAGCTCCATGAAGTAAGTGGCAGCTGTTTGAAAACCATAGTGCCCGATAATGGATAGTTGACTCTATGTGTAGACAGCTATATAAACTTCAAAATTCGCAATCTGGAATCTTGGATTGGAATTCGGAATCTTTGTAAAAACTTGGTGAGATTCAGAATCTTACGTTCCATTTTTGGGCAGTGTTGGACCCCTCAGAATAACTCTAGTCTGTAGTACTCAGATCTCCTATAAGTGGTGTATGTCGCAACCATTTTTTAAAAAGAACTACGTATACCAAAACTATACATGGTTCGGCATAATTTTTTTCACAATACAAGTACGTATCCAAATATACGTACCTCAACCATAAACAACAGATAAGGAAATATCATAGTGATGATCAATCCACTGGGTACCTGTATGTAAGAGACATGCGAAAACTGTTTTAGGACACTCCAGCTAAAAAGCATAAATATTAATATTTTCATCTCATACCTTCACATTAAGTGATTTTCTCAATAGAAAATTGTACAGTTGGTTTTACTTTATAGTATAGGTTACTATAGAGATTTTGAGGAGTAAGGTTTACAAATTTGTGTTTTTATAAAACAATAGAAAAACAGGCAGTTACAATTATACATTTAGCTAGATAGCATGTAATCATGTCAATTTCTGCTTTTATCTTTTGAACTTGTGAAGTATACAGTAAATTGGATTCTATCTGTTTATGCTTTCTTGTTGAAGGCTAAGCATGTGGTACACTGCATTTAAAAAATCGCTTGGTAGGGTAAAATTTCCTGACCTAGTTAAACAGATGGCTGGATTAGGGAGGTCACTTTGTACACAAATGGCATATTTGGAGACAATTACAATGGCCAGTTTACCTTATTACACAGTGACCTAATTAGACAAGTCTCATTGTGTTAGCCAAGATGACGTAGAATTACCAGCTTACCAGAATTACATAGCAGGAAAAGTAGACTTTTATCATGTGTTTGGTGATGTGGTGCTGCTGTAGTAAACGCTGAAACTTCGCTTTCAGCTCCTGCAACATCTTCAATACACCTTGCAGATATATGACAGGGGAGGAGCTTGGGTAAAACTGTGCTTTCACGTGATGTACATTTGGTACTAGAAGAACGAATACTTTGTCGCACTCCAGTGTGCACTATAACATTATATTCACCTGTTTCCGACAACAGAAGATACAGGATCTCGGCCGTATGTTTAGACCAAAAACAAACTAATCAATCGTAATAAGCGCCACTGTTATGCGCCGCTAATCTAGAGATGCGCGTAGGATTAGTTCAAGGAGGCAAGATGATCCTCGAAATGTTCAGTAATTGTAACGGACGGAATTGAAGCGTTGACGTAAGGAAAATAATGGCTGATCAGTACGAGTATGAAACACCAGCTGACGATCCCAGGAAAGAGGCGAATCTTATTTCAAGGCTATTCTTTAGGTAAGGTCACTATCGAGGTCACCTGATCTATATTATATAGCATGTACTGAAGGTTTGACAGCTATTTTACACTTGCCTTCTATGGAAACTATTGTTCCACTGATAATGCATCTATCAATGTTAAGCCCCTACCCCCCCAGCATGTGGAGACAAGGTGGGGATTTACACCCTGCAAGAGCAATAACCCCACTACTGGGGCCTAAGTGTTTGTCTAATCCCCTACCTACCCCCTATATTCCCCGAGGTATTCCCCCACTCCATGATCAGTTGAACACATGCATGTCACATTACAGAGATACTACATTACATTACAGTATATCTATAGTGCTGAAACAATTATTCGATTATTTGACTATTTGGTTGGTATAACACTATTCGATTTGTTAACACACTATTCGAATAATCGTTAGCACTTTGCACACTGTATTCAGAAGGAAAAGTCAACCTTGAAACTTAAGATTGTGAATGAAGTAATGTGTCTATGCTGTAAAATTAGAAAAGATACTGTAGAAATAACACTTAGGCTTTAGCTACCTTGCTCCCTAACTAAAGGTTTTGGTACTTATTCAATAAAAGTGTAATAGTCGAATATTCGGTCATTCTGTTCACAAATATTTGAATAGTAAAAATTACTATTCGTTTCAGCTCTACTAGAGAATGATTACTGGAGTAATATATCAAGTTTTAATGTGAACATTCCGCACAATAGTAACTATCAGGAACATCATCCTCTGGGATCCCAACAACGTTTGGCCTCTTGCACCACTTCTTGTACACTGAACTCAGTTTGCTGCATCTAGTGTGTGAAACATGAGAGGCTAATCTATATAATTTCATCATCAGTAGCTTCATGCCGCATGGGCTATGGAACCATGTATACAACAGTCCTATCAGGGACCACCATAGCACGGCATACAGACTGAAAAGTGTCAAATATACTGTTAGCTAGCTAGCTACGTATAGCTTTATACTCAGAGACTGACCCGCTACGTGTGGAATGTTATTCTAGCTAGCCTATCGCGATTTAGAATCAATATACCTGAACTTTGATCACCGACTTGTCCGTTATGCTATCGCCAGGTAGAATATCTAAAAATTCTCCCTTCCATTCTTCATCTTTTAACTGGAGAAAGAATAGCCTTCTTCAGGGAGTTAAGGTCTCCATCTGGTTCCTCACTATGAAATACGACGGACCTGCTGTGTTCAGCTAACAGCACCAACACTCTCTTCTGTTCTGCCATACCTGCAGACAATACACGTTAAGATTTGGCTATGGGTCAACGTCACGTGATTTAACTAAATATATAACTACACAATTCGATTGTTATAAAAAATGCTTGTGTCAAAAGCCCCACTACTGGGGGTAACTTTGTAGGTGAAATCCCGTACTGGGGGTTACAATTGGTAGGCGCGTAATACGTACATGAGATCATTACCAGTCTGTGAAAACATTATACACCTATCAATGCCATGTCCCACGGGTAGGGTGAGGGAATACAGGAGATTTGACAAAGTCTAGTGTCAAATTCCCCAGTACTGGGGCTAAGGCCACTCCAAATAAATTCTCTGTTTCCCGTCCACCGCCCGCATCTGGTTACTTCCAGCTCTAAATTATTCCATTTTTCCGTATTCTTTCATTATTTTCCGGTTATCCTTGTATACTGACAGACTCAGTAAAAGCTATCTTGAAACAGTGCTATCACGTTGGCACAGACTTCACGTTTGTGCTATTTTGCAACTTAAAAAGGAAAGAACAAGCTTAAACATGCTTTTATGCAGCTTTTTATGGTTGTGCTAGGCAAATAATGGCTTGAAAAACTCCCTAATGAAATAATGGAAATGGACCGCCCGTCCGGATGCAAATATGCCTGAGTCCAGGACGGGAAACAGATAATTTATTTGGAGTGGCCTAAGAAGCTTCTCGAAATCCCACTGTGTCCCTTCCTCAATAGACGGGGGGGGGGGGGGGGGGGGGTTGATAGGGTGCATCAATGTTACTATAACATGATTTTTTTTGGACCACGTTGTATTTATTGTTAATATTACGTTTCAAGTCTCCTGCTCACCACCTAAATTTGGTCATCATTATGAGATCTTGCAAATTTACACCATTATTCTGTCATCTCAATCTATATTAATGATCATATAGAAGTTATAAACTAACTTGCTTACATCTAGAGGAAGGGATCTGGAGCCTAGATGAGCTGAAAACCCTATGCAATGTCAAGGGATGAGGTTTAACCCTTTCACTTAAAAGATCAAAATACTCTAATAGAACATTCAGCTAACTCTAATAAAACAGACAGGAGCATGTACGATCATAATGAACTGCCTGCCCTCATTGATTTAGACTAACTTTTGTAGTCTGAATAAGTGGCCTTAACATTGTTCATGGCTAATGGATTTTTAATAGTAATATAACAGTATTGTTGTCTCATTTATATAGAAATTGTCTCTTCCAACTCTGGAAACATAAGAATTAGTATTTGATTGCTAACTGGAGGAGGTTGACACGCTTTAAACGCTGCTAAAATAAATTATACGAAAGTCTATTTGTATGGAGTGGAATAAACAGTTGTCTCAATATAAAATAGTGAGATATCGTCTTTTCTTTTATGAAGACGTACACAATCAGTCTGATTTAAGTTTTATGTGTGAAAAAGTGGTTTGGAATTTTCAATTAAAACTTAAAGTGCTTTTGCAATGTCTCCTTAAAGCTTACATGAAGAGTGATCTGAATATTAAGTCTGCCCCACTGTTTGGTTATTTTGTATTGCAACTATTGAGGGTCATGTGAAATACCAAATAAATATAAGCAATTAAGCGCATTAAAGTATGTACCAACCATGCAATGATACATATTGCATGGTGAAAACTAACATTGGCAGAAGGGATTGAACTCAATGTTAGACTCTACCAATTTGTTTATACTGATATCTGAAAAGGTTATATTGCTGGAATCATCTGTAAGAATTTGCAGAATCGTCATTGTATGCCAGAGCAATTACAAATAAATAAATAAATAAAAAATGATGCAAATATCACTTTTTTAAAATATTGTTTGCAGTCAACTATTCTAACAGAGCAACCATTTAAGCTTTATAGAACAACTGGTGTTCGTTAAGTACATATCAAAGGTCACATATGTAGTCATAGAATCATTACCATTGTTAGTGTTATCCCTCAAGGAACCTGTGAGAAGGTTAGATCAATTTAGTTGTAATAAAAATATGTAATTATATGCAAGAAGAGTGTACAGTAGTTTTTTGACATTGCCATGGCTACCATTTTAGTACATTAGAAGGTGGTTTTGTTTTCTATTTGTCTGCATGAAAACACTCTACATACTCTAAGTATTAGCTAAATGATTTGTTTTGCTATCGAACTGATTATTTCACTATGCAAATTATGTATTAAATTAATAATTAGACTGAGTTTATATATGGTCACCTGAAACTTGGTAACAGTTACAACAGAGACAGTGTACTAACATGTTTACATTTATGGTGATGTTTGTAAAGTGTGCGAAAAGAAGAAAAATCTAGACCTCTGGACAAAAAATACAAACATATTTTATTGTGTATATCTTGGGAATGGTTTCACTCACATTTGGTGTATGGCTTGCTCTACTGGTGGCCAGCTCCACTGCAAGAATGGGTCCAATTTGATGAAGGGACTATGGTGCATGGAAATTACACTACCTACAGTGTGATGGGCCAGCTTTCTTAGCTACATGACACATAATACATTACTGTGTGCCTTGGTGCTGCAACATTTTTATTATACATATAGGCACTGCTTTATCACTATTGATTAAGTATGTATATACATAACCATTTTTCATTTTGTCTGTCTCTCATCAGCTGGCTAGACCTACTGGTGTGGACTGGGTATCGACGAGAGCTAAAACAAGAAGATCTTTATGCTAGCCCTGAGGGAGCCAGATCACAGAAGCTACTAAAAGATTTCAAAAAGTAATATAGTACTTTTATTCTTCAAGTTATAAATGCATCACATCAGTTAAACATATAGTTATAACCGAAAGCAACAGAGAAATACAGGCATGCAATATGTGTGAAAGTAATTCATGAAGGTACGTACATATAGATATATACTACTGTACTTGTGTTCAAGAAAATTCTTTTTGCACATTAATCGAATAACCTTTGAATACTTTATTATGGCTCTGTATGATGTCATATACGCATACTTTTATATCCTCATACAACAGGGTGTAGCTATATATGTATATTGTTCACACAGGTTCTGGACTGTTGAATTAAGACGTCAGCAAAGGAATAAGCAGCCGAGACTATGGTTTGCCTTGTTTCGACACTTCAAAGGAGTAGTACTTCTTTATGGCATTATGTTTTATATTGAGGTAACTGTCATTTAACAAGACCTAGTGAAGGTTAAACTTGTGAAACTTAACAGGTAGTAATACTTCTTGTACAAGCAGTACTGGTGGGTAATCTATCACAATACTTTTGTGAAAAGAACAGTTTAGAAGAAGAATTGTCTGTAGCACGGGAAGCTAATGACTCCAGTTTAATGAATTCAGTAGAAGAAGAAATAAATGTGGCTACCAGAGATGCTTATTTGTATGCAGCAGGAATCACCGCGATTGGTTTTGTAGTAGCTGTGTTGCATTCCTGGGTATTTTACCTGTCTGGTACTACTGGTATGAAATACAGAGTATTGCTTACTGCTGCTATATATGAAAAGGTAATCATATACAGTACAGTATGAAGCTTTGGGCTTTCTGGCCAACCCAAAACCAGTGGCGTTATCAGCCTCACTTTCTAATATTGGTTAGCATAATTATAATCAGACCCAATTTGTGCCTTCAGGATGACCCCAAACAAGTTTCTAAGAAATTTAAAGATTTACTGAGCGACTAACTCAATAATTGATGCCTTTAGCCAAGCAAAACATCATGGGCTTGATATCTTCACTGTTAGGGATTTCCCACCCCAAAATGAAGGGATGCTCACCAAAACACTGCCATTAAAAACCACCATGGAAATATTGGACAAAAACTCTTAATATCAAATATAGAATTTAAAAAAAAATGTGTGATACAATCCTCATTATATATTTTGTGTTCTAATGTTTAGATCCTGTACCTGTCCCAATCCACTATTGGACAGTTATCTATTGGACACATTGTAAACCTTGCCTCTAATGATGTTCAGCGATTTGACATGGTAAAATAACTGTACAGTACACATACCCTATATACACATCAACCAAAATATTATGTATATTTATGTGGTGAGAATATAACTGTGTTTACCAATACTCATAGGTTTAAAAATCTGTGTTTCCCTATATAAAAACTTTTTGTCTATGCTAACTTGGTACTAGTTATGTTTGGTACAGCCAGACAACGTTTTACTGCTGTCAAATCTCTGATTCGTTAGACGAATTTAGGAGTATACCTTCTATTATTTGGTACCCCTATGTTAAAACAGATATCACTAGATTAATAATGGTTCATGTAAAGCTGCTTGCTTTGTTAGTGTGATCTCCAGCTTAACTGGCAATCATTAGAAGTACTAATGTCACTATCACCATTTTTACACAGTTATCAACAATTTGAGCTCTATTGCCTCTTTTCACATGATCTCCAACCAATATTGTCATCTATTCTGCTACTCAAAAGATTCATCAGTTTACCTGTTAGAATTATTTCATTAATTTCTTCCATACTCAAATTGACTCCCTACCTGATAACCTAGTTAATTCACCTGAGTTAATAGAATGCACTTCGTCACATTAGACTACAATAATTTTAGTTTTGTTGTGCTATATAATTATACATTCAACACTCAATTTTGAGGTACGTATATGCATACTTCAACTGAATTACAGTTTGTGTAAGAGCGCACTATAGCAATTACCTGTAGTTAGCAAGATTACTCTTGGTGTTAGTCGGTACAGTGAAACCTCTCTAATCCGACACCTCTGTAATCCAGAATACCTCTAACATTGTTAAATGACTTTTCTATGTAGTACTACCTTGCATCCTCAATAATCTGACATAATTTTCTTGTCCAATGAGCATTGGATTATAGATATGTTGCACTATCTAGAGTAACTTCCCCTGATTGCCTTACACTCTTGGTTAGGCCATACCTATTTGAAAAGTTGTTGCTTGGACCCAGCCGACCCAATTTTGCGCAGATTTTAATCAAGAAAAGAAAAAATTAGATCATGTGACACCTATAAAATTGCTGCAAAAGATCAAGATACTCTAATAGAACAGTCAGTTGGTGCAATTTTGATCTCAAATATAATGCTAGCTATCTGTAAATGTAAAGCCAGCATGTTCCTCACTCCTGGTGAAGAAACTCTATGATAGCATCAGTGCAGTGCTCATTGAACTACAAGCTATGTTTATCTGTTTTTAATAGTTATGTATTAGAAGGTATTTGATAGATCTACATACAGCTTTAATGTGACTTACTGATCTATATGGCTTGTAACCAGAAATCATAAGCATGTACACATCTAAAATTATAGCTAGCTGTTTTTTTGTTGTTTTTTTGCCTACCGACCGACCCATTTTGTTGCAAAATAAACCCGAGCAACAACTTTTCAAATAGGTATGGCCTTAGGGAGGACCACCAAATGTGTAATTTAGTGTATAGTGAGGGGTTGTTTAAGCTATACTACACTGTACCTATCTGCTGCTACCGTTGTTAAAAGTTTGACCCTGGCTTTTGTTGACCGTCATTGCAAGTAAAGAAAAACAGGAAACTGCACACATCTAGACTCAAATGGTGGTGTGGAGTAACCAAGAACTAGACCTTCTATTAAAGTAAGTGCAAAGGCAAATCTGAAAGCTCTGTTGGAAACTCAACTGCTTGGAATTTATCAGCAGGCACTGAATGCACTCATCAGGTAACAAGGTTGTGTTGGTGGTATAGGTAGATTTGTTAAGAGATTAAAAATACGATAATTACGTACGTGATGTATGTCCTGGATAAACTCAAGCACCAACCACATACTAATTCCATACTGTTGCCTGCCAGACTGAGCTCTGGTCCAGAGTTTCAAATACACATCTGTTTGTCATTGGAGCCTCATCAACAATAGCTTCAGTTTCCTGTATAACTTTGCAGAATACAGTTCCCCTCTTAATGCTTGCATAGAAATGTCCATAGCATTCAAGTCTTCTCCTAAGATCAGGTGGTATGCAAGGCGCGGCCTTCACTTAGAAGTGTAGCTAGATGCAGTTACCGATGCTATATCTTACCTTTAGACCTGAATTTATTTATAATATTAAAAAGTCCTGTTACTCCTGGAGCATCCAAAAATAACAAATCTCCCTACCATAGAACAAAAGCAGTCGTACACTTAATTGTTACTGTTCTATATTGTCCCTGCGGTACTCTGTTTCAAGTGTTTATTGTTGTCTACATGAGGTAGGCCACATTCAGATAGTTGCCAAAATCCCATGGAAATTCCGTACTTTTTCATGCAAATCAATGAATCCCAGGTTGATGATGTCATCATTTGCCTCCAACTGCTCATCCCTGTGTAGAATATTTTGTTGATGTACAAGGTCTTTGTGGTTGTCATATATCTCCAGTGGGTTGGATGGTTCACTCCAGGCCAGTATCACAGCAGAGACTGTTGCATTCTTCATAGCCAAGTGGTACCAACCTTTAAGCAGAGGTATGCCTCACCAGAAGGAACTACACAAATCATGATCGGTCAGCAAATCACTGATGACCTTTAAAGCAAACAGAGATAGAAGTATTCTCCTTATCATGAGCTGATGGTATAATCCTATACCATTGGTTAACACCAGGATAGCCAACACCTCTGTTCCTTGTTTCTTCTTCAACCAAGACTTGTTCCATGTGTAGTACTCTGAATTGTCAATGTCTTGGCAAAGTTGTCTACTTGACGCAAAGCAAAAAAATCTTTTCATGTGGTCTTTGGAGGAAGGGGGTAAAGCTGGGCAGTATGAGATTTGTCCGGTATACGGTATTATAGAAAATATCACGATACAAATACATATCACGGTATGGATTGCATTTTATGAATAAAGTGAACTGGAAAGTGTGATAGAAGGTTGATGAAACATTTAAATGCAGTTAGAAGGTTCCTTTTACATTAGTAAAGGCAGGAAATAACAGGATGGCGGTATGAATCAGCTCTAGACGGTATGGTGGTATCTTCTTCACTTATCCAGTATGGTAATGGTATCACTAAAATACCTTCTCCTACAATGTGTACCGGTATAAGTATAGGTGGTCATTTGAAACGTTGATGTATGTTTGCTAGGAAATGTTTGCAATCACTATCTGTACCCTCATTCAGATGCTAGCCGTGGCTGAGCAAATGATTCCAGTTGAACATTATGTTTAGAGCAGCAAAATGATTCAGTTTCTCCAAGAAATTGTAAAGCCGCACATTGTGAACATTCTACCCTAAGTGCTAATGCCACAGCATGCTGGAATGTTCAGCAACTAATATTAACTGAAAAATTAATTTCAAAATAATACAAACGTCTCTTAAAATCTAGTTCTTCTGTTTACCTGGGAAAAAAGATTGACAACAGCCAGCATAGCTATGCAAATTTAAAATAAATTATATCTAATTCAAAACAACCAAGCTGTGAAAAAGAGTGCGGCCTTTCAAAAATAGAAATCACATGTGATGGCCAAGAAATGGCTGCAATAATATTTTATGTCAATTAATGTTGCAAAATTTATTGACAGTATAATATAACTGCAGCCATTTCTTGGTCGGCACCTTTAATATCACATCTTTTTCATTCTAGCCAAAGACCGCACCCTTTTTCACAGCTTTGCTGTGTTGGATATATTCACACCTATTATTGCACATACAACTTTGACTTTCTGTGATTTTACACAATTTTATCTAATCATTTTTTATACTATAGGGCTTAGAGTTTGTCCATATGTGGTAGATATTCCCTTTGTCAGCACCACTGGCTGTTTACTTCTTGTGGAATGAAATAGGCCCAAGCTGTTTGGTTGGCTTTGGTATCATGTTCCTACAACCACCACTTCAATATATACTAGCACGTGTATATACCAGGATGTGGTATGTTGAGACTGAGGACGTGGTAATGGTCCTTGTTATCCATGGATGTTACAGGTTAAAGGCAGCTAAAGTGACAGACAATAGAGTGAGAGTGATGAATGAGATCATCAGCGGTATGAGACTGATCAAGATGTATGCCTGGGAGTGGGCATTCCATGAATATGTTAAGAAGATCAGAAAGTTAGCAGTCAACAATTTCATTGATGTCAGTATCATTTTATGTGGTACATAGGAAGGAGAGTAAGATCATTACTAAAGCTAGTATGATCAGGTGCTTCAATCAAGCATTCTTTTATTCACTGCTCAGCTTACTCAGTTTTGCCACTTTTTCTACATATACTGGATTGGAAAATGCCCTTACTCCTAAGAAAGTGTTTACTGTAATTACTCTCTTTTCAGTTACAAGGATCCATTACTTCTACACATTTGTTTACTGCTTACTAGGATTGTCAGACATGTGGGTTGCTTCAAAACGAATTCAGGTAAATACAATGATGTAATGAATATACAGGTGTGTATATGTATGTCTTGCTATTCGCAGAAACTATTGCTACTACCAGAACTGAGTAATAATACAATAACTTATAGTGATGACGTCAAGAGAACTAGTAGATCATGTTCCCCTAATCTGATGCTTCCTCTAAAGTTAGTCAATGAAGAAGTCACTACTGATATATGGAGACGGATCATTGTCCAATGGAGTAACTCCCAGGATTATAATCAATAATCTAACAGCATCCTGGACGCATGTTAGCTGACCAAATTTAATTGGAAAATAATTCTTGTTTCTGTGGTGCTGGGCCGACCCATTTCTGGAGTACTTAAATAGATATTTCTGTAGGTGGCCATTTAATGCAATATAAAGCATGCTGGTCTGTCATTTAACAAAGTCTGTCAAGTTTCTGACTCCCTACTTAATATCAGTAGTTATTTGATGCATTTCAGTACCCTGTAATACCAGTGCTGTATGTGCGTGTGTGTAATAGTGAGGTTTTAAGGTTGTAGTAGGTAAACATGAATGTAGTTCTTACTGATGGTACACATCCAACTTTATATATTTTAACCTTGATGAGCAGGTATGTATTATGTTTGTCTTGCAGTTGTTAGTTCTATATGTTATTTATTGTGATATAATAGAGTTAATAATAGTAGGGAACTCTTGGTGATATAATAGAGTTTTTCTATATATTGTGGCAGCAGCACTAATATTGTGGTCAGATATGTAATATAGTAACTATTTGGTATTTTAATTTGTATACATTTAGGACAGAGAAAAAGCTGTTTTAAAAGACATCAACTTCACTGTAGATCAGGTAAAGTATATTTAAATGGTAGACATGGTGATTATACCTGGTTGATCAAGTCAAACAGGTTACTAGCAGTAGTTGGTCCAGTTGGATCAGGAAAGGTAAGTGTTTTTCCAGTTGACTACTCTAACTGATTTCCATGTTATACTATAGTCATCAATACTACAGTGTCTACTGAGAGAATTAGAAGCATTGGATGGATCAGTAGACATTGAGGGTAGTGTATCTTATGCTAGTCAGGTCCCATGGATATTTTCTGGAACTATGAAACAGAACATTTTATTAGGACTGCAATACAATGAAGTTTGGTATAAAAGAGTAGTGGAGTGTTGTTCTCTTGTTAAGGTACATAAGCTCATTATCCTTACATTCTTATTGGTACTGTGCAAAATATAAAATAGTCTAAAAGATAAACAAGCTATAGTGTTCTATGGTGAAATGTAAGGTTAAACAAGATTCTTGGCCATACTAATAGTATTACTGTGGCGGTACGACAATGCACTGTGTTCAATTGTATAGGATATTGATGAGATGCCATTTGGTAATGAGACATTGATAGGAGAACGAGGAGTGAACCTTAGTGGCGGTCAGAAGGCTAGAGTGAACCTTGCCAGGTGTTACGCTGTGTATTTGTTTTACAAGTAGTTCAAGTCTTGTGTGTAGGGCAGTGTACAGGGACAGTGACATCATGTTGTTGGATGATCCTCTGAGTGCAGTAGATGCTGCAGTGAGCAGACACCTGTTTGATAAGTATGTATAAAATGTTAACAGAGTAAATGTTATTTCTGGTACTATTTTAAGGTGTATATGTGGAGTGTTAGCTGATAAGTTGGTGGTCTTAGTGACCCATCAGTTACAAGATGCTGAAAATGCAGATCATATTCTAGTATTAAAGGAGGTTTGTGTGAGGCCAATAAAGTAACAGTAATTTTATGTTGCTCAGTAGGGTTGTGTACAAGGATATGGAAATTATGATGAGTTAACATCAAGTGGTCTTGACCCTACTGAACTATTTGATGATGTAGAAGATAAACCGTTTGATTTTGTGGCCCCAAATTTTACAGAGGAGTATGAAGATGTAACAGAAGAAACAAATCTTGACTTACCTACAAGTCCAATGGATGCACAGCGATTGTTATTAGACAGGGCACTAAATCGTGGTAAATGGTTACATTCTGAAAGTTCAGCGGCAGACGAAATGTCTTTACATACTGTTCCTTCAATGTTTTCCCTAGTGTCAATACCCAGTCACTTTGAGGGTTTAAACATCAATACTGATAATAATGAGGTGTGTGTACTTAACCGTTCATCTCCTATATACTCAGCAAAGATGATGTATCATGGCTTAGAGATAAAGCTAGCACACCAACTAGTTTTTAATGCTTAGTTCATTAGCAGTCCTTAAACTTTTATTGTGCATAATAGTTTTCCCTCCTTGGGCTGTGCAATGATCGTGATAAAATTTACTATTATATACTATTAAATCTCTGTATGACAGCAGTCAGATGATACATTTAGAGAAAGGTCTCCATCAGTTGCTGAAAAAAAAAATCAATCTTGGGAAGTATTACCTGCCTTTACTTGCATGAAACTGTACTATTTCTCTACATTTTGTAATATCGAGGTAATGTCTTTTCAGTGACAGATCTAGGTGGGTTTCTGAGGTTTCAACAAAAACTAATTTAGCCTAGTGGTAGCTTTATTATTAATGTGTTAACAATTAATCATATAGCAAAAAATCTTTATACCACTGTACTTCAATAGTATGCATTCATGCAATTGCATTTACCTATAACATCCATTATAGCTATAAAATCCTCAGCAACACTTTACTATTTACCTCCCACTGGATTAATAATGCTCTAATAGAACAGTCACCCTATTTCAGCAGTCAGACAAATATTCAGCCAAGAACTCATGGAATAGGCCGGATAATGAGATTATTGAGACTTACTGTGTAGATTAAAACTAGCAATCACTAAAATTTAGTAATTTACTGTAAATGATTGTGATTATTGTACATCCATGCTGCATAAATAGCCCGGAGAGTCCTGCTGAAAAAAATGTTCCAATAAATTGGGGAAATCAGCCTCACATGCATTAACTTTCAGAGAGTTTAATGCTTAAAATTTCTTGGGTGACATGCACTCACCAGTATCAAGATACCCTAAAAGAGCAGTCACTTCAGTACAACAGTCAAAAGAGCTAAATGTTGATTATGTTTGTGATAAACTCTCAGATTCAATCTCAGAGGGTTTAATTCTGTAAACATTGCTCAACCTCAAAAATGTTGCCCCTGGAAATATTTAGGCACTGTAGTACCTATGTATAGTAGTATATGCATACAAGTATACCTCATGTTAGAGAAGTGTGGGCTGATGTATTTTAGTATGATCATTGCTCTAGAATAAGCGTAACTGGATGCCAGAAGAGGAGAGAGCTCATGGTACCATTTCAAACAAGACTTACTTGTTATTTGCCAAAGAAGGTAGTGGAAGTCACTTGATAACAATAGCCCTCATTGTACTACTGTTAGTAGTAGAGGTTAGTGTTTAATAGCCAACTGTAGTTTTAATCATGCTGCTTTTTTACAGGGATCTGTTATCAGTACAGATTGATGGTTAGCTAAATGGTAAGACAAAATTGTCAGATAATTCTGCTTAGTATAGCTTTGATACAGGGCTAGTGAAGCTGACTCTTGCTTACCAGATACTGTTAACATTTCCACTACAAGTTCTTCTGATTATAGCCTCACTACAGACCAAAGAGTTGGAATATATGGTGGACTTGTTGGAGTGACTGCTACACTAATATTATCCAGAGCTGTACTGTGTTACCTGCTCTGCTTTGCTGCTACTAGTAGTTTACATAGTAAAATGTTTAAATCAATACTACGTACTCCAATACTGTTTTTTGATACTAACCCAGTTGGTGAGTACAGGACAATGTGTGAAGTGTGTAGTGATAAGGAAGGAATGGAAATTTAATTTGCATGCAAACACTAGGCAAGAGGATGCTGGTCTCTTTCAAGTATTAATTGCACAAGTCCTTGATATAGCCTACACTCTTTTCCAAAACTGGCTATTTTGGTGCTTGCTTTTGTTTTTTTGTGTACTAGACTAAGTATGACTATAATACAGAGTTTTCATTTAAAAAACCTTTAAACCTTTTATAACGTAGAAAGTAAGGAAGTTGGTTATGGTCCTGGATGTGAGTTTTGAGGCCATAGTTCCAATTAGCATTAAATATTTTCATATTTTGTGTTGCATGCTAATACTCATATTTGGTTTGTGCATAATAACTGTACCATGATTTCTTTTAGCCCACCAAACTGCACTACCCTGGCTATGTAATCTATGCACAGACCTTTTCCAATGTTATACTTCCTTAAGAAGCCTTTTAGGAAAATTCATATTTAGAATATTTCAAATATGGTGCTTATGTTTTGTCTACATTCAAAATTCAAAGCAATCAGAGTATGTGTTTGTGTAATGTAGTAGTTTTTTTTTTAATTTGTGCAAAAAGACAAATAGTCTAAGAAAAATTTATGAAAGTTTGGTTGTGAACATCTAGTCCTTTGCTTAAACTTGATATACATGAACTACTGTACGTGGTAGAGAATTCTGTTGTAAAAGTTATTCCATTAAGAGAAAGGAGCGCAGAGCTACATATTGCGCTTCTGTCATTCACGGGGTAGTGAGGTAGACCAAAGAGTGGGCTGGAAAAAGGAATGGGGGGAGACTTTTACAATAAGTTACACAGTAGCGTTAGTCGCATACAATAAACATTAATGTCGCTCTAGGGGATCTGGGAGAATTACCCTAGAAACTATTTTTGCTGTAGCTTCATACAATGAAATGTGACTGTTCTATTAGAGTATTTGACTGTCCCAAGCCTGTTTCCACTGCTTATGGGTAATAACACTGGTGTGGTGCATTTGCTGTTGGGCTGTGTGATACACTACTGTGTGTCTAGATATAGTAGGTGAAGTTTTTTACATGCAGAGTGAACAATGGGGCTACAAGTGTTTATGCTTGCCTTTTTATAGGTCGTGTTCTTAACCGATTTTCAAAAGATATTGGATTTATGGATGCTCTTTTACCAAACAAGCTACTGGATTTTATCACTGTATGTATGACATACCTTCAATGTGTAAATGGTACGCATATTTCATTTAGTTTGGATTACGTATTGTTGGTGTCTTTGTGACTGCTTGTGTTGCTAACTACTGGTTATCCATACTTGTGGTTCTTATTGTTGTATTGATATTTCTGTTTCGACAATATTTCTTGCGTGCTTCACGGAATATACAAAGACTCGAGGCACTGGGTAAGGTGCTGCTTTGATCTTAATCTCAGTTGTTATAGTCCCCTCAGCTCGTAGTCCAGTGTACTCTCATATTTCATCTACCGTACAAGGTCTATCTATCATCAGAGCCTACAAAGAGCAAGCTAAATTTCTTAATACTCACCATTTCTACCAGAATGAACACACTAAAGCATGGTACTTGAAGGTAGCCACTACTCGATGGTTTGGGATGAGACTCGATTTGTTTGGAGCAGTTTTTCTTACATTTGTTGTTTTCACTTCGGTTCCACTGGCTGATGGTAGGGAATTAACATTAAGTAGCAGTCTGATTAACTTGTGTTTAGTTCTTGATCCAGCACTTGTGGGATTATCTTTGGCCTACGCTGCTACTGTCAGTGCCATGCTGCAATATGCTGTCCGTTTAAGTGCTGAAGTGGAGAGCCTGGTAAGAGATTATTCCAGATTTTGATGATATAATATGTGTGATGTATGTAGATGGTATCAGTGGAGAGAGTCATGGCTTATGGTCAGTTAGAAAGTGAAGCGGAACTGGAAACTATTCCACGCAACAAAGCTCCTCCTTTTGAATGGCCTGACAAAGGAGTTATTGAACTTCATAACACTAAATTCAAATATGCTACTGACTATCCCTTTGTGCTGAAATCAATATCTTTTGGGATTGAATCATGTGAAAAGGTTGATAATTAATAGTTATTTGATTGTAATTACTATGCTATGATAATAGGTTGGTGTTGTGGGTAGGACTGGAGCTGGCAAATCTTCATTGTTGGCAGCATTGTTCAGATTAGCAGAACCAGAAGGAGTGTTTGAAATTGATGGAATACAAATAACGGACATAGGATTACACCATCTTCGTAAAAAGATATCAATTATTCCACAGGTAATGTATTGTATATGTTGTAGTGAGATTTATACTAGTGTGTGTATGATACAGGACCCAGTACTGTTCAGTGGAACTGTGAGGTATAACTTGGACCCATTCAGTGAACTTGCAGATCATCAATTATGGGATGCATTGGAAGAGGTTATTTCCTAAATAATTGTGGCAATGCAGTCATGTAGTATAGTAGTACTGTATAGTAGGGATCATGAATTTTTGGGCTTTCTTACCCAAAAAAATACCACCCAAAAATCTAACATCTGGTTCACTTTTCCTTCACTCCAGCTTTGCAATATTAGGAACCCAAGTATAGACATTTAGAGTAACCCCAAACAAGTTTCTAAAAAAATTATTTACCTGAAGTTTAACTGACAGACTAATTCTTTCAACTAAACATAACCCAACTATGGGCAAAGGTGTGGACTTAAGTACTTCACTATTCAACATTGCTTAAGCCAGAGACATGCCTTTTTGCCAACCACAGTAGCTACAATGCATGCACCACGAACTTACCTTTGTCCTCTTTTGTGTCCCATTTCTTTTCCCTGCACTGCCACGTAAGCGTTGATTTACAGATAGCACATCACGGCTTCTTGTGGCTATTAAGAAATTTATCTGTAACTTCTCCAGTAAATGGATTGATTGCAAAGGCACTCCTCATCGTTTGTAACACTGTATAACAGGTGAAACATAACTGAAAAATAAAGCAACCTGCCACCACTCATGCAATTAATATTCTTTCTTTTCATGCAGTCCGTTCTGGTTAATACATGTATATTGTGCTACAGAAGAGTAAAAAAGGCATATCAGAAATTTTATGCATAAGTAGGGATTATAGCATGAAACAAGGGAGGTCATCTACACCTGCAGCTATACTAGTGGACATTTCTCCCTACTTCAGTCATGGCTATAGCTATAGCTACTATGACAGGCTGTATATGGCCTGTTAGTATGCTATGGCTGCAAGTGTAGATATCCTCCCTTGTTGCATTGCTTTTTATTTCTATGATCCCTACTCAAATGTGAAATTTCTCTTTTTCTTTATTCAGGTTCAATTGAGAGAAGTTATAGCAAATTTGGAGGATGGGCTAGAAGCACAAGTGTCTGAAGGTGGTTCTAACTTTAGCATGGGTCAACGACAGTTGATGTGTCTAGCAAGAGCTTTATTGAGGAGGAACAAGATCCTCGTAATCGATGAAGCAACTGCCAACGTTGATCTAATGTGAGTGAAGATGTTAACTCATGAGAAGAGATGTATGGTAGACACTTCTTTATGACTACAGAACGGATGGTATGATTCAGGAAATGATCCGCAAGAAGTTCAATTATTGTACTATCCTTACTATTGCTCATCGACTGGAAACAATAATGGACTCTGATAGAGTACTGGTGAGTTAGGATGATGGTGAACAATTGTACAGATGTTGTTGATTTGTAGGTTTTATCTTCTGGTAAAGTGATAGAGTTTGATACACCATTTAACCTCCTACAGAAACAGCACTCAACATTTCATAGTATGGTAAAGAGAACTGGTCCTGTAGAGTCAGAAAGACTTAAGGATATTGCCAGAACAGTGGAAAAATTGAAACATGGTTCCAGATTATAGGTATATTTTCAAGTGGCAACAATTTCATTGTCATATAAAAAAATGTTTATTATAAATTACAATGAAAGCAACATTTATTATAATGTACTGTATGAGTCTGTATCTAGACCAAATATAGTCAAGCATGAAAGTTTGGTCTTCTCGAACTTGGCAGCCACCATTATTATTATTATTATGGATATGCAAATATATTAAGTGCAAGACTGTAAGCCTTTGTTCATATCCATATCCAATAGTTATCCAATTGAAGGAATTGCAATAGTATTGGCTGAAACTACTTCCTGAGGTAAATTATTTCAGCTATTAGTGATATGTTGAGTAAAAAATGGATCAAGCATTCAGTCTGGTGGGAGATTTGAAAAGCTTCATGTGATGGTTTCTGGTGTTGTTAGTATCAGTTAGAGTAAATAACTTTGTAGGGTATATGTTTCAATACCTGTTCAAAATCTTAAAGACGTCATGAGGTCACCACATTGGCATCTACGAAACAAAGTGAGCATTGGCAAAACAAAATATACAGTAATACCTAAACACTTTAACCTCTGTTCATGATAACTGTCCAAAGCCCTTGATCATCTTTGTAGCCTGCTTTTGGACTTCTTCCAGTGCGTCAATATCTTTAGCAAGACTGGGGCTCCAAACAGATGTGCAATATTCCAAATGTGGCCTCACATATGTCTAATACAAAAAAATACAAATTATAGTTCCCTCCAAATATCATAGATAGAACTGTCATAGCAGATGCTACTGCCTTAGAACAAGGCAAAGATGATTTAAGGTGACTAGTAATCCAGACCCCAATATCTTTCTCATGAGTCAGTTCAACACATTCCCCAGAATTGTCACACAAAATGTATTCAGTAACAATGTGAGAATGCCCCACATGCATGACTTCACATTTCAATAGGTTTAGTCTCAATAACTATATGACACTAGTTTTGAATACTGTGCAAGGTCTGCCTGTAGCTTGTGGGAATCCTCAAGTGTCTTGATAACTGTGTAGACTTTAGAATCATCAGCAAAAAAAAACAACTCATGATCAGATCAGTATGAACAATGTTTGGTAGGTCATTAATATAGCTAATTATATATAATGTGAATAGTAGTGTCACAGCACACTAACGTGAAAAGGAACCATTCAAAATAACTCTCTGGTGGTGATCTGAGAGAAAGCCTTTAAGCCAAGAAAGCAGCTTGCCACTAAATCCATAACTAGCCAACTTCTGAAGAAGTCTTTGATGTGGCACTGAGTGAGTCTGAGTCAAATGCCTTACTGAAATCAAAGTAGACAACATTAACTCCATGACCATGATCAACTGCAATAGTCTAATCCTCAAGGATTAGTAAAACTAGATTTCTTTTTAATAAAACCATGTTGACAATTATCATTTTCATCCAAAAACTTCACACATTATTAATTTTTGTCATTTCTTTTTCATTTATATCAGAATTACCACTAATGAAGGACACTTTGCCTACATATTTTTCTGGGATCTCAACTAGAAAACACAATCTCAGTGTAGCATTCCCTTGTAAGGTCTGTGTCAAGTAGTATATTGTGATTGAGAGCACAAGGGATAAACCAGTAGATGTATAGTGGCATTAATTGATCTCATAAATTTAAAGTACACAGGGGCGGATCCAGAGTCTGGAAAGAGGGGGGGGCACCTTGCTGAAAAAAAGTTGAAGAGCAAAAAAAAAAAGAAAAGGTCACAACAATAATAGCTAGTTATCCTTTACCAAATATATTATATCACGTATGTTATGTAAAATAAAATCCTATTTATAGCTTCCTAAGTAAGCTACACTTCCCCATGAACACTGTGACTGCTTTATTAGAGTGATTGGTGATTGACTGCTCTATTAGAGTATCTCGATCTTATATACATTTTTTAAAGGAGGGGGGGCACGTGCCCCCTGTGCCCCCCCCCCCCCCCCCTGGATCCGCCCCTGGTACACTCATGTGGGTTCTGCTTGACAGTATGGCTTCTCTTGTCAATATATACGCTAAAATTTTGTGCATACAATTACTGTTATTATCCAGAACACAATAATTGTAATAATTCACAGAAGTAATTCTGACAAAAAAGATTTGCCATTTTGAAGTTCTTAGCATTATATACGTAGAACAGTTTATTAGTAGCCTGTCAACTTTGACACCAATTCTTTAGTATAGACACTCGTGCCTTTTTGAATTGGTTCCCTTATTTGTTTCCTACCCAGATAAGAAATACTATTGACCAGTTAAGCATCACACAACAGGTCATAAATAATAATTACATCGGTGCTGAAACAGAATGTCTGCATTCTGTAACTTATATTTCAAAGTCAATTAAAAGGTAGGCTATGGCTGGCTGATTATGCCAGTACATGTTAAAGCATAATACGTAATCATAAACATCAAGCATTATGCCAGCATAAGAGGAAAGATTTTTAGAAATAATGCACAATGGGTGTGCCAGAAAGAAAGCAAATAATGAATATAATTCTGGTATAATAACAAATGAAGCATTTCTTGGATGGGTCTTCACACTTCGTAGAAATATAACATCATGCGATCAAGACACTCTAATAGAGCAGTCACTTACTCTAATACAGCTGTCAAGAAACACTAATATAGCTACTCTAATAAAACAGTCAATTACAATCGGGAGCATTTCAAAGACATAAATTAGTCACCTTGTGAACCAGCAACTACTAAAATCGTTCCTTCTATGTTATTCCATGTATAATATAACGTGCTCTGTATGACAGCAAAGCCTGATCAGATTTGATTTTTGCTCAACTGTAAGGAAATAATGACAATAGTGATAATCAAAATGGGTAATCAGATGTGATACAGGTGGAGGGCAGGACTATACAATCTGATTTGGAGTGGCCTTATACAGTCTATTGGAATAGCACATGTTTTCAAAAACCAATTAATTTACACTTATAATGTGAAACATCTACTGTTACAGTAGATGTTTCACATTATATTGTAGCCTTAGTACAGTTGCAATTGTGGGATACAATTTTTAAAATACACTGTACAAAGCTATGTATGTATTATACCATAATATAGCCAAGCAGAAAATTTGACAGGGAATTACAGTAAAATTGGCATTGGTGAATTTCATTGAAATCGTAGTGTAAATTTAAATCTGCCAAATGTACCATCTAGCTAAAGCAAGGGAAGACCTG
The DNA here is from genome assembly GCF_963678975.1 of Dysidea avara. NCBI lineage: Eukaryota > Metazoa > Porifera > Demospongiae > Dictyoceratida > Dysideidae > Dysidea > Dysidea avara. The sequence goes on along the minus strand of NC_089275.1, from coordinate 18,613,416 downwards.
TGAGCCGATGGTCCTTTTTCCTGATAGAACATATGCTAGCTGCTACTGAGCAGGGTCCCACAGCTGCAGCCAAACACTTTTCTGTATATATACCTTTCAGATTTTTCATACATCAGGCCAACTGCAAGGTGTTCACTCCTACCAAGTGACCTTGCAAGTGATTCTCCTACCGATGCATTCTACATTAAAAAGTACATTTGTACCCATTGTAACATCAGCCTCGGATGCAGCTATAATACTGGGAAGCTGGTGCTTGAGCTAGGACCTCTACTGTTCCTGATCTAGATGAAGCTACTGTCTGCCATTTACAATGGAATCCTATTAGAGCATTCAGATGATGCTACTTTAATTTGTTCTGGGTTTTCTCCTTCAGAAGTTGCTGCCACTCTAAACCATCAATTGTCATTAGTGAATCACTGGCTTGTGAACAGTATAATGAAACTTAATATATTCAAATCATATACTGGTGTTGTTCTTTTTGAATTCCAACAAGGAGGAACAGCTTTAGCAGATTGTTGTGAGTTTAAAATTAATTATAAATCAGTCAATCAGCTGCCATGACTCTCATTTACCATGATGCATGATTCCAGTGAGCAACAAGATTTAAAATTGTCATGTGCAATTTACCAAATATTTCCTGTCAATATTTTCTGCTTTAACAGTACAGTACATACTATAAACTACAATCACTGCACACCCTTTAAACAGACTTCACCAATCAATACATAGTACATTTCAGTCATTGTACATCTATATACTAGTTAGAAAGAAAATACAAACCTATAATTACAAACAAGTAGCCCACCTGTATGAGAAAATTCATGTCACACAGTATTAATTTAAAAAAAGTTACATCATTAAAGCAAAAATGGAATGTCTAGAATTATGCTCTTGATCTTTTCTCCTTTCTGCAGTAAAGAAAAAGAAGATAAGTAAAAGAAGTTCCAAAGCTGGCCATTGACTGACTTTGGAGTATATTATATATATGTCAGTACAAAATGTATAGTATTTATTAAGGCTTTGCAGCAGAAGTGCTGAAGATCTGTAGGACACCTGGTCACATTTGTTTAATTTAAAAAGATTATTTTTATTAAGTATGTTTGAATTGGTGCAGAATACCAAACAACCAAGGTGTGAAAAAAGGCGCACCCCAAAAGTTAGGGTGAAAAAGATGCCAAATCCAAGGGAAGAAATGGCTGCATGTGTCAGATAGTAGGTTAATGGCGAAAATTTTAATAACAGCAATTTGTTTAGGGCTGAATCCTAGTGAAACAGGCTGAAGCAACACAAATTCACCTGAAATGTTGATATGAATTTAACTGCCTTGGATTTCAATTTTTTTTATCACCTGGCTTTTGGGTGGCTGCACCTTTATTTTCACTGCTTGGCTGTTTTAGATACAAACTAACACAACCATTCATCATTGACATTCAACACACAATTGAGACTAGAATAATCAATTCTTCTGTTTTCTATCTCTGTGTCACGCCTTCCATCACCTTGTAGTTTCTCTACATATCACAACAAACCTGTCTACTTAAACATTATCACTAGTGAAAATCTGCCTCAGATTTCATTCCCTGTAATGAGAGACAAGTTCTACACAGTTTGCTCCATTCTCAGTAAGGTCATGGCATATTACATATAATTATATGCCACTTTTGCATTCCACAATTGAAACAAAAATAGTTGTATAGGCTTTAAAATTAATATAAAACAAGGCCTCCACACACATCCACTTTTATGACTATACCTTAATGTAGGAGTATGCCATTAGTTTCAAATTTTGACCTGCTATTTTACAACGCTATGGAAGAAGAAAATTTTAAGTTGATGGCATATTGAGTAGTCAAGTTACGGTCAGAAAATTGGATGAGTGTGGAAGCCTTGTTTTGTCAAATTCGGTTAAAAAGATACATTGCAAACCATGTATATATAGTAACACTAGGAAGTGCTGAATAACAATTGGTAGCAACACAGATTTGTTCAGGTATGTATACAATCTTGTCCTCGGGTGTACATATAAGCCAAACTTCCTGCCGCCATGTTACAATATAAAATGCAGAAACAGTACAAGCTTTCAATTAGAGTATAAGGGTTACAGCGAAACCTGTTTGTATACAGCTTTAGGGGTAAAATTAAACACGTCCCACTGCATTAAATTTTAAATTTGCTCAACTGGAAGATAGCTAGCTACTCATCAAAACTATACACACTATTTATCATGTGCTTCAGTTGGTGATGTTACACTAGAATGAATAACTATATACCTGCACTCCCTCTTTCTATTTACCAATGGAACTGGCACCCTCCGACCTAGAAGAAATTGTAAACTCCCTAGCCTGGACTTTGATCATTTTAAGGCACTTTTAAAAATTCATCTACAGCTGTATTTAACTCAACACTTCGCTCAATACTAAGTTCTGTACATTACAAATAAATACATGAATTTATTTTAAGGCCATCATTATTATTCCTTGTTTCCCATCACCGCCCACATCAATTTTTAGGTAGCCGCACCAAATTTTAATTATTTGATTATATTATTATTATTACTGAGCAGTCAGTCCTGCTGGTGTGCTCAGGTTATACCCAATCATATGCAATTTACAATAAAAATGATTGTAGTCTAGTTCTATAGATCACGTGAATGCACTATTTCATGATAGAAGGAGGCACAAAGTGACCAAGTTGTAAGATGAATGCATTGGTTGTGTATGTAAAGATAGCAGAAGGGTGGAAATCCCTCTACTCTTGTTCAACAGGTGTGCACGCGCAGTCCTAGCAGCCTTCAAGATTGGGTTATCTGGAATAACAAGAGTGAAGCCAACACCTCCCACCTGCATCAGTTTTTGCCATTGGGTTATGGGAAACAAGCAATATAATAATGATGGCCTAATAGCTAAATGAATGAATAGTAGTAACAATCGAAACTTTTCAGCAGCTGCAACATCCACCTTCACTGGCTTTTGCATAGGCACCAGCCTATTATGCTTTTAATTTAGCCTATTATGCTATGCTGCAGTACTCAAAAATTTTGCCTATTATGCTCAAATTATGCCCAAACGTTTTGCTACAGTTCCCATGTTTTGTTACTTTCTAATGGATAATGATAAACTTTGGCTAATGAACAACTACTCATTATGCAATAAGAATTTGGCTACATTGTAAACTCTAATAACAGTCATGTCAAATAACTACTTAATACCATATGAGTGGCATCGACTGTTCTGTAAGTCAACCTTTTACTGTGGCATGCATTTTTGCTTATTATTATTATATTATTACTGTGCAGACCTCTGAAAAGAGTATGATGCACACAGATCACAAACAAACAAACAAACAAACAAACAAACAAACAAACAGCTTAATCAATATTAATAATTGTTGCTAGACCAGCTAGTCTTTGCTTAAATTAATCAATGTCCTTAAAGTCAATCACGTGTTGGGGTAGAGAATTCCAGAGTTTGATAGCGGAGGGAAAGAAGGAATATACATAAGAATCAATTCTTAGCATTGGTTTCATAAATCTCTTGCTATGGTCTCTTGTATCATGTAACACTTACAGGATGACAATTATTCTGCCTATTATGCTAGCATTATGCTTGATGCTTTCGGGCACCTATTATGCTCAAAATTATGCCAGCATAATAGCAAACCTCTCTTATTATTAACTCTTGATAATAGGCTGGTGCCTACTTTTGCAGATAGGGGGAGGAGCTTGGTATATTCTGTGCTCCAGCTAGTGAAGTCTGAGGTGAAGTCCTAGCCTAGTGTGGTAGATACAGAATCTTGGAACTCGCCAGAACCATACCAGGGATTTCAGTTTGTGATGATGTAATCACGTTGTTTTAAACGTGTTGACGTCATCATGTAAACAGTATAATTTGACCAGGCCTGTGCAAATAGGGCATGTGGGCACATAAAATTGCCTACTTTTTGAAACTTTGATGTGTCATAACTTTGTATCCCATTATTGCTTGACCATGACATTTTCAGCACTTATTCAAAATTTAATTGGCTTCAACAAGTTACAAAATGAAAATATTCTATCCCAGTACTGAGATATGGGATGTTATGTGGCGGGGTGTAATTTGTGCCCACGTGCCCTATTTTCGCAGGCCCAGTTATAATTTCAAATGGAACTGAAATTCCCTTGTAGACTACGTACCGAGCTACGTACCAGCTAATCAATCGATAATATTAAGCGCTAGTCTGGCGGCGCCCGCCCTTTCGCATAAAGTAGGGCGGGCGCCGCCAGACTAATAAGCGCCGGCGTGACACTGACCTAGAGATGCGCGTATACGTGAATGGCAGGCGTTACCGTGTGAAGATGTGGTTGGCGCCTCGGTGATTGGCCTTCGAGTTGAAGCGTTGATGTGAGGAATACTTAAAACAATGGCTGATCAGTACAGGTATGAAACACCAGCTGAAGATCCCAGGAAAAAGGCAAATCTTATTTCAAGGCTGTTCTTTGGGTAAGGTCATGCCATAGGTCATGTTATTATCTACTTTACCAGTTAGGCACTGGAGGGTGTACACAGAAGGCAGAGCCTTTTCGAGGTGTTTACCCATAGCCTAGTCATGCTAACTTATAATTAGGTTATCGAGGTCACACGATCACCAGGTGTAATATCTATAGCTCTATTCAACTACAATATTCAAGGTGTATAGTTGCTCAGAGCTGTAGATGTACTGAAGGTTTGACACTTATTTTTACTGCACTGATACCACTAAGCCCTACAGGCAAACCCAAGGGGGTGACACACGGTAGTGTAGGTACAAGGGGATGACACAGGCACTCACTGTTGGTAGATCCGTGACTGCGGTCTAAGTCAAAGGTGAAGGCCACCAATTTCGTGCCAAGTCAACAGTCATGTTTCCAAACCACAATCAAAAAGTACTGAAATACCGTTGCTAAATCACTGGTCAAAGGTCGAAAAAGGCTCTTAGTCACTGGTCAAAGCAAAATTTCAGTCTGTCAAGGCTTTGACCGTGGTCGCAGATCTACCTACTGCACGTACTTACGTGACACCCCTTGTAGGTAGATCTGCGACTGTGGTCAAACTCTAAATTACTTGTCAAGGCCACTAAACTCAAGCCAATGGTCAAGGGCAAATGCTTCCTACCCATAACTGAAAAGTGCTAAAATATTGACTTAGTCATGGGTCACATACTGAAAAAAGCTCTTAGTCAAAGTCACAATGAAATTTTGTCTGTTAACAACTTTGACCATGATCGCAGATCAGATCTGTACCTGCAGGACACCCCTTGTAAACTTGATTAGTTACTAATTTCTCATCCACAAAATTTTGGATTCTAATGTGGGTGGGAGGTCATTTTTGTTAAAGAAAATACTCCAAACTAATTACTATTAAAGCCTAAAAGGTAGTGCTCACATTATATGTGCACCTTGTCTGAAATGCAACTGCATGTACTATAGCCAGCCTGTTTAATAGCATCAAAATACATGCACACGTGAGAGATAACAGTAATAATGAATTTTGAGGTGGTGGGATGAAGGTGGTGTGGGTGGGGATGAGAAACAATTAATCAAGCTTGCCTGGCCTAAGTGAGATCCTTTCTTGATAATAATAAAGTATTCATCCTATTGATTATGAACTTATCATCGGTGTTGGGCGTAATGCGTTACTTATGTAATGCGTTATGTAATATTATTACTTAATGCAGTAATGGAGTAATATAGTATGCTTCATTTCTTATGCTAGTAATGTGTAACGGATTGTTATTTTACTACTCATTACTGTAATATTATTACCTAACGAAGCACTAAACTAGCACGTTACTGTAATATTATTACCAAACTAAGTACTAACGGGTTACTTAACTAGCATGTTACTATAATGTTAGTATAATATTACCTAGCGAAATATCTTTATACATTGCGTAATATGTAATATAACATATTGCTAGTTACTTTTAAACTGAAGTAATATGTGACTGGGCCTGTGATAACAGGGCATGTGGGTACATGATTTTTGCCTACTTTTTCGCAATTTCATCATTCATAACTTTTTGTACCATTTTGCTATGGCATGACAATTTTCAGCACTTAGTAAGCATTTAATTGGCATCATGATGCAATTTACAGAATGGAAATACGTTTTTCCAGTGCTGAGATATGACCTGTAGAGTGATTGGGTGTAGCTTGTGCCCACATGCCCTGTTTTCGCAGGCCCGGTCACATATGGGTCATTCCATACCAAATCAACAAAAAAAAATCTGGACCCCTTTCGATTTTCATGAAATTTGGCACAAACATGGACCCTATCAAGAAACTTTCTCACACCAAAATTTGGCTCATTTCATTGGTCTCCCTTTAAGTTATGACCACTCAAAGTTTCTGTTGAAAATTTCATTTTACTTACATGTCTTCAATAAAATGACCATAACTTTGCTTGTGATTGACGTAGACACTTCTGGTTTAGATTTTTGAAATGCATATTAAATTCTCTTTTAGGTGATATATGAAGGGTTATAATTGCTCAAAGGAAAAGGTCAAACCACAAAAATGTAGCTTTTTCCTTTGATCTTAATTTTCAAAAATATATATTCTTTAATTAAATGTATTTTTGGTTTACATGTTACTCTAATACCCATCATTCACCACTGTGAGTTTAAAGTTGGGACCAATAGTAGATCATGAGTTATAACTATTAATGTGTAGCCTTGTAAACATTGCTGTTTGTATGGTATAAATAATTATGTGTATAGTAATTTCCAATACCAATTGCAAGTAAAGTATGTCAAAAATCATTTTATGCAACGAATTAGTTAGGGTTTGTATTGTCAAAGTCTCACTACAGTGAAACCATACTAACACAAGCCACTTTTAAATCTAAGAAAGTTTGTGCAGTAATAAGGCTGCCTATAAATAAAGGAGTCACTAATTATATTTTTGCTGTAAGTTCAGTGTCCTATATAAGAGGTGGCCACTATAAGAAGGTGGTCTTATTATAGAGGTAGCTATATTTATAGGGGGCTTACTGTACAACTAATGATATTCCAATCTATTCTTTCAATCTTACTGTATTATGCCGCCACAGATTATGATGATAGTTTCCAATCTTATATTGTGTATAATAAGTTATAGTAACTGCAGGATGCAAATGATACAGTTATTTATACATTTGTATGTATATACATGTAATGTGTTACTCTAATGCAACTATATGAAGCAACCACCTAGGCATTAAAACCAAGAAGTTTTGGATACCATTAAGACATGGCATTTTGATTAAACAATTTCCTATTTAAAGTTGGCCCTTGTATATATATAATTATAAAGAGGTGGCCACTAAGATATGTTCTACTGTATATCACTTTGAATCATGCAGACTTTGAATGAGCATGCATACTACTGACCACTTAAAGGCCATCTTTATATGTTTGTACCTATAGACAATGTCTTTGCTGGAAAAATGTATGCTTCTAAAACCACTATGCATTGTCTTACTCATCAAAAATTTGATTGAATAGAGTGGAACCCATGACCTGTCTTAGTTGCCACCTGTATAGAAAGGCCACCACTTCATAAGGGCCAATTTTAAATTGCAGTTGCCTATATATAACCGTAAAGCTTAAATATTTCGAAGGGAAATTTTTTTGCTGATTTTGCAGTTTTGGGTGTTACCAGTGAAAATTTTATGCTTGAAATATTTAGACCTCCATATATTTTAGGAGTGTTTGCAAATCCGCAAAATTTTTATTTTAGCAACATTGCTCAACCTTGAAAAATTTGCCCCTCGAAATATTTAGGCTATACGGTACACTTATGCAACTGTATTAAACAGCTACCTGCACATTAACTGTCATTAAGGCCCAATAATTTTGGCCCTAAGGTAACTCCATACATCAACTGTATCATGATGAAACTATTTATTATAGTAATGTAGCTCATAATTTGATTCTATAATTGAGAATTGTAATATCATAGAAATGTTCCATAGAAATTGCTATGTGTTACATTGTACAAAAGATTCACTACAGCAATTGCACACTAAATCATGTAATATAGAAGTATATCGTAGTAAAGTTGAGACTGAAAGTGGTGCATATTGCATGATGGTCTCTACAATTATTCACATGTAACTTTGACATGCAACGAAATCTGATGCATTGATATCAGTACACAATTGAATCTTTGAAGGTGCAAGTTGAAAAGACTTTAAAGCCATTCTACTGCATCAGTCATTCATTACTACTCGTTAGAAAAGCTCTAGTAGATTACAATATCTGTTAAGGGCCAACTTTAAATTGTTCTAGTAAGGCATCTATACACACCAAACTATATAAATAGCCACCTGCATATTAAGGCCAAAAAAGTTTGGTCCTGACTGGCTTAGACAGTTTCCACTATAGCTACATTTGTGTATCAAAATACGTGCTTGCATATCAATAATCAGCATTAAATACTAACAGTAGCAGTAGCAGTTGCTGTAGCTAGTGAAAATGTCATCGAGGCTACTATATAATAGACTTGGCGTCATAATCAGAAACCGTATATACAAGCTTGATTAGGGGTAAATTACATATTTAAGTCTGGGTTTTCTTACAAAGCATAAACAAATGAACTTTACTTACAAACCAACAATGTATAAAATGATTGTGACATAGTATTATATAAAGTTACTTGCAATTGGTATTGCATCTTTTCATACTTGAACCATACAAACAGCAATGATTACAAGGCTACACATTAACAGTTATAACTCATGATCTACTATTGGTCCCAACTTTAAACTCACAGTGGTGAATGATGGGTATTAGAGTAACATGTAAACCAAAAATAAATTTAATTAAAGAATATATATTTTTGAAAATTAAGATCAAAGGAAAAAGCTACATTTTTGTGGTTTGACCTTTTCTTTTGAGAAATTATAAAACTTTATACATCACCTAAAAGAGAATTTAATAAGCATGTCAAAACTCTAAACCAGAAGTGTCTACATCAATCATAAGCAAAGTTATGGTCATTTTATTGAAGACATGTAAGTAAAATGAAATTTTCAACAGAAACTTTGAGTGGTCATAACTTAAAGGGAGACCAATGAAATGAGCCAAATTTTGGTGTAAGAAAGTTTCTTGATAGGGTCCATGTTTGTGCCAAATTTCATGAAAATCGAAAGGGGTCCGGATTTTTTTTTGTTGATTTGGTATGGAATGACCCATATATAACTGTAGCGCATTTCATCGCAGTGGCTGTAACGAGTAATATGTAATATATTACTTTTAAAAAGTACCGGCCCAACACTGCTTATCATACCATTAGTTGTTTGTGCCTCTAAAATGCAGGACAAGACACTGAGAGTGTGTGGTATGCAAAGTAATCATGTGGCTAACTAGTTGGAAAAGATATATAGTTGAGCAAATTTTATGTGAGTCCCCATTAATCCAGCCCACTAATCCATGATACACCCTTAAATGGCTATCATCTTCTTAGTCAGAGAATTACCATGAGAAGGCTTGATCAGATTGTTAAATGTAAATTTAATTAAAGAATATATATTTTTGAAAAGCCTTCTCACTATGGTGTTTCTATTTATCTCCATGAAAACACAATCTCAACTTCGTTAGTTGTTTCATGGGTCTGACCAACCCACCTTTTCTATAGATCAAAAAATTAAAAATACATTCTTTAAAGTGTTGGGTGTAACACGTTACATAAGTAATGCGTTACATAATATTATTGCCCTTTTTGGTAACGAAGTGTAAAAACAGGTAATATAACTCAAGTTACTTTACTTGCAAATGTAACGTGTTACCTAAGTAGTATAGCTACTGTAACGAGTCTAATATTATGTAATATTATTACTTTAAGTAACGAAGTTACTAATCTCGTTAGTAATCCACTGAGTAATGCCTAGCCACTATGAAATAACGAAGCCTACTGAATGAAGCCTATTCACCAGCTTCTTGCTTATAACCAAGATTTGCACATTGTCCAACAATGCAATCATGTCACGTGATAAAGTGGTAGTTTCACACGTGACAGCTTAAGGCTGTGGACACAAAGTAATGTAATATGATAGTTACTTTATTATATGGGTAATATGTAACTGTAACTAAATAGTTCAGTTGTAAATAATATGTAATATGTAACTAGTTGCTTTTAAAAAGTAACCATCCCAACACTGCATGTTTATAAGTTAGAAATGACGCTAAAAACTCTGAGCACAAGCCTTGCATTATTCCATTGCATTGACTCTTTAGTGTTTACCTGTAAATATCTTCTATATAGCTCAGAAACACTATACAGATGCAAATGAGTTGTCATTATGCTCCCTTACTTGTATATTGTTGTTTTTGTACTCTTTGTACATTTTGTGCATCGTACAGTACGGTAGTACTGTATAGGATCATGGAGATCTGGATTTTTCTGGTCAAAAAAATTACCCAAAAACCAGCTTCACAATACCATCCAACACCTTGGCAGTATTAGTTAGGTACGTATAACCAAGTCCAAAAGTGCCTTCAGTACGATCCTAAAGGATTCCAATAAATTGATACAAAATTTAAAAAAAAATTATTAAATGGAATTTTCTACTGACTATCTGCCTGCCTGCCCTGCCCTGCCCTGCCTGCCTGCCCGCCCACCCGCCCGCCCGCCTGCTTGCCTACCTGATGCCTGCCTGATGCCTTCAGGCAAGTGTAACTCAATAACAGCTAAGGCTATGGGCTTGATTTTTTCACTGTTTGATGTTGTTTCATCCAGAGATGTGCCTTTTGGCATACACTTGGCATACTGCAGTGTGTACAATGCACGTGTCATGGACTCACCTTTGTCCTTCTTTGTGTCCCTTTTTTTTTTACTGACAGCCCAAGGTATTGATAGCGTGATGCATGGCTTCCCTACAGCACGTTTGTAAACAGGAATCGTCTGTATTTTCCATGATGACTGGATTGATTGCAGAGATGATTCTAACACTGTTCTTTGTTTGTAATGCTGTGTAACGGGCTGAAAAAAGCTGAAAGTGGAGCGTAATGGCTGTTACACTTTTGAGGCAGTAATTGATAGTTGGGGCACGTGAAAATGTCATATTTTTGTGGTGACTAGATTGATTGCTGAGGCAGTTCTTCTACTGTTTTTCATTTGTAGCGCTGTGTAACGGGTTGAACATAGCTGAAAGTGAAGCGTAATGGCCACTGCACTTTCGAAGCAGTATGTGATAGCTGTGGCGCACATTCAGATGAAAGCATTAATTCTGGCACCATCCTTTCTTTTGATGCGGGGTTCAACAGTCATAATAATGTCATAATAAAAATAAACAAACAAGTGTAGGGAAAAAGTAGGAATTTTAGGGATCATAGAAAAAAAGTAGGGAAACAAGGGAGGTCGCCTATACACCTCCAGATATACTAGTGAACATTTAATCCCTAATTCAGTCATGGTCTTGGGGTATAGACTTAATTAGGGATTAAATGTTCACTAGTATATCTGCAGGTGTAGGCGACCTCCCTTGTTTCCCAACTTTTTTTCTATGATCCCTAATCAAACTTAAAATTCCTACTTTTTCCCTACACTTGTATATTGTATGTATTTGGAATGGTTGAGTAATTTCACTCACATTTTCTGTGTGGCTTGCTCTACCTGGTGGCCAGCTCCACTGCAAATATGGCAGAAGGAACCTTGGAGTTACTCTACGTATGGTTGGGAGTCACATTTTCTATCTTCTATCCACAGTGTGATGAGTCAGCTTTCTCACAATACTTATATACCTATTGCCATGATTAGTATGGTACTGCAATGTGTTTTGTACTGCTTTTCATTGTTTATTAAAGGGCATTACATACATACATACATACATACATACATACATACATACATACATACATACATACATACATACATACATACATACATACATACATACATACATACATACATACATACATACATACATACATACATACATACATACATACATACATACATACATACATACATACATGCTTAATCATTGTGTTTGTCTCTCATCAGCTGGCTAGATCCACTGGTGTGGACTGGGTATAGACGAGAACTAAAACAAGAAGATCTTTATGCTAACCCTGAAGAGGCCAGATCACAGAAGCTATTAAAAGATTTTAAAAAGTAATGTACTAATCATAATTATTTGTTCATTTTTGTCAAGATGTATATAATTGGATAACATTAGATGATATATCACAAGCAATCAATGCCTCTACTTAATTATGGTTGTTAAGGAAACTAAATCTTTTTCTACATTAATATTGTTATTTTCAGTAAACTTACCAGTGTGAAGTATGATTTCATATGAACAATGCTTTTTTTCATGTGTAAATGAAGAGTATTTACTAAATATAGTACGCACTATTGGAGCAATCAATGTTAAAATTTAAAATGCACTTCAGGATAAAGAGAGTTTATTGTTTCCCGTGACCATTAGGGACCCACAGAATATGCTAGAAAAATATATTAGCTGGTATTAAGAATCAACTAGAATAGCAGAACAGTTTTTCAGGTATAATTAATTAAAACTCATAATTTGCATTATAATAAAATCATGTTGGAGAAACCCCTGCTAGTATAAAACCAGAATAAAGGTTTAAGATACTCTAATAGAGGTAGCTACCCTGATAAAGCAGTCACCCAACAATGAAATGACTGTTTTATCTGAGCTAAATTTATGCTTGCTAGTATTTGCCTCTACAGTTGCAGCTACATTTCAGGAATTACTCTAGAAATTTGAAATTTTAGGGAATAATTTTGGGAATGCTAGGTGAAGAAAAAAGAATTGTTATATAGAAAGAATAATAGGTATTCTGTGGGTCCCTATTAACCATTCATACATAGGAGCTTATCTGTGTACAGTTACTACAGCATATTAGGGCTAGAGCGAAGGTTTAATGTTAACCTGTGAAACATGGGCTAAAAACTTCATTACCTTTTTCATGCATGTTATACAAAATTGTCAATAACAGCTACTGAATACGAGGGTTTGAAACTATGCTGACATGCTTAGTGAAATTTATTGAGTGACAAACAGCGTTAGAAGATTTAAGCCTTCAAACAATTTTACTGAATACCACAATTTCTTGTACACATGGATATTGTCATTGTAACTATATACAGTACATTTTGGTCACCCAGATATTGGACTCTTGAGTTAAGACGCCAACAAAGGAATAGACAGCCAAGACTATTGTTTGCCTTACTTCGATACTTCAAGGGAGTGATACTTCTTTATGGCATTTTGAATTATGTTGAGGTATCTAACATTTTAAAACTCATTCAGTATTGTAATGAGTGAAACTTACCAGGTAATAATACTTCTTGTACAAGCAGTACTGGTGGGTAATCTATCACAATACTTTTGTGAAAAGAACAGTTTAGAAGAAGAATTGTCTGCAGCACAAGTAGCTAATAACTCTATTCTGGTGGATTCAGTAAAGGATGAAATTGAAATGGCTACTAGGAATGCTTATTTATATGCAGCTGGAATCACCACAATCGCATTTGTTGTAGCTGTGTTGCATGCCTGGGTTTTTTATCTGGGTAGTGTTACTGGTATGAGAAACAGAATATTGCTTACTGCTGTCATATATGAAAAGGTAATAATCTTGTGTTTGTATCATAATATACATTTTAAAAAATAGAGCTAATTTCATTATCACTATCTGTATAGCGATTTAATAGATATATGTACCCCTGTGGTATTCCAAGATAGATTTTAGAATACTTATGTATGAAAAATAAGAAAGTGTTGAAAAATAACCTCTGTACTTTCAGAGGTTGAAATATTCTACTAAATCAACATAATGCTCTAATAGAACAGTCAAGAGAGCAACATGTTTACAAATATAACATTTCAACTTCTTATTAGCGTAAGCAACTAAAATACTTCTTCTACGGACAGTTGTAGATTCATATTAATAGGACTAGCAGGATGAAAAATTATACACTTGTACTTCACATGCTGCCAGTGTATGTAATACACATCATATAATATTATGAGATATGCTTACACATAACCTATTGGTCCTATGTAACTAATAATGCTGTCTAATTATTTCAGTGATAATTTTAGTAGACGATCTGTGTGCAATTTACTCCTAGATCCAATCATGTAAGCATATGATAGTTTTAACTTGTAGGTACTACGGCTAGCATGTGTGTGTGTGTGCTTAGTTTTAAGTTTTGTGACATCATTTCTTATTGCAATTGATAGGTGTCCACTGGCGTAATTGTACCTTTTTCATGTTTATTAATTTTTGTATATTAGATTCTGTACCTGTCCCACTCCACTATTGGGCAATTATCTATTGGACACATTGTAAACCTTGCTTCTAATGATGTTCAACGATTTGACTTGGTAATGTTGTATAGGTAGTACTTGGTTTTTTTTGTGTTGTAAAATTAATTGTTGCATTAAATATGGTAGCTGCTTGATGGCAGCTATTGGGATTGTGAATTTTCGTTAGCAAATCGACAACTTTTACAGTATTGGCCTGCCCAGATCATTAACCTGAAATTTTTCTGATCAGTTTTGTAGCTTTATAGGTTTACCTGAACCATGGTTAATGTTGCAGGCTTAATTATTTAAGTTAGGTGTTGCTTCAGCTTGAGGGGTACCCTTTTGCATGCCATGCACAGGCAACATGATACATGCATTATGGACTTACATACAGTATCCTTATAGAGTTGTTTTGTGATACAATTGTGCTAATAGAGTGTGATTTTGTGCATTAGCTATCACAGAAGGAAGTGTCTGTGCTTCCTACAATAGATCACTCTTTGTGTATTGCTTATGGCTGAACAAGGTCAAGCTGGATGCTCCAAAATTATGCAGAACATAAGTGGATTTTTAAATTCACAGCCTGATTGTGGTGTCAAAATCTACTAAATTATAGTCAAATACTTGATGTTACGATCAACATGTTTTATCTGCCAACACACACACACATACATGCACGTACACATACATGCGTGCATGCACACACACATGCACATATGCACGCACGCATATATGCACGCACGTATGCACATATGCACACACGCATGCATGCACACGCACACCACACACACACACACACACATATGCACGCACGCATGCACACACGCATGCACGCACACCACACACATACATGCACGCATGCACACACACACACGACACGACACTGGAGCAGAACACTGTAAGGTGATGTAACTGTATGCAGACTGAATTAATACATAAATTACAGCCATCTGGTTGTAGGTCAGTTGTGTCTTGCCATATCTTGGGGGCCTTCGAAACATCTGTTGTCATTGAGAACAGGTGACTGGAGCACTGACATTGCTTGCTGCATGTTGTGACCTAACACTGCTACTACTCTGTCTGGCTTATAGAGAGGAGTGGCACGGGATGTGTGAAGAGGCCCATCTGTATGTAAGAAAGAAGATTTTATTGTGATGGACAATCTTAGGATATCTTGTGCCATTACTTACCAGGCTGCTTCATCGTATGAAAATTTCTTAAATTGTGCCTATAACTTGGTCACAACTGTGAATCTTTGCCACATGTGGTGGGGCAGTCACCCAAACAGCAACTGCTTGCAAAATAATCATCACTCATTCTAGCAATATGTTCCAACCAATGGAATCTTTACAGGGAATCATATCTGCCAAAGTTACAGGTGAGCCAACATCTTACTCCTCACTTCTTCATTTTGGAAAATCTGCAAAGCTCACACAAGATACCTAATAAACAATGATAGCGATATGTTTCCAAAATCTGTGTACCACCTCCCTCTGCTTCACAGGCCAAGTTTCCACAATACATAACTGAACACCAAGCTGCATTTTGTGGTTACAAAGATTGCATACGGTTACTGAAAACAGATCTTCTGAGAGCTACAAAAACACTGGTAGCACGGGATATCTATCCCAGTGTTCAATTCCATCTGCACTTGACTGTGAATTCCACAAGAGAGTCAAGATGATTGAAGGATGATACAATATAGAATCATTACCAACTACAATGGGTACCAAATTGACCTGAACAGCATCACTGCACATGCCTGTAATCGAAAACTTTGTATTTGGTATAAATTATACTAATAGTTAGGCCACAAACTGTCACAATATAATTCAACAGTAGCTTTGACAGGGTCTTCTCTAGCACAAGTTACTATAGCAGAATCATCTACGCAGTCATCCAAGATGTGGAGGGTGCTCTGTTCTCTCACCCACTAGCTTACCTTGACATTTATAAAGAAATTTGATGCCAAGTTGTGTGCATTGTTATCAACATCACATCACCACATTAAAGAAGAGGATGAACAACATAGGTGCAAGAACACACCCCTTCCTCATGCCATTGGAAGAGTCAATTTTAGCCAGAAGTGAATTTTCAGCTTGCATGTCCTCATGCAGGGACCTAATCAGGCACTCCAAGAATTAGCCACATTGCAGCCCTAGGTAGTCTTCGTTGAGTCTATAAAAGTATAAAAGCCTTTGTGTCATCTTTCTACTAGCTGGCATGTCATGTTTGTGCAACCACTGTTGCACTGAAAACCACACTGAAAAGTCTCCTCCATAACTTCCTGTGAAAGTTCTTGGACTAGTTTAGCAAAACCTTTACCTACCAAATTCAGCAAACTAACCCCCCTCCAATTGTCACACAAGGAAAAGTTATCTTTCTTTGGTACAGGAATGCACACACGCATGCATGGACATACTCACATACACATGCACACATACACATACACACAAACTAGTGACACTACACCAAACACTACACAAACACACACAATACACTACAAATGCACCCACACCCACACACACACACAAAACGCACATAATATAGCATAACATCACCCTTGTCTGGCTATATCAGCAGTTTTACACAAATCTCCTTAGGGCTTGGAGTTTATCCACATGTGGTGGATATTCCCCCTATCAGCACCACTGGCTGTGTACTTCTTGTGGAATGAAGTAGGTCCCAGCTGTTTGGTTGGCTTTGGAATCATGTTCCTACAACCACCACTTCAATACATACTGGCACGTCTGTACACGAGGATGTGGTATGTAACATGGTAATGGTCTCAGATATCCATGGATGTTACAGGTTAAAGGCAGCTAAAGTGACAGACAAAAGAGTGAGAGTGATGAATGAGATCATCAGTGGTATGAGACTGATCAAGATGTATGCCTGGGAGTGGGCATTCCATGAATATGTGAAGAAAATCAGAAAGTTAGTAATGGCGATTTCATCACTGTCACATTAGTTTTACGTGTGTTAGGAAGGAGAGCAAAATCATCACCACAACTAGCATGATCAGATCCGTCAATCAAGGATTCTTTTATGCACTAATCAGTTTACTCAGTTTTGCCACTTTCTCAGTGTATACTGCACTAGGAAATGTTCTTACTCCTAAGAAAGTGTTTACTGTAATCACTGTCTTTGCAGTTACAAGAATCTTTTATTTCTATACAGTTGTGAACTGTTTACTCGGATTGTCAGACATGTGGGTTGCTTCAAAACGAATTCAGGTACAACAGTGTATGGAATACACTCAGGTATGTATGTTGTCTCTCTATTCACAGAACTTGTTACTACTACCAGAACTGAGTAATAATACAATAACTTATAGTGATGAGGTCAAGACAGCTAGTAGATCATGTTCCCCTAATGTGATGCTTCCTCTAAAGTTGGTCAATGAAGAAGTCACTACTGATAGTGGAGATGGATCATTGTCCAAAGGAGTAACTCCCAGGATCATAGTCAATAATCTAACAGCATCCTGGACACATGTTAGTGTATAGCAGTTCCCTTGCCCAGATTTGATAGATACACATTTATTCTGAATGTGTAGCCACTTGTATACACTGCTAATTCTGATAGTGCTAAGTTGTTGGGTCTGGAATTTTCTGGAAACATGTGCCAATGTCCTTACTCTAGCTTTAAATAAGTATATGAGAAATGTATTAACAGTGTATAAGTAAGTGAAAATTCCTGAGATTAAATTTGAGTATTTGCTGTGGTGCATTTTGGCACCCTTCATCTAGTAGTTACTGTATGTGTGTCCATCAGTGATCTACCATATGTGTTATAGGTATGTTCAAATTTTCAAGAGATATAATTTTTGTGTATTTCATAGTTGCTAACTATCTGCAAAATTTTCATCCTCAAAACCTAATCATCAAGATGTTATATAATATATAACATGCTATATACAGTAACAGGTAACCTGCTTGAAAAGCAAGTGATCCACAAAATACTGAAAAGTTTTATTCAGCAAATATTTCATACCACAAAATTTGTACATGTGAATAATTGTTCTGTATGCATACACATATTGACTAAATACTTGGTATTTGTGCAACATTTAGGCCAGTGAAAACATTGTCTTAAAGGACATCAACTTCACTGTAGACCAGGTGAGATATTAAGTTTGTAGACATTGTGATTAACTAGTTGGTTTAGTCATACAGGTTATTAGCAGTGGTTGGTCCAGTTGGATCAGGAAAGGTGAGATATTATGCTAGTTGACTATTCTAACTGATCTTCATATCACCCACTATAGTCATCAATACTACAGTGTCTACTGAGAGAACTAGAAGCATTGGATGGATCAGTAGACATTGAGGGTAGTGTATCTTATGCTAGTCAGGACCCATGGATATTTTCTGGAACGCTGAAAGAAAATATTTTGTTTGGACAAGAGTATGATGAAGTTTGGTACAAAAGAGTAGTGGAGTGTTGTTCACTAGTTAAGGTATATATATAAGCTATAAAAGTGGATTATCCTTACATTCTCATTGCTAACAGGGCAAAGTTAAATACTATCACTGTAGTTGTACCTGTACGATTTAGTACTATATGTTTGACTGTAGGACATCGATGAGATGCCATTTGGCGATGAGACCCTGATAGGAGAACGAGGAGTGAACCTTAGTGGTGGTCAGAAGGCTAGAGTGAACTTTGCCAGGTGTTACACTGTGTATTTGTTTAACGAGTAGTTTAAATCTTGTGTGTAGGGCAGTGTACAGGGACAGTGACATCATGTTATTGGATGATCCTCTGAGTGCTGTAGATGCTGCAGTGAGCAGACATCTGTTTGATAGGTACATAATGTTTAATGGAATAAATATATGTTAGTTGTGTTCTTACTAGGTGTATATGTGGAGTGTTAGCTGATAAATTGGTGATCTTAGTGACCCATCAGTTACAATATGCTGAACATGCAGATCGTATTCTAGTACTAAAAGAGGTTTGTGTTAGTTAAACGAAGTGACAATAATGTTATTTGGTTCAGTAGGGGTGTGTACAAGGATATGGAAATTATGAAGAGTTAACATCAACTGGCCTTGACCCTACTGAACTATTTGATGATGTAGAAGATAAATTATCTAATTTAATAGTCCAAAACATTGTAGAGGAGTATGAAGATGTAACAGAAGAAACAAATTTTGACTTGTCGAAAAGTCCAACTGATGCACAGCGATTATTATTAGACAGGGCACTAAATCGTGGTAAACGGTTACATTCTGAAAGTTCAGCGGCAGACGAAATGTCTTTACATACTGTTCCTTCAATGTTTTCCCTAGTGTCAATGCCCAGTCACTTTGAAGGTTTAAACATCAATACTAATTACAATGAGGTGGGTGGTTGTATATGTACTTAAATGGCTCCTGCATTAAACTGTTTGGGAAATCTAAAGGCCTTAGCCAAGCACACTAAATTGGTTTTACAATACATGTGATCGAATTTTGGAAATGCACCCACATGGGTGCATTAGACACATAAAATATTTAATGATTAAGTAATAAGCTTCTTGGTATAAATCCACTTGTCAGTGATTTTAATTCCTTAAATTACTAGAAAGATTTCAAGACATTAAACCTAGCACTTATTAAACAGCATCACCCTAAACATTAAAATTCTAACTATTCCATACAAGACAATATGGGTGATTTACCAATATTTGGTCACATATATGGTCATGATAGATAGTGTGTGCAAAGAACACAAGTAATTTTTATCCGTGTCAGTACTCTGTATAATAGGGATCATGGAGTTGTCTTGCCAGGAACATCATGTATCCTCACTTTTCCTTTATAACAGCTAGGCAGTACTGGTTAGGTAGTAGGCATAAACCAAAACCATAAAAATCTTCGAGATGACCTTTCCAAAAACTTTCTATTAAAAAAACTTTCTATTTCACTTCCAAACCTCCTTCCCAGCCAAGACAACTATTCCTCATAGTGATGTAATAAGGTTGGATGTATAGTCTGTCTATGCTGTTAGTCTGGAAAGGATCTGAGACTTCTCACCATCTGGGTGAAGAGCGTCAAACGTTTCGGTCGTCATTCCATGGGATTCTCTCAATGAATTCTCTCAATGGATTCTCTCATTCCATGGGATTCTCTCAATGGATTCTCTCAATGGATTCTCTCATTCCATGGGATTCTCTCAATGGATTCTCTCATTCCATGGGATTCTCTCAAAACTTTCTATTTCACTTCCAGTGAATTTACATTTCTATTTCACTTCCAGTTAATTTGCTTTAACTAGTTTATTGTACTAAAGTAGTGGCTGCTAAGAGGGGGGGTGACGAGGTGAGTGCCTATACGCGTAAGTTCAAGACCGTGTGTATTACAGTGATTCAGTGTGATGAAGCTAGCTAGCTACGTAGCTTTAATTGATTTAAGCTGCCAAGAGCAACAGTAAGTGGCCAATTGTTTGTTCCTCGTTCATATCGTTTGAGGCCTGGCTTGATGCCCATGAGTAAGTCTGTGACTTCGTTATAGAGAGGCTTGTATCATGTTTAGCGGGTGAGAGTGCATTTATAGAAGCCATGGTGTGGCACTATACCACGAAGGCAACTGGAAGTGAATTTTTAATTATTTCAAAAACTTTCTATTTCCAAAAACTTTCTATTAAAATTATTTCTTTATTAGATGAATTTTCTGTTACTGTAACTGACTGACTGCCTGACTGATGCCTCCAGCCAAGCATAGCTTGACTATGGATAAGACTATGGGTGTGATCTCTTCACTGTTCAACATTGCTTCAGCCCGAGACATGCCTTTTTGCTCACCTACAATATATACACATCATGGACCTACCTTTGTCCTCCTTTGTGTTCCACTTCTTTTCCACTACCGCGTGGATGTTGGTAACTTGAGGCATAGCTTTAGTGTTTTATTTTCTGTAGTGTGACTGGATTAATTGCAGAAGTGCTTCTTGTAGGCAAATTGTATGTATAAAGATTGCCACAAAGATAGTTGTAAACTACACCAGGAGCTGCAGCCATAACTTGCACTTGAACTACGTAAAATAGTACAGTTAGCACTTGTAAGTGTACAAACTGTATATAAACTACCTATCGATACCGGAGTATATTGCAATATTTTCTATCCAGTGGATGTATAGCATTCATTAAGACTGTGTGATAATTGAAACATCCTGACACTTTTGTGACCTTTTATAATAAAGTGACATTGTCAATATATGGAGATAACTTGAGGGTTTTCATTGTTGCATAGCCTGGTTAGTTCCTATGCAAAGACAAGTTTAAAAAAGTATGTATGATTGTATTTAGAAATGATGTTGTGCTCCATTTAGAATAAGCATAACATGATGCCAGAAGAGGAGAGAGCTCATGGTACCATTTCAAACAAGACTTACTTGTTATTTGCAAAAGAAGGTAGTGGAAGTAACCTAATAACAATAGCCCTCATTGTACTACTGTTAGTAGTAGAGGTCAGTGCTAAGTCAAGCAGTCAACTACAGTTTTAATCATGCTATATTTTTTGAAGGGATCAGTGGTAAGTACAGATTGGTGGTTGGCTGACTGGTAAGGTAAAATTATGAGGTAATCCTGTATAGTAGCCTGATTGTTATAGGGCTAGTGAAGCTGAGTCTTGCTTACCAGAAACTGCTAATATTTCGACTGCAAGTTCTTCTGATTATAGCCTCACTACAGACCAAAGAGTTGGAATATATGGTGGACTTGTTGGAGTGACTACTACACTAATATTATCCAGAGCTGTACTGTGTTACCTGCTCTGCTTTGCTGCTACTAGTAGTTTACACAGTAAAATGTTTAAATCAATACTACGTACTCCAGTACTGTTTTTTGATACTAACCCAGTTGGTGAGTACAGGATAATGTGTAAAGTGTGTAGTTACATATGTAGCAGTGGAAAGGGAGCAATGTATGTAATCTGCACCAAACAGCCAAGCTGGAAAAAGTGTCACCTTCAAAAGAATCCGGTTGTGGAATCTATGATGGTGGCCAAGAATTGACTACAGTGACGTAAATGACAGTCAATTCAATTACAGTAATAAGACAGCGTCCGGTTAAGGACATAAGATTCATGGCCACCACCTTTGATTTCACACCATTTTCAACTTCGTATTTTTTGAAGATTGCACTTTGGATCCCCTCCAGAACTCATCATAGTTATACTAGCTACATATGTGACCGGATTTGCGAAAAGGTACCTTTTTCACACACAAAATGTGACCCATTTTTTGAACTTTAAAGCTTCATAACATTTTGATCATGGCATACACATGCTTGCAATTTTCACTGAATGTGGCTACAGTATCTGGCTACAATTTGATACTAAGAGCAAGTTAATCAGTGTAAGGAGTCAAGTGTTACCGTATAGTAAAAAACTTTGACGGTAAAAAAGTTTGGCGAATGCCCGCAGTTTGAAAATTGACGGAAAAAACATTGACGATTGGGTGGCTTTTGTGAAATTACGTAATGGCGTACGACAAGGCACGTGGACTCTCGTAAACTGGTTTGGTCAAACCGGAACCACGTGCTAGTGAAAGCGTGTAGTTTGCTGTAGTCTCCTGCGATGCCAAGATCGTCGTTTCGTTTTTCAGTGGACTCTAGCAGCAGAGGTTATCATGAGTACCAAAGTATATGGCCGAATCCAACCGCATACGATGAACTTTTATGCGAACGAGAACCTGGAAATAGTCACGATACACATGCCGTTGCCATCAAGAAATATATTTCTGGAGTACTTTCGACTGTGGGACACGTTCCTAGGAAGATTTCTAAAGTGAGCTCAATCTTTATAAGGCGTGGTGGCACGATTCAGTGTAGGGTAAATGGGCACCGATGTTATTCAGCTGACCTTGAGCAAGGAGGATTAGAAATTCCTTGTATTTTAACCTACATTATAGATGACCAAAAGGAATGGGCAAAGACACAGGAAACCATCAATGTAAAGTTGGGCATAAAAACTGCAGATTGTGTGGATGATTTAGTTAATTTGGACTTTCTTGCTAATGCCAGTGCTGAGTCAACTGCACCGCCAGTTGCTATGGAATCTATAGATGGGTCTGTATCAATGGTGGATTTAACTGCTCAATGCAGCACTCAAGATCAGGTTGATCAGTCACCACCAAAAAAGAATCCAAAAAACTTTTGTGAAGAAGACATAATAATGGGCCAAGAACTCTCTGATCTTGAGATCAATCTTTCACAGGAGTTACTAAAAGCTCAATATCCAAAAGTGAGTGGACTTCAGTCTACACTTTTTCAAGAAAGAAATCAGCTTTTTCCAAATGGTTTCCTCACTAACTGCATCCAAATTGTTCACTGTCAAGCAAGGCATCACTGGGTTACAGCTTCGACTATAAACTGCAAGTTAGGTGAAGTGAAGGTTTTTGATACGTTGTTCAATCACTGTGATCAAGAAACAACTGGAATAATTCACAAACTCTTTGCTACAGCAAATTTTCCAAAGCTCACCATAACAATGGGACGTTGTCAAAAGCAGAAAGGAGGGATGGATTGTGGGCTGTTCTCTATTGCTAATGCTACAGCCTTGGCTTTTGGATTACACCCAAGCAAGCAAAAGTATAAACAGTCGGCAATGAGAATGCACCTAGTCCGCTGTTTTGCTGCAAAACAAATGACTCCATTTTCAGGGCATGCAATTAAATAATGTGGATATATACCCCACTACTTCTCATGCTTTGCTATAAGTGTATGTTATGATTCATTAAATAATTTATTGCATTAATGAAATTATCATTAAAATCAAATACTGGTTGAGTTAAAGTAGAATTCCAGCTTCCCTGAAGCCATTTATAATGATGTCAGGTTTGCTTTTAATGTAGTCATAGCAAGATTTCATCCACCCAGCTCCCAATGGCTTGACTGTGCTAAGTTTTAAATCAACAGGTTCGTGTTTCGACTCTCCTTGCAACTGTGTACATACTTTCTTGGCATACCAGGTCTGAAACTCGTTTCGTAAGTGAGATTTCACTGATTTGTTCACACTCAAATCTAGTGGTTGCAACCTATCGGTGCAGTTTGCTGGAACCAATACAACATTAATGTTATTTTGATCGAGGAGAGTGAGGATTGCATGAGTACACTGGGCTTTGAAATTATCAAAGGTAAGCAATGCTGGATAATCACTAGCAAGCTTTAATTCTTCCCTCTTCTTATGGATGTATGGTAGAATAATGTAGGTAATGTACTCTTTCATCGTGTCCTCATTTGACCAATGATTAGCAGAAAATGTTATGTGCCAATCCGACGGAAAGTCATAATGTGGAAGGCAACGTGTTGTTTTCCCTTGATAAACTAATTGAGGTGGCAAAAACTCTCCACTCATGGAACCTGCAAAAACAGCAGTTAGCTGTCTTTTGTCGTCTTTGCCTACCAATTCAACCCGTTTTGCCCCTTCTTCAGCCATCGTCCAATCTGAAACTGGAACATAATGTATTCCAGTTTGATCAAAATTAATTATAAGCTCCTTAGGAATTTCATCCATTGATACCACTACCTCCATGTCTAAAACGTAGTCTCTCTTGATTTCTTCAAAGTCCTCAACAGAGATTTTAGCTTTTGTTGTAGCCTTCCTCCTCACAAACCCCATTCGCCGTAACAGATACTTTGCCCATCCTTCTGTCAAAGCGATTTGTTGTAATAAGTTGGCATCTTTGTGCATGAGTATACCCTCAGCACTAGCTATAACAACAGCAGTGTTGATAACAAGGCCCTTAGCTCTTAGAACCCCAACATACTCCCTGACCTGTTTATCGAGTTCTTCACCCAGCTTGAGTGGTCGTCCAGTCTTTTTCAGACAGAGTTCTCGTGATTCTTCCTGTTCAGAATCGTCATTCACAGTGCCAACAGATTTATTATTTGCCAAGTCTGCCTTATATTTATTCTTCCACCTCCTAACAGTAGGTTCTTTCAAAGACGCAAATTGATCAGGGTATTTGCTGGCAAAATATCTCATCGAAGCGGTTGTTCCAAACTGTGCCGCTCGCTTTGCAATAGCAAATCTTTGGGCATCACTCACTTTTATGTAGTTACCCCTGCTGGAATCAGCATCACTGGAGGATTTCGTTGACGGCGGAGGTTGTAGCTTAGACGATACCCTTTCATTGGCCGCTTCGATTGCTCCCGGTGGAACTTTGCTGCTTAACGGTCCATGTGGAGCAGGTAGAGCAATATCTTCTGTCTTCTCTTTTGGTAGCGGTTTGAAATATTGAAGGATAGACTTCATCACAATCCGTCAACGTGGCCACTCGATTGTGATCATGTGATAACTGTAAAGAAAAAAAATGGCGGTAAAAAACTTTGGCGAATCGAACCTTATTCGCCAAATTCGCCAAAGTTTTTTACCGTCAAAGTTTTTTACTATACGGTACATCATTGTGTTTGCTGGTATGTCAAATGTGTGGAAAAGGTACCTTTTCGCAAATCCAGTCACATATTGTATCTAATCAAAAACAGCCAAGCTGTAAAAAAGGTGCGGCCCCCAAAAAGGCCATGGTGAAAAAGATGTGAGATTCAAGGTGGCGGCCAAGAAATGGCTGTTATGGTAGGTTAATGGTAAAAATTTTAATAATGACAATTCAGGTGAATTTGTGTTGCCTACTCCTAAAATTCGGCACCAAATTCACCTGAATTGTCATTATTAAATTTTTTACCATTGACCTACCATCACAGCCATTTCTTGGCCGCCACCTTGGATTTCACATCTTTTTTCACCATCGCCTTTTTCCATTAACCTATCATCACAGCCATTTCTTGGCCGCCAACTTGGATTTCACATCTTTTTTCACCATCGCCTTTTTGGGGGCCGCACCTTTTTTTACAGCTTGGCTGCTTTTGATTAGATATAACTTCTTGTATTTGTATACAAAGAAGAGCTGCACGATGGATTTTCTTTAGAACCATCAGTGTTACATCATTATTATCCACTCTTAACATATCCACATCACAACAGCGTCATCAATCATCAAGGTTAACATTGTTCTACAAAATAATTAACAACTCACTACCTATCTCTTCCCGCACATTACCAACGTATCCAATTTCACACAAGGCAACACCACCTGGATCACTTTATCCAGCCACAAGCCACCCCTAACATTTATAAGTACAGATTCTACCCTAGAACGATTAAAGATTGGAACAATTTACCAGTTAATGTGATTGTATCAAGAGACATAGACGAATTTACTTACTTAATCTTAATTGTTGTAATTGTTAGTTTAATAGAATGCATGCATGTAATTGTACCTTTTTATATTTTTCATCCCCTGGGTAAATCAGCTGAGCTGACTGTCCAGTATCTGATCTTAAATCTTAAATGGTAGGCGTAAAAACTAATATTTTTATTCATAAAACTCAATTGTGTAATTGTGACACAGGTTGGATTTTGTCATATCTCGATGGCCTTTATCTGGATTCCCTTCAAACCACAAAAAGGCACTCCTACGATGGTTACTCCATCTACATAGCAATTTTCAGCTCATTTCTTCTAGGGGTTTACCCTGTGGGCATGACAGGAGTTCAGTCTAATTTTACGCAAATAATTAGTCATATCTGTGTGATTCTTTATTGGATTCCCACCAAACGTGGTACTGAGATCCGCCTTAATAAGCCCTTTAAGTGTACCAAATTTCAGCTTGATAGGAATATGCGTTTGTATTTTATGGCAGATTTTGCAAAGTGTGTGAAAAGAAGTATAGGAAGAAAAAAAACAAAGAAAAAACCCGAAATTTTAACCGCTTGCATCTCGGAAATGGCTGGGGCAATTTTCTTCACATTTCGTATGTAGACTCCCCTACCATGCGGGCACTTTTGGTTTAAATCATACAAGAGATCATGGAGCTACATATGCGTAAAAATAACGTTTTCTTTCTTCCTGTTAATATACTCAGGGTGTGGTGCACCGGCTTCTTGGGCCATGACACACTACTGTGTGTCTTGATCTTAAGTAAAAGAAAGAGCGAAGGGAATGGATTCACTTCAATGAGAGTATACTACTCTAATATCAAATCCACAATCATTTAAGTTTAGTGCAAAGGCTGGTGTGAGCTGAAATAAATATTTTTGTTGTTGGCCTCCAGGGGCTAAAAGGGGGCTAGTTGTGACCAAAAAGCTAGTTGTAAAAAATGACTTTTGGCTATTTGTAAATGATGATTGAGCTAGTTGTAAAACTTTGTTTTAAGTGAAGTATGCAGAGACCAGACCATAAAAGGCATAGTGAACTTTTGGTTGCACATAGCTGTAGGTGCATGCATAGCTTAAATTTGAACTGCCTTCCTGGTGGAGAAATCTACTGTAAAAACCATCTCATGTGGAGAAGGGAGAACAAAGCATTTTGTTGTTCTCGTAAAAAACATGCTGGTGTAATGCACCATGTGAAGCACTACTAGATAGTATAGGTAATGAAATATATCTTGTAGATTTAAAAGTGAACAACAACAGGTTACTAGAGTGTTTTATGATAACATAGGACGTGTACTTAACCGATTTTCAAAAGATATTGGATTTATGGATGCGCTGTTACCATTCAAACTACTGGATTTCATTTCTGTAAGTAATGAAATATGCAGTGCAATAACTGTTTCATTTATTGTTTAGTTAGGGTTACGTATTGTTGGTGTCTTTGTGACTACCTGTGTTGCCAACTACTGGTTATCCATACTTGTGGTTCTTGTTGTTGTGTCACTGCTTGCATTTCGACATTACTTTTTGTGTGCTTCAAGAAATATACAAAGACTTGAGGCACTGGGTAAGCAGAATGTGATATAGTGTCAGTTTTTAAGTGTTTTACTTTCTCCTCAGCTCGTAGTCCAGTATACTCTCATATTTCATGCACCATTCAAGGTCTATCCATCATCAGAGCCTACAAAGAACAAGCTAAATTTCTTAATACTCACCATTTCTACCAGAACGAGCACACTAAAGCATGGTACTTGAAGGTAGCCACTACTCGATGGTTTGGGATGAGACTTGACATATTGGGAGCAGTCTTTATTATGTTTGTTGTTTTTACTTCCATCCCACTGGCTGATGGTATAGTATGGGTTTTTATGTAACACTTTAACATATTGACTTGTATTTAGTTCTTGATCCAGCTCTTGTGGGATTATCACTGGCTTATGCTGCTACTGTAAGCAATGTACTGCAATATACTGTTCGTTTAAGTGCTGAAGTAGAGACCCTGGTATGAGATCATTGCATATTTGAATGATATAGACAAGTATACCTGTTATAGATGGTATCTGTGGAGAGGGTTGTGGCTTATAGTCAGTTCGACAGTGAAGCAGAACTAGAAACTATTCCACATGACAAAGCTCCTCATATTAAATGGCCTGACAAAGGAGTGATAGAACTTCATAACACCAAATTTAAATATGCTATCGATCATCCTTACGTGCTGAAATCGATATCTTTTAAGATTGAATCATGTGAAAAGGTTAATACATTGATATTCAATTAAGGATTGTAGCAAGTTGGGTGTATATGTTATATATTAGGTTGGCATTGTGGGGAGGACTGGAGCTGGCAAGTCTTCTTTGTTGGCAGCATTGTTCAGATTGGCAGAACCAGAGGGAGTTTTCGAAATTGATGGAATGCAAATAACAGATATAGGACTACATGATCTTCGTAAAAAGATATCAATTATTCCACAGGTGATGTGTGTAGTATGTTGTGGTGAGATATGTATTGTGTGGCCATGGATTAGTGTGTGTATGATACAGGACCCAGTACTGTTCAGTGGAACTGTGAGGTACAACTTGGACCCATTTAGTGAACTTAAAGATCACCAACTATGGGATGCCTTGGAAGAGGTTATGCTTCAAAAATACAGTAGTTTAGAGTAACAATATAATTCATACAGGTTCAATTAAGAGATGTTATACTGAATTTGGAGGATGGGTTAGAAGCACAAGTGTCTGAGGGTGGCTCTAACTTTAGCGTGGGTCAACGACAGTTGATGTGTCTAGCAAGAGCTTTATTGAGGAGGAACAAGATCCTTGTGATTGATGAAGCAACTGCCAACGTTGATCTAATGTGAGTGAAGATGTTAACTCATGAGAAGAGATGTAT
Organism: Dysidea avara; assembly: GCF_963678975.1. Lineage (NCBI taxonomy): Eukaryota > Metazoa > Porifera > Demospongiae > Dictyoceratida > Dysideidae > Dysidea > Dysidea avara. The sequence goes on along the minus strand of NC_089275.1, from coordinate 18,584,055 downwards.
GGTAGACACTTCTTTTTGACTACAGAACGGATGGTATAATTCAGGAAATGATACGCAGAAAGTTCAGCTATTGTACTATCCTTACTATTGCTCATCGACTGGAAACAATAATGGACTCTGATAGAGTACTGGTGAGTTAGGATGATGGTGAACAATGTGTAGATGTTGTTGATTTGTAGGTTTTATCTTCTGGTAAAGTGATAGAGTTTGATACACCATTTAACCTCCTACAAAAACAACACTCAACATTTCATAGTATGGTAAAGAGAACTGGTCCTGTAGAGTCAGAAAGACTTAAGGATATTGCCAGAACGGTGGAAAAATTGAAGCATGGTTCCAGACTATAGGTATAGCTATATTTCTTAAGTTGGAATAATTATTTCATTATTATAAAATATGTTTATTATAGATTACAACGCAGTATAATAATACTGCATGTATGAGTCTGTATCTAGACTAAAAAATAGTTAAACACGAAAGTTTGGTCTTCCTTGAACTTGGCAGTTACCATAGTTATGTTACTTCTTTTCATTTATTTCAGAACTGCTACTAATGAAGTATTACACATTGCCTGTTTACTCTTAATTATTGTTTACAAATAAATTCTTCCAGTTCAACTAGAAAACATTGTATAAGGTACAGCAAGCAAGATTTTCTGTGTCAAGTATAAGAGCAGAAGGGAATGAACCTTGTATATTGATAAACTAGTAAATGTACAGTGGCAGTAATTGAACTCATAAATTTAATTATAATACACTTGTGTGGATTCTATTTGATGGTATATATGGTTATAGCCAATTAATACATGCAAATGTATTTATTAGGCCTACGTCAAATATGCCATCATAATAAAAGCATAGCTAATAGGCTGGAGTACTATGCCAACATAATGCTGGCATATTAGGCAAAGTATAATTATATGAGAGCTCAATTCCATAAAAATAGACTCCCTAATAGAGCAGTCAGTGCAAACTGCAATAGAACACTCAAATACATTGTACAGTGTACATAGCTCCTTAGATCACTACTCTGTAATAGAACAGTCACATTATAGTGAAATACTCTAATAGAGCATTCACCGATTAAAATGTTCTAAGATAATTGTGACATATGTTGCTAACTTAATTAGGAGCATAATGCAAGCATAATGGGAATACTGTAAGAGCATTATGGGTGACAATATGGGGAAATTCCTGAAAGCATTTTGGGCAAAATTTTGAGCATATTTGACTCAGGCTTAGTATTTACACTAAAAAATGTATATATAGTATTTAATTAACTATAGTACAAGATAGTTATAATAACTTGCAGATGATCTGATTCAGTGATAGTAAATTTCGTCATTTTGAAATTCTTGGAGTTATACAGGTAGTTAGTACAGTGGAACCTCAATTATTCGAACTTTGGGACCAGGGGTGGTCCATAAGCAGTGCTCGAAATAACGTCCGACAACCGGACAATTTCCAGTCAATTTAATTGTTGTCCAGACATAGTGTCTGGATAACTCAGAATGCTGATGAGCAGCCTTACAAAAACAGTGGAATTTCATTAAGTAACTTGTTGATGGTTTGTGGGTGACCAGAAGCCACTGGGTGTATACCTCAGACAAACATTGAGGTTTGAACATCATCCTACTTGTACTTGTCAGCTATGAAGATATAAAATGTATTTATAACCTTGTTTACCAGTGTTACCTTTGACTTATGGGATCCTTGTAACTTCATTGTAATAGCTTAAAACTTCAGTTTCCCTGCTCTACTTGACTAGAAACAGTGTGTACATTATATGACATTGTTACAGTACTTTCAGTACTTGCTCCATATGTTAATCTGGTGTATAGGTCAAACTAGAACCATGATGCAGGACAGATTTATACTTTGGCAGGTCATTTACTGCTTTGTCCAGACATTGTGACAGATAATTTTTAATATACTATTTCGAGCACTGTCTATAAGCCTGAAAAGTTTGTATCTCTGAAACTGTGTGTAAACAGCCTTAAAACTGCATAAGAGAAAGTTTTAAAATATCAGCATTTTCAACTACCCTAATAGAACAGTCACTACTCTAATAGAGCAGCCATTTCCGTAGTTCGGTTACCAAGAATCCGGATAACTGAGGTTCCACTGTAGCCACCTCTTTGACACTGCTACTTTAGTGCAGACATTAATTTTTTGAAGATCATGCCATTTTGGCTTGATTAATTTCCTTATTGTTTTCTACCTAGACAAGAATATTACTGACTGATCATGAAGCATATCAGTTAGATTTAGTGTATTTAGTATCATCAGTCAGTTAGCTAAAAATGTAATTTGTTGTACTATTAAGCAACACCTTTGTTATGTGATGGTGTTGTTGTGGTTAAAATCTTTTCATTTAGTAGACTAGGCTGATACATGAAGAGGGCAGAGCTATAAATATGTCAACTCTCAAAATGTTAATCATACAGGCTCCAATACAGGTCCCCAGTAGGATGATACAGCTGTATTTATGCGATGAGCAAAAAAAGGGACACTTAATTAAGCCAAATCCTTTTGCTTTCAAAAATTAACAAGTGACTGTTTTATTAGAGTGTATCAGTAATTTCTGACTGTTGCATTAGAATGAAGTGTTACATTAGATTATCATTTCCTTGAGGTGTAAATTATTAGCTAAGAAACAGTCAAATAGCTAATCAATATTAATTTTGATAAAGTAGTGTGTTCAATATTAGTTTCTGTTTGGCATGCGTATTCAAATTAAATTTTACTAAAATATTTCTGGAATATATATTATACTTCATAGTATATAATAGGGGCATAATTCCATGAAAATAGGTTGACACTCCCTAATAGAGCAGCAAACTGCAATAGAGTATTCAGCTCCTTAGATCAATACTCTCTAATAAACTACAATCACTTTGCAGTGAAATACTCTAACAGAGCATTCACTGATTAAAATGTTCCAAGATAATTGTAAGAAATGTTGTTGACCTAGAAGTATAATGCAAGCAAGCATAATGGAAACACTGAAGAGCATTGTAGGCAAAAAATTTGGGAAATTTCTGAAAGTATTCTGGGAAAATTTTGAGCATATGCCTATTGTACACCCTTAAATAGCACATACGTCGGTCATTGCTGGTGAAGTATGCATTGGAAATTCAAACTAACACAACCACTCACATGCACACTGCTTCATTGGCATTGAACACAACATTGAGACTAGAATCATCAATTCTGCACTGTTTTCTAGCTGTGCACCATGTGTTCCATTGTTGCATAATTTCTAATCATGTATGTCATGACAACAAACCCTGTCTACTTGAATGGTGCCACTAGAACCCACCTTGGACTTCCCTCCCAGTTATGAGAGACAAGTTCTAACAATTTGCTCATTCTCACATGGTCCGTCATGCCACTTTTGCATCCCACATTCAAGTTGTAGGTTTTAATACAAATTGAGCTAACTAGAAAATGTTGTATAACACAGATGTGCTTGGGATTTGCTGGTATAGGTAAGATGTGAAGTGCTAGAATTTTTCAGCCCCAAAGGAATGATGTAATAACCACCAAGGCAGCTGAGTACATCATTCCTGAGGGTGTTTATAGAATCCTAGCAATGCATGTCTTAGTTACAATGGCTTTTTGTAACGGATTTTTTTGTAGCCGACAAAGTATGCAATTTGTTTGTCAAAAGTTGTGGCTAGATGTCTCTAGGTGTCTTACCCAGTAAGACACCTGCATGTGTACAGGTCTTTTGCCAGAATAATAACCCTGCATACTTGCATGCATGCAAGTCTTTCATGATTATTTCTACTGGACACTAACACCAGACATGGGGCCAAGTACATTTAAAAGTACTTAAGTAAAGTACAAGTACTTTTGAATTTTCCAAGTACAAGTACAAGTACTCCAGCAGCAATCAAGAGAGTACTTAAGGAAAGTACAAGTACATTTTGCTGTAGTAAAATATTTGCTGTATTCAGTGTATTGTAGTATGTAAGTGTGCCTAGGGGGGTTGGTTATTGTCAACTATTCTCTCTCTTAAACTCTTAAAACGCACTGACTTGAACAACAGCATTGGCGACATCGTTAATCGTGGCAACATGATACACAGTAAGGTTGGGGAAGGCAGTAGAAGAATCGCAAGAAGTTGTAAACTGCACCTTCATACAATTTTGATATTCTCATTGTACACCCACTGTGTACAAACTATGTACAATGTTTGCAGTACTTACAAGTACTTACAAGTACTTTAAGTACTCAAGTACATACAAGCAAGAGTACATAATATATATATTTATTTTATGAACTCTTGATACAAGTACTTAGCAAAGTACTTGAGTATAAGTACAAGTACATTGGGGAATTTAAGAAAGTATTTAAGTAAACTACAAGTACTTTCAAATCTGTACTTAAGTGTACTTAAGTATAAGTACTCATGTACTTGGCCCCATGTCTGACTAACACAGTGGCAGGGGGTTGGTGTACTTAAACAATACATGACATTTGAAGAAACTTTCAATTAGAGTATTTATATAGTTAGGTATTTGTGCAGTTTTTAAACCTGTCTATATATAGGTAAGTTTTGAAACCTGTCTATATACAGGTAAGTTTTGAGACCTGCCTGATTATGGCTAAGTTTTGGGGGTAAATTTTCCTAACCTTATTAGGCAGGTGGTTTGGTTAGGCAAGTTATTTAATACACAAATTTATTTATTAACACTCGTCACAAGTGCTGATGGTCTGTAGGACACCTAGCTGGTCCTACATCTTGAATTGAAAGTTGTTACACCAACTTAAACTGTTTGACTCAAAAGGTGGGAAATGACATGATTAGCTTATTACAATGGACAGTTTAGACAGGTGGCTTTATTATTTAGTGACTCGATTAGACAAGAAAATCCTCCAGGAGGGAAGAAAATCCATCCCTCCTGGAGGAAGACTGAGTGTGGCCCCGACTAGACATTGGGTGACCTGCAGTTCGAATCCTGGGGTTGGAGGGATTTTTTTCCTGAAAGTTATTCCTCCAGGAGGGAAGAAAATCCATCCCTCCTGGAGGAAGACTGAGTGTGGCCCCGACTAGACATTGGGTGACCTGCAGTTCGAATCCTGGGGTTGGAGGGATTTTTTTCCTTACTTTGGCCCCTTTTCTGTTACACCTTTCCAGCTATAGGTCATTAAGTCTAAGTCCTTGAAGTTAGGTTAGGTAATCCTAAGGCTGCAGCACATGTTGCTGTAGACCTTCAGTGCTGGTCACTGTAAAGTGTTAATAATAATAATAATAATAATAATAACAAGTTTCATCATTGTGTTAAATTTAGTTAGTTAGCTACTCACCAACAAAATTACACTCCATTAGCTAGCTATCATGTGCTTAAATTGGTTAGGTGCTGCTGCTACACGAAGCTTTCGTGGCTTTCACTCAGCTGCTGCGACGTCTTCAACACACCTTCACCTTGTAGATGTGTAGCACTACAACAGGGGGTTGGTAAAATCTCTGCTTCACGTGATGCACATAGCTACGAACACTGCGTGATTGATAGGCGTTCCCGTGTGAAGATGTGATTGGTCCATGCATAATACTGTGAAGCGTTGATGTGAGGAATACTTTAAACAATGACTGATCAGTACAAGTACGAAACACCAGCTAAAGATCCCAGGAAAGAGGCAAATCTTATTTCAAGGCTGTTCTTTGGGTAAGGTCAAAGAGGTAGGGGCGCTTATAATACCACCCCGAAGGATTGAAGGTCGTGAAGTCGGCAGGTCACCATATAATCGCCATAACTGCATAGATATACCCCCAGTACAGGGAACTATTCAGGGATTTAGCTATGAGGTCTTTATTCAGCTACAGTATTCGACGAGGTGTACAGTAAATATAGTTGTCAAGTCATGTAGCTACTGAATAGTCTCGTACCCAGACCGCTTCAGTTTTGCATTTGGGTCTGGGAGACTAGCTACTGAATTGAAGGTGTTACCTCTCCTCTATGGAAGCTATTAGCTGATTACTAATTTCTCATCCACAAAATTTTTGATTCTAATGTGGGCAGATCGAATGTCATTTTTCAAAATGCTCCACTAAAAAGGTCAACTGAAGCCTTTTACAAACAATGCTCAGATTGTACCATGCATGCATGTTTTCTGAGGTGCAAGAGATGTTTGCTGTGCTGCAAAAATGAAAGCCAGCCTTCTTAGCATCACAACATTTGCACACATAGCTTAGTGATAACAGCAATAAAATTTGAGGCAGTGTGGTGTAAAGTGATGCAGGTGGGACGAGAAACAATTAGCTAATCAAGTTCACCTGGCCTATAGTATGTTCACGTTGAGCTGAATCCTGAAAAACAGCTAAAAATTAAAAGTAGATTTTTTCTCAACTGAGTTAACATTTTAAGCCAACCAGATGATTATTGGTAACAGCAAAGGTGTCAACAACAGACAGACATGGTTTGGCTCCATTACGAGTTCGGGAAAGGACTGTAATGGACACTGTACTCATATGGCTTTCCCATAAGAAATGTATTGTGAAAATTTTGATTGGCCGTAAATATTATGTCAAACATTTGAACAACAAGATTTTGAAACATTTTTAGCGGGTCAAGCAGTACTACAAATGAGCCAAATTTCAAGGTTGTGTGTAATTGCATCCATGAGTTATTAAATGTTTTTGAGGATTCAGCTCAACGTGAACATACTATAAGTGAGATCATCTTGATAATAATAAGACCCTTATATGGCTATATACCTTATCTCAGACTCATGACCTGCTTCTGTACATTTTTACTACTATATCCTGTGTGTACTATAAATATAGTAATCTCTGCTATATTTATGTATCAGTGTTAAGGCATAAAATCACCACGAGGAACCTGTACACAGTAAAAACAAAGTAGTGAAGGTCACTACTAATTTCTGCCACAATACTCACTATTTCTGTGAATAGTGACCCTCACTACATGGTAGTGATGTTCGCTACAAAATTAGTAGTGAATGTCACTACACAAAAATAGTGAGTATTGTGGCGGACATTATAGTAGTGACCTTTACTAGTTCGTTTTTACTGTGTAAGTCAGCTAGATTGTTAAGTATTGTTAGATTGTTAAGTAAATGTTTTTCTAACTTTCTATTTATCTGTGTGAAAGCACACTCTTTACTTGATTACTTGTTTAATGGGCCTGACTGACCCACCTGGCTTTTTCATAGCTTGAAAATGAAGCTAAAATACCACTAGAAACTATATAAGCACAGGCCTTGTATTGTATCAATGAATTTACTATACTGTTTACCTGTAACCTAGCTCAGAAACACAATGACTATGGCTGCAAATAAGTTGTCGTTTTGTCTAGACCACACTCCCTTACTTGTATTTTGTTTTTATTCCTCCTTTTGTACTGACATTTTTATTTACAATTACCTACCAACCCTATAAACTCTAAAGATTTTCACCCATGAAACAATTAATCAAGTTGAAGTAGCCTAAATGATATGTTTTGCTCACCGCATCTATTGCTTAAGCTAATAATTAGACTGAGTTTATGTATGTTCACCTGAAACTTGGAAACTTTTTGCTACAACAGAGAGTACATTTATTTATGCCAAATATTTTGTTTTCAGCTGGCTAGACCCACTGGTGTGGACTGGGTATAGACGAGAACTAAAACAAGAAGATCTTTATGCTAACCCTGAAGGGGCCAGATCACAGAAGTTATTGAAAGACTTTAAAAAGTAATGTACTAACCATACTTGTTTGCTCATTATTGTCACGATTTAAATGGATCAAATCAAGACACATGGTAGTGTGTCGTGCGGCCCAAGAATTAAGCTTGCATGTAACACCATGAGCATATTGACAGGAAGAAAGAAAACACGATGTTCATGCATTCATAGCTCCGTGCTTCCTTCACAAAATGAAGCAATTTTTGCTGTGGACACACCCTCCACCATCAGTGGTACACATGCCAATTTGAGTAAAATCACTTCATGCATTCCTGAGATGTGAGACTTCAATTTTTTTTGTCAGGCAGTATTTTATTAGCAAACACAAAATTAATTACAACTACAATGCGAACTACTCTAGAACTAAACTACAAGCACAATTACAACAGGAAATTTGGCACACAGAAGCCAGGGGTATAAAGGCGTATCTTGGTACCAAGTTTGGCTGGAATACGATAAACAACCAAGAAGTTATTAGTGATTAGGCCATACCTATTTGAAAAGTTGTTGCTTGGATTTATTTTACAACAGAATGGGTTGGCCGGTAGGCAAAAAAAAGTTAACTACAATATCTTATTCTTAGCCGGATATGTACATGCTAGTACATGTACATGTTACTACCTGCAATTGAATACTAATTCTAAAACTAATAAAGGAACTGTACTTACACTGATAGCTAATAAGTTACCAATAATTTTAAATCAATCAAGATTATATTCTAAACAGGTACGTATAGTTCCATGACTTTTAACCTCCAAACTGTAACGTGAAACCTATTAATTTATCGCCCCCGACATGACAAAGTTCGAAAGAGCCAAGCACAAGAAACTAGTAGATGAATTAAAACAGCGTAGACAACAAGGTGAAACAAACCTGATCATAAGGCTATTTTTGTATTGTAATAATGCATTGGGATCTGTTAAAGTATTTTTTAACATTTACATTTAGTTATAAGTGATGGCAGCCGTGGTCTTTTTCCAAACACGGTGTTTGTGGGACAGATTCCTATCAAGTCACCGAGGAAGAACTGAAGTCTAAATCTCCTGGTTGTGTTTCAGCAAAATGTGCAGAGAATTATAGAGGACCCAGCATAGAGTAAGGAAACTATGGGTGTGAGTATGTATTTGATAGGCAGTGTCATTGTTGCTAGTGAACTGTTAAGTCGTTGTCCCCTCAGTATCATTTCAATCTTTACAAGTAAAATGATGCAAGTACAATGTTATTCAATAAATGCTTCAAAAGTTACAGTGCTTTGTTTACAACCATACATAATGAACGATTTTTTTCGCTTAGCTGCTCTACTAGTAATTTATTTCCTACCACCTTGGTGAGAGACAGTAAAAGTGTCTGGAGTCAAGGAGATAACAAGGACTCCAACTCGACAAAATGTAATTAGTCAAATTACGTTTAAATGGTATAGTGTACGTAAATATCCCGAGAGTGATCATGAGCCACTTCTGGTTACAAGCCATATAATAGATAAGCACAGTAAGTCACATTAAAGCTGTATGCAGACTTATCAAATTTCTTCTAATGAAAAACAGATAAACATAGCTAGTAGCTAGTTCAATGAGCACTGCACTGATGCTATCATAGATTTTCTTCACCAGGGGTGAGGAATACACTGGTTTTATGTTTACAGATAACTAGCATTATATTTGAAATCAAAATTGTACCAACTGACTGCTCTATTAGAGTATCTCGATCTTTTGCAGCAATTTTAAGGTGTCACGTAATCTATTTTTTTTCTTTTCTTAATTAAAATCTGTGCAAAATTGAGTCGGTCGGGTCTGAGCAACAACTTTTCAAATAGGTATGGCCTTATTCACGAAAATATCATCAATATGTTGTCACGCCTACAGGGTAAACTGCTTGTGGGAAGAAGCTGAAAACCAGTGCGTGGATAGGTTAACTATAAAACCTCAAACGTGTTGTGGTTTGAAAGAAATCGAGCTAGCTAAAGACCACAAAGATACAACGAAAAGACCAACAGTGTATAACAATTACACAATCTAGATTAACTAATAATAAGCGACTGCTTGCCACACCTATCAGAAAAACCGCTTGGAGTAATGCTTTGAAAATCGCTGTATGGATGGAGTAATCATTTTAGAAAGGCTCAATGGTATAGAAGAATCAGACTTAAAACCACGGAGTTATAATGCGCCTATCAATGTAATGCCCGAGTACCACAGATATGGGCAAGGTTGGGGATGGTGGGGGATTTGATTGTTAAATTTCCCTGACATAGTGGGGATGTGTCTGCACAACAAAAATCACTCAGGCACCAAAAGCATGTGATTTCAGTTTAGGAAGGAGTGTCTTGAGTGCTAGCTACTACTTTCATACTAGAATCCACTCAAACTAACTCATTGCTAGACCAATGCCACACAACTGTACAAATCCCTTCCTAGCTCCAGTATTCCCGGGGTTTGCATTGCCAGTACTTCACCAGTAGGCGGGGAATTGTAATTTTCAGTGATGCAAATCCCCACCTCATCCCATATCAGTGATAGTCGGAGATTACGTTGATAGGTGCATACAACTTGGTATAGAAAGTACAACATTGAGATACTCTAATAGAGCAGTCACCCTGATAGAGAAGTCAGCTGAGAAGTAAATAGTTCAGTACTCTATCAAAGCATTCATCTATATCTTGTAGAGAAATTAACACTGTATAAGCCACTCTGTATGGAACTTAATTATAAAAGTCACCCTGTAGAGAGATCAGCTAGAAACAAGTCAAGAAAAGCCAACCTGCAAAGTGTTATACCACATTTCAAATCACCCTGCAGCTAGAAACCAGTCACCCTGTAGAAAGTTGAGCTAGAAACAAGTCACCCTGTAGAAAGATCAGCTTGAAACAAGTTACCCTGTAGAAAGATCAGCTTGAAACAATTACCCTGTAGAGAGATCAGCTAGAAACAAGTCACCATGTAGAAAAATCACTTAAACTTCAAATCACCCTGTAGAAAGGTCAGCTTGACCCTGTAGAAGGATATCAGTTAGAAACAAATGATCCTGTAGAGAGATCAGATAGAACCAAGTCACCTTGTAGAGAGTGAGTTAGAAACATGTCACCCTGTAGAGGGTTCACCTACAAGAAAACTACCCTGTAGAAAGTTCAGCTATCTTGCAATTCTTTCTGTAGAGTTTAGTTAGGTTATGAGTCACTCTGTGGTGAGTTCAACTACAAACCATTCTCCATGTAGTCTAAGAGTACAGCTACATTGTGTCATTGAGTCCTCCTGTAGAAGTTTCAGTTATGCACATACACATTTACCTGTAAACAATTCAGCCTGTATATTGAGTTAATGTAATGATTAATCAACACAATAATTACTAAATAATGTTGTTGAATGTGCATGTATAGCTAAACAATTCGAAAAAGACAAGTTAAAAGAACTTTCCATAAGAGGCAACACAAATTTACCTGAATTGTTGTCATTAAAATTTTTGCCACTATAACCTACCATCACAGCCATTTCTTGGCCACCACCTTGGACTTCACATCTTTTCACCTTGACTTTTTTGGAAGTTGCACCTTTTTTACAGTTTGGCTGCTTTTGATTAGATTACATATATCACCATAAACAATCTATGCTTCTGTTTATTTATTTATTTTCATTGCTGTTAAGAAAACTAAGTCTTTTCCTACTTTAATACTTGTTAAGCCTACCAATGATTTGAGTATGACTTATACAGTATGAACAATGCTTAGTTCATGTGTAAAAAAATAGTGTGTACTAAATAGAGTAGCTATGCACTATTTGTATTTGTATTTGTATTTTAAGAATAAAGGCTTATGCCTGTACATCCATAAACAAAATTAATTATGTACTTAGCTATTCTAATTACTATACAAAATCAAATAAGCAATTACTGTAGTCTCTGTCCAGCAGTGTTATTGGAATAATCGATGCTAATAGTTTAAATACTCTTCAGAACAGAGAGATAAATTTATTGTTGATATTAATTACCCCTTAACCATTAGGGATGCGCAGAATATGCTGGAATAATTTCAGGAATATATATTAGGAGGTAAAAAGAATCTGGAATGATATGATTCAGAAACAACTCAAAATATCATACAGTATGGTAGTATTGTATATTAGGGATCATGGAGATTTGGGTTTTCCTAGCCAAAAAATTCACCCCAAAACCAGCTTCGCAACTCCATCCTGGCACCTTGGCAGTATTGGTTAGGTATAACCAAACCCAAAAGTGCCTTCAGTACGATCCTAAAGGCTTCCAATAAATTGTTACAAAATTTAAAAAAAAGTTTATTCAATGGAATTTTCTACTGACTAACTGCCTGCCTGCCCGATGCCTTCAGGCAAGCGTAACTCGATAATGGACATGATTTTTCACGCCCATTATCATGCCCATTTTCATGGCTATGGGTGTGATTTTTTCACTGTTCAACGTCACTTCGTCCTGAAACATGCCTTTTGGCATACCGCAGTACGTACAATGCACGCATCATGGACTTACCTTTGTCCTCCTTTGTGTCCCATTTCTTTTTTCTGACAGCCCAAAGTGTCGATTTGCAGTAGTGTGATGCATGGCTTCCCTACAGTATGTTTGTAAACCGGAATCATCCGTATTTTTTGTGGTGACTGGACTGATTGCAGAGATGATTCTAACATTGTTCTTTGTTTGTAATGCTGTGTAAGGGACTGAAAGTGAAGTATAATGACTGCTGCACTTTCAAGGCAGTAATTGATAGTCGGAGGCACGTGGATCGTTGCATTTTCGTGGTGACTGGATTTTTGCAGAGGCACTTTTTCTACTGTTTCTTTTGTCTGTAGTACTGTGTAACGGACTGAACAAAGCTGAAAGCGAAGCGTAATGGCCACTGCACTTTTGAAGTAGTATATGATAGCTGGGGCGCACGTTCAGACGAAAGCATTAATTCTGGCACCATCCTTTCTTTTGATGCAGTAAGAGTGGGTTCACCAGTCATAATAATAATGTTACAAAAATAGGAAACAAACAAGTTTACGGAAAAATTAGAAATTCTAAGTTCAATTAGGGATCATAGAAAAAAAAGCAGAGAAACAAGCTACACCTGCAAATGGATTAGGGATTAAATGTTCACTAGTATATCTGCAGGTGTAGACGACTTCCCTTGTTTCCCTACTTTTTTTTCTATGATCCCTAATTGAATTTAAAATTTCTAATTTTTCCTTAAACTTGTAGAATAATGTTGGAGACATCACTTAAATACTACTAGTATAAAACCAGAGAAAAGCAGTCACCCAAAAGTAAAGCGACTGTTCTATTGGAGTATCACAATCTTTTAAAACTACAATTTACACTTGCTATAGTATTTGCCTCGAAACTTTCAGAAGAAAACAACTACATAATTATCATGAATGACTCCAGGAAATTGTAGTGGGAATAATAAGTGAAGAAAACAGAATTGCTAAAAAGTATAATAGGGAGATTTAAAAGCATAACTATTTTGCTGGTCCCTGTCAACCATTCATAGGAGCATATCTGGTGTACAGCGTAATGAAGGTTTCATGTTAACCTATGAAGTTTCTTTTGATAGTCTGCTGAAACTCCATTAGCTTTGTTATGCAGCATTCTCTACAATTGTTAATAATAGCTACTGAACACGAGGATTTGAAACTACGATGATACGCTAAATAAAATTTATTGAGTGACAAACAGCATTAGAAGATTTAAGCCTTTAAGCACTTTATTTCAGGATACCTTATTTTCTTGTACACATTGATATATCTTCATGCATGATTAGCTGTGTAAATAATTGTCACACAGGTATTGGGCTCTTGAATTAAGACGTCAACAAAGGAATAAACAGCCAAGACTATGGTTAGCCTTACTTCGATACTTTAAGGGAGTAATACTTCTTTATGGCATTTTGAATTATGTTGAGGTAGTTAACATTTTAAAACTCAGTCAGTATTATAATGAGTGAAACGTGACAGGTAGTAATACTTCTTGTACAAGCAGTACTGGTGGGTAATCTATCACAATACTTTTGTGAAAAGAACAGTTTAGAAGAAGAATTGTCCATAGCACAAGAAGCTAATAATTCCACTCTGGTGAATTCATTAGAGGATGAAATTGAAATGGCTACTAGGAATGCTTATTTGTATGCAGCTGGAGTCACCGCAATCACGTTTGTTATAGCTGTGTTGCATGCCTGGGTGTTTTATCTGGCTAGCGCTACTGGTATGAGAAACAGAATATTGCTTACTGCTGTCATATATGAAAAGGTAACAATTCTGTGCTTGTATATGTATTTACGTATATATACATTTAAAAAAATGGAGCTAATTTCATTATCACTACAGTATCTTGGTCAGTGAAATTTTGTGTTCAAGGGTATATAGCAACCTATTAAATATACCCCTGTGATAAAAGCATTCCAAGATAGTTTTTAGAATATACTTATGCATGTTTGATTTTCTCCTTCTTTGTATTACTAATGTATGGTGTTTCACACTTTTTGGGTATACAGAAACAGTGGTAAAATGTAAGTACTAGTTCTAAAAGACTTTAACTAACCGTTATAGTAACAGACAGCTAATCTAATCCTTATGCATAACCTTATGCATAACAGCTAATCCTTATGCATAACCTATTGGCCCTATATAGCTAATATTGTTGTCTAATTATTTCAGTGATAAATTTCAGTAGACAGTCTACATGCCATTTACTTCTAGATCCAACCATGTGAGCATTATCACATATGATAGTTTTAACTGGCAGGTACTATACAGCTAGCATACGTGTGCTTAGTTTTAATTATCATGACATTATTTCTCATTATAATTGATAGGTTTAATTGTACCTTTTTTCATGTTTATTATATAATTATTAGATCCTGTACCTATCCCACTCCACCATTGGACAGTTATCTATTGGACACATTGTAAACCTTGCCTCTAATGATGTCCAGAGATTTGATGTGGTAATGTGTATATGTAGTACTTGATTTATTTTTGTGTTGTGAAATTAATTGCTGCATTAAAATTGGTGGTAGCTATAGGGATTGTGAATGCTTTGTTTTGTGATTGATTAGAAAAAAAGTTACAACTTTGGTAGTATTGGCCAGGCACAGTAAAGCCTAGTTGTACCTTCAGAAAACCCTAAAGTTCTTCTGATTAGTTTTTACCAAAATTCTGAACAGTACATTCAGACGTTACTATAGCAGAATCATCTACCCAGTCATCCAAGATGTGGAGGGTGCTCTAATCCTCTCTCACCCACTAGCTTACCTCCACATTTATAAAGAAATGTGATGCCAAGTTGTGTACATTGTTATTGCCAACACCACATTAAAGAAGAGGATAAACAAAGTAGGTGCAAGAATACATCTCCATTGGAAACCTCAATTTTAGCCAATCCCCCTCTCCAGAAGTGAATTTCTAGCTTGCATGTTCTCATGCAGGGATCTGGTCAGATCAGGTCCCTGCATTAGACCAGCCTTAGGTAGTCTTCATTGCAGTCCTAGGTAGTCTTCTTTAAGTCTATAAAAGTATAAAACTTTTGTGTCATGTTTCTACTACTGTAGCTGACATGTCATGTTTGCGCAACCACAATTACACCAAATAACAATCCAATTGTCACACAAAGAAAAGTCATCTTTCTTTGGTACAGAAATCAATAATGCACACATGCACACACACATGCACACACACATACGTATGAACACTACACAAACACACACAATACACTACAAAGCCGACACTCACACACAGACACACACATGCTCACTACATGCAAATACACATGCTACACCCCTCTCCACACACACACACACACACACACACACACCACCCACACACACACACACACACACACACACACACACACACACACACACACACACACACACACACACACACACACACACACACACACACACACACACACACACACACACTACTCATTTACACTCATAATATAGTACATCACCCTTGTCTGGCTATATCAGCAATTTTACACAAATCTCCTTAGGGCTTAGAGTTTATCAACATGTGGTGGATATTCCCCCTATCAGCACCACTGGCTGTGTACTTCTTGTGGAATGAAGTAGGACCCAGCTGTTTGGTTGGCTTTGGGATCATGTTCCTACAACCACCACTTCAATATATACTAGCACGTGTGTACACCAGGATGTGGTATGTTGAGGTTGAGGACATGATAGTGGTCTCTGATATCCATGGATGTTACAGGTTGAAGGCAGCTAAAGTGACAGACAATAGAGTGAGAGTGATGAATGAGATCATCGGTGGTATGAGACTGATCAAGATGTATGCCTGGGAGTGGGCATTCCATGAATATGTGAAGAGGATAAGAAAGTTGGTCATACGTAGCAGTTTCATCATTATCACAATAGTTTATTTTACATGTGTTAGGAAAGAGAGCAAGATTATCACCACAACTAGTATGATCAGATCCTTCAATCAAGGACTCTTTTATGCACTAATCACTTTACTCAGTTTTGCCACTTTTTCTACATATACTGGACTGGGAAATGTTCTTACTCCTAAGAAAGTGTTTATTGTAATCACTGTCTTTGCAGTTACAATAATCTTTTACTTCTTTACAGTTGTGAACTGTTTACTAGGATTGTCAGACATGTGGGTTGCTTCAAAACAAATTCAGGTAAACACAAAGTAGGAATTCAGGTCTATAATAATTGTCTCACTATTCACAGAACTTGTTACTACTTCCAGAACTGAGTAATATTACAATAACATAATTATAGTGATGAGGTCAAGACAAGTAGTAGATCATGTTCCCCTAATGTGATGCTTCCTCTAATGTTGGTCAATGAAGAAATCACTACTGATAGTGGAGATGGATCATTGTCCAATGGAGTAACTCCCAGGATTATAGTCAATAATCTAACAGCATCCTGGACACATGTTAGTGCACATGTTAGTGTATAGCAGCTCCCATGACCAGATTTGATAGAAACATTGATGTATATTATACACATTTATTCTGAATACCTAGCCACTTTTATACAATACTAATTCTGATAGTGCTAAGTTTTTGGGTCTGGAAACATGTGCCAATATTGTTACCCTATCCTTAAATGGCCAATTAGTATACGAGAAATGCATTTATAGCGTATAAGTAACTGAGAGTAAATTTGAACATTTGATTTAATGCATTTTGTCACCCTTTAGTGTTGTATGTGTGTTAACTAATTTTCTACTGTAAGTGTACAAATTTTCAAGAGACTTATTAATTTTATTTCATAGTTGCCAACTGTATGCAAATTTTTCATCCTTGAAACGTAATCATCAACATTAGCTCTATGCTATAACATGCTATACAGTAACAGGTAACCTGAGTGAAAAACAAGTGACCCACAAAAATACCATGAAAATACTGAAATGTTTTAAACCATAATTATTTCATACCGTACATGCAATTTGACAATGTATGTGTGAATATGGTAATTATTCTCTATGCATACACATATTGACTAAATGTTTGGTATTTGTGCATACATTTAGGCCAGAGAAAACATTGTTTTAAAAGACATCAACTTCACTGTAGATCGGGTGAGATATTTAGTTTGTAGACAAAGTGATTATAACCAGTTGATGTAGTCAAACAGGTTATTAGCTGTAATTGGTCCATTTGGATCAGGAAAGGTGACATGTTATGCTAGTTGACTATTCTAACTGATCTTCATATCACCAACTATAGTCATCAATACTACAGTGTCTACTGAGAGAACTAGAAGCATTGGATGGGTCAGTAGACATTGAGGGTAGTGTATCTTATGCTAGTCAGGACCCATGGATATTTTCTGGAACGCTGAAAGAAAACATTTTGTTTGGACAAGAGTATGATGAAGTTTGGTACAAAAGAGTAGTGGAGTGTTGTTCACTAGTTAAGGTATATAATATTATCCTTACATTCTCATTGCTACAAGGTAAGGTTAAATATTATCACGGTGGTTATACCTGTACGATGAAGTACTATATGTTTAACTGTAGGATATTGATGAGATGCCATGTGGTGATAAAACTTTGATAGGAGAACGAGGAGTGAACCTTAGTGGTGGTCAGAAGGCTAGAGTGAACTTTGCCAGGTGTTATAAGGATGTTAGTAGACAAGTAGTTTAAATCCTGTGTGTAGGGCAGTGTACAGGGACAGTGACATCATGTTATTGGATGATCCTCTGAGTGCTGTAGGTGCTGCAGTGAGCAGACATCTGTTTGATAGGTATGTAATGTTCAATGGAATGAATAGGTGTTAGTTGTTTTCTTATAAGGTGTATGTGTGGAGTGTTAGCTGATAAGTTGGTGATCTTAGTGACCCATCAGTTACAATATGCTGAACATGCAGATCGTATTCTAGTACTAAAAGAGGTTTGTGTTAGTTAAACGAAGTGACAGTAACGTTATTTGGTTCAGTAGGGGTGTGTACAAGGATATGGAAATTATGAGGAGTTAAAATCAACTGGCCTTGACCCTACTGAACTATTTGATGATGTAGAAGATAAACCGTCTGATTTAGTAGTCCAAAACGTTGTAGAGGAGTATGAAGATGTAACAGAAGAAACAAATTTTGACTTACCTAAAAGTCCAATTGATCCACGGCAATTATTATTAAATAGGGCACTAAATCGTGGTAAACGGTTACATTCTGAAAGTTCAGTGCCAGATGAAATGTCTTTACATACTGTTCCTTCAATGTTTTCCCTGGTGTCAATTCCCAGTCACTTTGAGGGTTTAAACATCAATACTGATTACAACGAGGTCGGTGCATGGCTGTGTACAATATGTGTTTAAATGGCTCCTGTATTCTGTAACTGTTTGGTCAACTTAAAGGCTTTAGAGATTATTGGTCCTAAGAACACAGGCAATTTTAATGCATGCATACTGTTAATAGGGATCATGGAGATATATATATATTATGGGCTTTTTTTCCCCAAGAATATCACCCAAAAACCAGCCTCACTTGGCAGTATTGGTTAGGCATAACCAAGCCCATAAATGTCTTCAAAGTGACTCCAAACCCTTTCAACAAGTTTCTATGAAATTTATGTTTTATTTAATGGATTTTTCTGATAATTGACTGTCAATGGCGCCAGCTAAGCCTAGCATGACTATGGATAAGACTATGGGTTTGATTTCTTCACTGTTCAACATTGTGTCACCTGAGACGTGCCTTTTTGCCAACTGCAGCAGCTACTAACAGTACAATGGGTCCTCCTTTGTATCCATTTCTTTCTTCACTACCGCATAAGTGTTGATTGGCAGTAACTCAAGGCATAGCTTTGGTGTTTTATTTTCCAAGGCCAGATCTAGCAGTATGGCCTATACAAAAACGGCTGTACCAAATTTTGAGCATTTATTTCCAAAAAATAAAACAGAAAGAAAATGTACATGTGCGGTAATCAAAATGTGCACATGTGATTTCTATGGTGAGCCTGTATTAGCAGGATGGTTCTTCATGGATTCCTTATCATCAGTGGACTCACAGTTTGATTAGTGGACTCATGTTTTGATTGCAGCTGTTGTATAAAGATGCTTTTTGTAATAGTTCTGTTGCGTGGGGAATTGGCCAGAATTTATTTTCACTATCAAGACACACGATAGTGTGTCGTGCGGCCCAAGAAGCCGGCGCGCCACACCGTGAGTATATTGACAGGAAGAACGAAAACGTCATTTTCACACCTTTGTATCTCGGTGATCACTTATCTGATTGGAACCAAATTTGCTACACAGTTTCCCGCCAGCCAAGGGAGTCTACATTCCACATTTGAAGGAAATCGCTCCAGCCATTTCCGAGATACGAGCTGCCAAAGGTTCGTTTTTTTTCTTCGTTTTTTTTCTTCTTCGTCTTTTCGCACACTTGCAAAAATTGCTATAACAAGCAAACGCGTACTCTGATCGCCTTGAAATTTGGCACACAGAAAGGGAGTCCAAAGGCGAATCCTAGCATCAAATTTGGTGCAAATCCGATGAATGGTTCAGGAGTTATGACCGATTATTCGCGTAAAACAAGATCGATTTGTTGTCACGCCTACAGGGTAAACCGCTTCATGGAATAAGTTGAAAATTGCTATGTAGATGGAGTAACCATCGTAGGAGTGCCTTTTGGTGGTTTGAAAGGAATCGAGATAAAGACCACGGAGATATAACACAAAACCCAACCTGTGTCACAATTACGCGATCGATTTTTATGAATAAAAAAGTATTAGTTTTCACGCCTACTAGGCAAACCGCTTAGAACAATGAGCTGAAAATCGGTGTATAGCTGGAATACTCTTCATAGAAAGTCCTTGCAGTAGTACAGAAGAATCGGATTACAAACCACTGAGTTATGATTCGAAAGCCAACTCCGTGTAGCAAATGCGAGATCGAGATACTCTAATAGAACAGTCACCCTAATAGAGCATTCGGCTAATTTATTTACTCCATTATAGAATTTTATTACATCACAAGTTATTCTGTAGGGAGTTCAGCTGCAAACAGTTAATCTTATAGACAGTTCAGCAAGAAGACAGTCACCATGTGGAGAGTTAAGCAAATATATCACTATAGAGATTCAGAACATTACAAGTCACACTGAAGAAAGTTCAGCTATAAACAAGTCATGCACTGTGTAGAGAATTCAGCTACAATTAAGTCACTCTCTAGAGAATTCAGTTACACAGAATTCAGCTACACACAAGTCACTGTGGAGAGAGTTCAGCTACAAACAAATTACCCTTTAGAGTGATCAGCTACAAACAAAACATTTTGCAGGGTGTTCAGCTGCAACAAATCAACCTTTAGAGCGATCAGCAATGAACAAATCAACACAAATCTACCTGTAGAGAGATCAGCTAGAAACAAATCACCCTGAAGAGAGTTCAGCTGCAAAAAATCACCCTGTAGAGACATCAGCTAGAAACTAGACACAATGTAAGGAGTTCAGCTACAAGCAATCACCCTGTAGAGAGTTCAGCTAAAACAAATCAACCTGCAGAGAGATCAGCTACAAACAAATCACCTTATAGAGAGTTCAGCTACAAACAGATTACCTGTAGAGAGATCAGCTACAAACAAATCACCTTATAGAGAGTTCAGCTACAAACAGATTACCTGTAGAGAGATCGGCTACAAACAAATCAACCTGCAGAGAGATCAGCTACACACAAATCAACTTGTAGAGAGATCAGCTACAAACAAATCACCCTGTAGAGAGATCAGCTAGAAACTACACACAATGTAAGGAGTTCAGCTACAAACAAATCACCCTGAAGAGAGGTCAGCTACAAAAAATCACCCTGTAGAGAGATCAGCTAGAAACAAATCACCCTGAAGAGAGGTCAGCTACAAAAAAATCACCCTGTAGAGAGATCAGCTACAAACAAATTGCCCTGTAGAGAGATCAGCTACAAGCAAAACACCCTGTAGAGAATTCAGCAACAAAGAAACCACCATGTAGAGAGTTCAGCTACAAACAAATTACCCTGTAGAGAGATCGGCTACAAACAAATCAGCCTGTAGAGAGTTCAGCTAAAACAAATCAACCTGCAGAGATCAGCTACACACAAATCAACTTGTAGAGAGATCAACTACAAACAAATCACCCTGTAGAGAGATCAGCTAGAAACTACACACAATGTAAGGAGTTCAGCTACAAATAAATCACCCTGTAGAGAGTTCAGCTAAAACAAATCAACCTGCAGAGAGATCAGCTACACACAATTCAACTTGTAGAGAGATCAGCTACAAACAAATCACCCTGTAGAGAGATCAGCTAGAAACTAGACACAATGTAAGGAGTTCAGCTACAAGCAAATCACCATGTAGAGAGTTCAGCTACAAACAAACCAACCTGTAGAGCGATCAGCTAGAAACAAATCACCCTGAAGAGAGGTCAGCTACAAAAAATCACCCTGTAGAGATATCAGCTAGAAACAAATCACCCTGAAGAGAGGTCAACTACAAAAAAATCACCCTGTAGAGAGATCAGCTAGAAACAAATCACCCTGGAGAGAGGTCAGCTACAAACAAAACACTTTGCAGAGAATTCAGCTACAAACAAATCAGCTTGTAGAGAGATCAGTTACACACGAATCAACCTGTAGAGAGATAAGCTAAAAACAAATCACCCTGTAGAGAGTAGCTACAAGCAAAACACCCTGTAGAGAGTTCAGCAACAAAGAAACCACCATGTAGAGAGTTTAGCTGCAAACAAATCACCTTATAGAGAGTTCAGCTACAAACAAATCACCCTGTAGAGAGATCAGCTAGAAACTAGACACAATGTAAGGAGTTCAGCTACAAGCAAATCACCCTTTAGTGAGTTCAGCTACAAACAAATCAACCTGCAGTGAGATCACCTACAAAAAAGCACCTTGTACAGAGTTCAGCTACAAACAAATTACCCTGTAGAGAGATCGGCTACAAACAAATCAACCAGTAGAAAGATCAGCTACACACAAATCAACTTGTAGAGAGATCAGCTACAAACAAATCACCCTGTAGAGAGATCAGCTAGAAACTAGACACAATGTAAGGAGTTCAGCTACACAAGTAAACCACCCTGTAGAGAGTTCAGCTAAAACAAATCAACCTGCAGAGAGATCAGCTACAAATAAATCACTATACAGACAGTTCAGCTACAAACAAATTACCTTGTAGAGAGATCGGCTGCAAATTAATCAACCTGCAGATAGATCAGCTACAAACAAATCACCCTGTAGAGAGATCAGCTAGAAACTAGATACAATGCAAGGAGTTCAGCTACAAGCAAAATCACCCTTTAGTGAGTTCAGCTACAAACAAATCAGCCTGCAGTGAGATCACCCACAAAAACGCACTTGTACAGAGTTCAGTTACAAACAAATCACCCTGTAGAGAGATCAGGTAGAAGAATTCACCTTGTAGAGAGTTCAGCAACAAAGAAACCACCATGTAGAGAGTTCAGCTGCAAACAAATCACCCAGTAGAAAGATCAGCTAGAAGAAGTTACCTTGTAGAGAGTTCAGTTACAAAGAAACCATCATATAGAGAGTTCAGCTACAAAGAAATTACCCCGTAGAGAGTTCAGCTAGAAGAAGTCACCTTGTAAAGAGTTCAGCTACAAAGAAACCATCATGTACAGAGTTCAGCTACAAAGAAACCACCTGCACAGAATTCAACTACAAACAAATTACCCTGTATAGAGATCAGCTAGAAGAAGTTACCTTGTAGATAGTTCAGCTACAACAATTCACCGTGTAGAAAGATCAGCTAGAAGAAGTCACCTTGTAGAGTGTTCAGTTACAAAGAAACCATCATGTAGAGAGTTCAGCTGCAAACAAATCACTCTGTAGAGAGTTCAGCTACAAAGAAACCGCCATGTAGAGAGTTCAGCCTCATACAAACCACCTTGTAGAGAATTCAACTACAACAAATCACCCTGTAGAGAAGAAGTTACCTTGTAGAGAGTTCAGCTACAAAGAAACCTTCATGTAGGGAGTTCAGCTACAAAGAAACCACCATGTAGAGAGTTTAGCTGCAAACAAATCACCTGTAGAGAGCTCAGTTAGAAACAAATCACCCCGTAGAGAGATCAGCTGGACGAAGTCAACTTGTAGAGAGTTCAGCTACAAAGAAACCATCATGTAGAGAGTTCAGCTGCAAACAAATCACCCTGCAGAGAGTTCAGCTACAAAAAAATCACCCTGTAGAGAGTTCAGCTAGACGAAGTCACCTTATAGAGAGTTCAGCTACAAAGAAACCATCATGTAGAGAGTTCGGCTACAAAGACACCACCATGTAGAGAGTTTAGCTGCAAACAAATCACCTGTAGAGAGTTCAGCTAGACGAAGTCACCTTATAGAGAGTTCAGCTACAAAGAAACCATCATGTAGAGAGTTCGGCTACAAAGACACCACCATGTAGAGAGTTTAGCTGCAAACAAATCACCTGTAGAGAGTTCAGCTAGAAACAAAATACCCTGTAGAGAGACCAGCTAGAAGAGGTTACCTTGTAGAGAGTTCAGCTATAAAGAAACCATCCTGTATATAGTTCAGTTACATTTCAAGTCACCCAGTAGAGAGATCAGCTGCAAAAAATATCCTGTGGGGAATAATGGGCATGTAATAAATATATGTATATAATTTGTATAATTACTAATAAAATCAAAAATAATTGAAGTACTAAAATTCTTCTTTAAGTTCTTTTCTTCTTCCTGTAGTAAAGAAAAAAAACACATGGGTTAAAAAAGCCCCAAAGCCATCCATAGGCCGGCTTTGCAGTATACAAATACAAAAAGAAGTGATATCTAATCAAAAACAGCCAAGCTGTAAAAAAAGGTGCGGCCCCCAAAAAGGCCATGGTGAAAAAAGATGTGAAATCCAAGGTGGCGGCCAAGAAATGGCTGTGATGGTAGGTTAATGGTTACATTTTAATAACGACAATTCAGGTGAATTTTGTGCCGCTTGCATTGGTCTTGGCACCAAATTCACCTGAATTGTTGTTATTAAAATGTAACCATTAACCTACCATCACAGCCATTTCTTGGCCGCCACCTTTCACCATGGCCTTTTTGGGGGCCGCACCTTTTTTTACAGCTTGGCTGTTTTTGATTAGATTATTATTTTCATAATGATTACTGGTGTGGTAAACATTAAATTTGAAGCTAAAAATGCTCCAGATACCATTTCAGAGCACTAAATTTTAAAAATTTGTAGCTGTGATGTCTTTGGAAACTGTGGCTTGAACTGTGAGGCTTATAGTCCACTTAGATGGCCTGACCACCATAGCTAGCAGTGCTAGATCCAGCCCTGTTTTCTGTAGTGTGACTGGATTGATTGCAGAAGTGCTTCTTGTACTGCTCTTCATTTGTAATGCTGTATGATGAGTGGAACAAAGCTGAAAAAGAAGTGAAATGGCGACTTCGCATTTCAGTCATTGATAATTGTGACACATGTTCAGTCATGTAATTTAAATAAAATGAAGTGCAAACCTACACATACCATATCACAGTAAATAAAGCCAACATACTTTAATGATAAAGAAAGAGAATAATTTATAAACTAGCCTTTTGGGTGAAGGAAATTGAATTCAACAACACAGATTCCCTCAGTTGAATGCAATGTCCATTAGAGAATTGTACATTAGTATAGTACCCTAGTACTAGCACCATGAAATGAATCTGATGCACTTGATTCAGGTTAGAACGTAAACCAATCTTGTAGGATACGTGAAACATAATGATGTCCTAATGATTCGTTGTATAATTTGTCGACTAGTTTGACAGGTTTAAGATCATGGGATCGTAGCTCCTATAACACATTGTGTGTGTGTGTGTGTGCGTGCGTGCGTGCGTGCGTGCGTGCGTGCGTGCGTGCGTGGGTGTGTGAGTGTGTGTGTGTGCGTGTGCGTGTGCGTGTGCGTGTGTGTGTGTGTGATACCAACTAATATGGTAGTGTTGCTATAATGGGTTGTTAGGGAACTGAGGAAATTTGGGGAGAATTTAGGCAAATGAAGTGCTAATTATCTGCACATGGCAAAACCAAATCAATCATGCTAAATCTAACTTATATGATTATTCAGTGGCTGCTGCTATCATGTTGTGTTGCTATGCATATATTGTGCTTTGCTGCAATCTTGTACTACTTATTGGAGACCTATTTGCTTCATGGTCAACTGTTAATCTAGTTTTGTATTGTGCCACATCTGCAATGTTTATCTGCCTGGCTTGTGCAAAGGTTATTTCACCCTACTCCAACGATTTCCTCAGTTGCCCTTTTACTTGTGTATAGATATCTGTACGAATGTTTATTTTGTTTTGTGTTGTTTTGTACACTTTATGGTATTGGTACAATGTTATGTGGTAAATATCTGCATGAGTGTTTGTTTGTTTGTTGTTGCATATACTTTATGGCTTTGTGGAAAATGTTATTGTGGTTAGAATTAGACAAAAGTAGACAATAGAGCTAAGTGTGGTGGAAGGGTGGTGTGTATAGCTAGGAAAACATTATATAGTCATGTCTATTTTGTATGTAGCTATATGCATGTACACATATGAAATCCATAATAAGTGGTGATTGAACCCTGGGGGCGTGTGCTGCTCGAGTGCACACTGGGGGTGTTGCCATACCAATCAGCATGTTAAACATGATTAATGTTAAACATGTTAAACACTCTTTCCCTTGATGTAGTATGCAATGGTAATGAGTTATGTATGTTATTGTAAAAAGGTAAACTGTAAGTAAAAATTACATTTGAGTAGGGGTCACAGATAAAAAACCCAATGAAACAAGGGAATCATCAGCGGCGGAGGAAGTAGTTGATATGAGGGGGGGCTGGGCTGACCCAGACTTATTTCTATAGTTTGGTAAGGTGAGACCAAAAAAAAAAAAAAAGGTCACAACTAACTGACAAGAGCTTTCCACCTTACCAGCTACCATTTCTAGCTGATAAACTACATAAAAATCCTTACATAGCTCGCTACACACTGACTACTTTATTAGAGTGACTGCTCTATTAGAGGCCAATGAAACTTGATTACCAGTTTCTCGCTCAGATTTTTGAAAATTTGATGCGGACGGGCGGTTATTATTCATTATTCACTATTTTTCCAAAAGCACAACACACATCCAAACATGACGATTTCTGTCAAAAAACAGTGAGATCTACACTGATTATTCTTGCATTAAATAGCTAAAGTACGTTACTAATCTATAACAAGTGATTTTTCCATTAGAGTATAGCTGATTGCTCTATTAGAGTAAAAGTGACTGCTCTATTAGAGTATTTCGATCTGAAATACCAATAATGAAATTCCATGCGGGTGCATCAAAAGCATGCGGGCGATGACGCGAAACTGCTAATCAAGTTTCATTGGCCTAGAGTATCTCGATCTTTATCACGGTTTTCAGCCCCACTCCAAGAAAGATAATTTCGGTGTGATATCATTCTGAGGGAGGCTTTAGCCCCCTAGCCCCCCCCCTTTCCGCCGCCTATGGGAATCATTATCTACATCTGTATATTAGCTGTACTAGTTGACATTAATCCAGTCACATATATATAAGGAATGCAATAATGATTGTTGTACAATACAAGGAGGCTAGTATTCATAACTTGCTCTTGGACTATGTATATAACACTGTTCACACTTGTACGTGTGCAACCATGCTGTATATAAACCTTCATGTCAGCACATTTTATGTATTGGACTGCAATCCATAAGTAGTTTCATATATGAATTAAAACATTGCTTTGCTTGTACTATATGAGATATAAAGTGCCTCAATGTTTATACATATTTTTGATTTTTGACTCAGGCCAGTGTTTATTAAGACTGTGTGGTAATTGAAATAAATCACACCTGATGCTTCTGTGACTTTTTGTGATAAAGTGACATTGTCATTATCCATTGTCACTCAGCCTTAGTAGCTATGTAAGAACCAGTTTGTGTGGTTGTATTTAGTAATGTTGTTGCTTCTAGAATAAGTGTAACTTGATGCCAGAAGAGGAGAGAGCTCATGATACCATTTCAAACAAGACTTACTTTGTATTTGCCAAAGAAGGTAGTGGAAGTCACTTAATAACAATAGCCCTCATTGTACTACTGTTAGCAGTAGAGGGTAGTATTAAATTGAAGCATTCAACTACAGTTTAAATCATGCAATATTTTCAGTGATTGGTACAGATTGGTGGTTGGCTAATTGGTAAGATGAAATTGTGAGGTAATCCTGCTTAGTAACCTGTGATTGTTAGGGCCAGTGAAGCTGAGTCTTGCTTACCAGAAACTGCTAACATTTCCACTGCAAGTTCTTCTGATTTTAACCTCACTACAGACCAAAGAGTTGGAATATATGGTGGACTTGTTGGAGTGACTACTACACTAATATTATCCAGAGCTGTACTGTGTTACCTGCTCTGCTTTGCTGCTACTAGTAATTTACATAGTAAAATGTTTAAATCACTACTACGTGCTCCAATACTGTTTTTTGATACTAACCCAGTTGGTGAGTACAGGATAATGTGTGAAGTATACAGTTATTATGTAGCAGTGATGTGTAATTTACACCAAACAGCCAAGCTGGAAAAAAGTAGGGCTGAAACAAATACTACAAATACTCGAGTACTTGTTAAGATCACATGACCCAGCTCACATGATGCATTTGCCATCAGGAAGTGACACAATGAAGGCTATAGAGTTAAATTGGCATAATTTCTTGTTAGGAACACTAACATCAGTACTTTAATACAGTGTGTGTATCATTGCTTAAGGTCAGTGTAAAACTTGTCAATTGGGTATGACTAAAAGTAGCTAGTATCCGTGAGCACTCGATTGTTAACTCTAGAGAGTACTCATATACTTAAAAAACCTGATAGTTTCAGCCCTAGAAAAAAGTGTCACCTTCAAAAGAATCTGGTTGTGGAATCTATGATGGTGGCCAAGAAATGACCACAGTTATGTAAATGATGACAGCATCTAAGAACATTAAAATTGTTGGCCACCACCTTTGATTTCACAGCATTTTCAGCTTCATATTGTTTGACGATTGTACTTTGGATCCTCTCCAAAATTCATCATAGTTATGTTAGCTACATTATTTTATTGTAAGCAAAAGGAAGAGCGACGGGAATGGGTGCACTTCAATGAAAATGGTCATAATTATATTAAAGGAGTATAACATTAAAAAAAAGAAAAAAAAGCAGCCCAGCTGTAAAAAGGGGTGCGGCCTTTCAAATATAGGCTAGTATGAAAAAGATGTAATATCAACGGTGATGGCCAAAAAATAGTTGCAAAGATGTTATACTGTTACTTAATTTGTAATATCTTTGCAGCCATTTATTGGCCGCCACCTTTGATATTACATCTTTTTCATACTAGCCTATTGTTGGAAGGCTACACCCTTTTTCACAGCTGGGCTGTTTTGGATTAGATACACTACTATATCAAATCCAAAATCATTTCATAAGCTCAGTAAAAAAGCTGATGTGAGCTGAAATGAATATTTTTATTGTTGGCCCCTGCACTTATATCCCATGATTGTGAACATTCCAATGGCGGATCCAGGATGGGGCATTTGGGGCAAATTCCCCCCTCCCCCCCCCCCCCCCTTCAAGAAATTGCATACAAGATCGAGATACTCTAATAGAGCAGTCAATTACTCTAATAAAGCAGTCACAACGTTCATGAGGCAGTGTAGCTTACCTATGAAGCTATAAAAGACGTGATATATTTGGTAAAGGATAACTAGTTATTATTGTTGTGACCTTTTTTTTTTTGGTCTTCAACAGTTTTTCAGCAAGGTGCCCCCCCCTCTTTCCAAACTCTGGATCCGCCCCTGCATTCTGCTCCACATTTACTGTTGAATTGGAAGTATAATTTTCTGTATAATGTCATCGAAATACCATCCCAACAATAACTACTTTTTGATGCTAATGTGCTGTCATACGGGTTGAAATTAATATCCATTTATGCTACGACTACAATGTAAATCCTAACTACTTTTTGATGCTAATGTGCTGTCATACGGGTTGAAATTAATATCCATTTATGCTACGACTACAATGTAAATCCATGCAGTGAAATTTTAAGCATCTTTAAAGCTAACAAGGCTAGTCGTCTGGTGCACTGTGCTCCCTAGACCATATACTCAAGTCATACTATGTACCCTATTAATTATGATCATGACTGTAGGAAAGAATGTATAAAATCCTGATCTCTGTATCCCATCAACTTACAACATTGATTTAAGACATTAATTTGATAAAACCAAAGAAAACAATAAAACTTCTAAGTTATCTACCTATAGCTACAGTATCTCAGGAGTGGCTTGAGAGAGTTTTCTCAATATTTAGCAGACAATTTCACTGTAAAAGTTGTTTATAAGTATGAGGGAAATTGTGTTATTGTTCTTCCTGTTGTGGTCTGCACAACACACTACTGTGTATCATTTTTATCTGTACACAAACAATTTGTGGTATTCTGTCTTTGTAATAGCTATACCATGGCTGCAAGGGATTTTGCTGATATACACACCCAAACCCCGAGGGCTGCTTGTAGTTAATTTATTTTAAAACTTTGTGCACATCATTGTATCTTTTCTTATCCACATGTTGCTCACATTTAGTTTTCACATTAATTTATTTGCTTTAGACCCTATTGAGGTGTGCAACCTAATTTCAAGGTGATTAGATTACGTATTTTGTAAAGATTGCAGAGAAAGGCATGATGAAATTTTGGCTGCACATAGCTGTAGGTGTATGCATTGCTTAAACTTGATAAGTGTACTGCATTCCTGGTGGAGAATTCCATTGTAAAAGTCATCTCATTCAGAGAAGGGAGAATGTTTGTTGTTCTTGTACAAAACATGCTGGTGTGATGTACTAATAAATCACACTTGACACACTACAAGATAGTATAGATAGTATGTTTTGTAGTTTTACAAGTGAAGTGAACAACAGGTTACCAATGTGTACATTTTATGCTAACATAGGTCGTGTGCTTAACCGATTTTCAAAAGATTGGGATTTATGGATGTACTGTTACCAAATAAACTGCTAGATTTCATTTCTGTAAGCAATGAAATGTACAGTGCAACAACCGTTCCATTTTTGTTTAGTTAGGGTTACGTATTGTTGGTGTCTTTGTGACCGCCTGTGTCACCAACTACTGGTTATCCATACTTGTGGTTCTTGTTGTTGTGTCACTGCTTGCATTTCGACATTACTTTTTGTGTGCTTCAAGAAATATACAAAGACTTGAGGCACTGGGTAAGCAGAATGTGATATAGTGTCAGTTGCTCAAGTGTTTTACTTTCTCCTCAGCTCATAGTCCTGTATACTCTCACATTTCATGCACCATTCAAGGTCTATCTATCATCAGAGCCTACAAAGAGCAAGCTAAATTTCTTAATACTCACCATTTCTACCAGAATGAACACACTAAAGCATGGTACTTGAAGGTAGCCACTACTCGATGGTTTGGGATGATACTTGACATATTGGGAGCAGTCTTTATTATGTTTGTTGTTTTTACTTCTGTTCCACTGGCTGATGGTATAGTATGGGTTTTTTATGTAACACTTTAACATGTTTACTTGTATTTAGTTCTTGATCCAGCACTTGTGGGATTATCACTGGCTTATGCTGCTACTATAAGCAATGTACTGCAATATGCTGTCCGCTTAAGTGCTGAAGTAGAGAGCCTGGTATAAGATCTTTGAATGATATAGACAAGTATACCTGTTATAGATGGTATCTGTGGAGAGGGTCATGGCTTATGGTCAGTTAGAAAGTGAAGCAGAACTGGAAACCATTTTACATAACAAAACTCCTCCTCTTGAATGGCCTGACAAAGGAGTTATTGAACTTCATAACACAAAGTTTAAATATGCTATTGATTATCCCTACGTGCTGAAATCGATATCTTTTAGAATTGAATCATGTGAAAAGGTTAATACATTGATAACCAATTATTATTCCTTTGTAACAAGTTGCATGTATGTATTGTATTAGGTTTGTGTTGTGGGTAGGACTGGAGCTGGCAAGTCTTCATTATTAGCAGCATTGTTCAGATTAGCATTAGCAGAACCAGAAGGAATGTTTGAAGTTGATGGAATGCAAATAACGGACATAGGATTACATGATCTTCGTAAAAAGATATCAATTATTCCACAGGTGACGTGTAGTATGTTGTGGTGAGATATGTATATGTAGCCATGGATTAGTGTGTGTATGACACAGGACACAGGACCCAGTACTGTTCAGTCGAACTGTGAGGTACAACTTGGATCCATTCAGTGAACTTGCAGATCACCAACTATGGGATGCCTTGGAAGAGGTTACTATTCAAAATACAGTAGTTTAGAATAACAATACAATTCTTACAGGTTCAATTGAGAGACGTTATAGTGAATTTGGAGGATGGGTTAGAAGCACAAGTGTCTGAGGGTGGTTCTAACTTTAGTGTGGGTCAATGACAGTTGATGTGTCTAGCAAGAGCTTTATTGAGGAGAAACAAGATTCTCGTAATTGATGAAGCAACTGCCAACGTTGATCTAATGTGAGTGAAGATGTTAACTCATGAGAAGAGATGTATGGTAGACACTTCTTTTTGACTACAGAACGGATGGTATAATTCAGGAAATGATACGCAAAAAGTTCAGCTATTGTACTATCCTTACTATTGCTCATCGACTGGAAACAATAATGGACTCTGATAGAGTACTGGTGAGTTAGGATGATGGTGAACAATTGTACAGATGTTGTTGATTTGTAGGTTTTATCTTCTGGTAAAGTGATAGAGTTTGATACACCATTTAACCTCCTACAGAAACAACACTCAACATTTAATAGTATGGTAAACAGAACTGGTCTTGTAGAGTCAGAAAGACTTAAGGATATTGCCAGAACAGTGGAAAAATTGAAATATGGTTCCAGATTATAGGTACATGTATAGCTATATTCTTTCATCATTTGAGTAATAATATTATCCACACATACATACATACATACATACATACATACATACATACATACATACATACATACATACATACATACATACATACATGCATGCATGCAGCATACATACATACATACATACATACATACATACATACATACATACATACATACATACATACATACATACATACATACATACATACATACATACATACATACACACATACACACATACATACGTACATATTTGCATACATACATATGTAGCTGCATGTAAATACATAATAACTACTATTTTGTAATCAGTTACTATACCACCTTTTGTTCAGCCACATAACGAACCAACCCTATAAATGTGGTACAGCACTGGCCTGATAAAACTAGTTCCAGATATCCAAGTTTGTTATATCAGATAAATCCCCATACCTTAATTGATACATTGCCCCATTACTATGCTGTACAACAGTTCTAAGTTTACCAAGTTTTGGTTGCTACCTTGTTCACAAAACAGTTACAAGTTGACTGGAGTCAACTGTAAAAGCTATAAAACTGGTTTTATCATAACGGGTCACATATATATGACAGTATTGTTGTGTATTATACATCATCTATGCTTAATAGGTGACTACATACTAAATAGAGTACATCATACACAGGATGTAGCTATTATGAAGAATTTATAAACAAGAATTTAATGTTCATAGCAACACAAAATAACAGGTAACCCCATAAATGCACAGAGAAGTATTAGAATAATATTATAGATATTGTCACACAGTAAGCAATTAACATTAAATATATGATTTATTTTATATGCATGACTTCTCAATGTGTTAGTAACATATTTTATGGGGTCTGCATGAATGCAAATATAAGTGCATTAATTTTACTGTGCTGCGTCATTGGCATAGCTGCAGAATTTTCTATAATTATAATTTATAAATGTGAGTGGTAGTGTTTACTGTTCTTGTTCCAGCAAAGGCTCTCGATACTCACGATAGTTGAAAGCAACTTCAGGAATGTTAGTGAGTTGAAATCTTTGCACTGTTGATCTCTTCCTAATCCATCCCATAACTGTGTTCACACCTTGTTGTATCTTGTTCCTGATCACTCCACCACACATGTAAGTGATGATGTGGTACACCACAATAAGAGTGAAGTGAACTGCAGCCATAGCAATAACTGTATTGATAATGGTCACACTGAATTTGTGATGCACAGCAATATATAAAAGTTGAAGATTTAGAAGTAGCAGTAGTTCATGATAATTGTGGAATTTATTTTTGAAGGGATGTGTTATTCCAGTCATTACACACATTGTAGCAGTGATAATGTTGCCAAATCCAAGGATAGTGTTTCTATCTAATGTGGAAATTCCCAGAAACACAATACGCATCACCTACTGTAAACCAGGCCAGTAGTAGAATTTATCTTTGTATGGTCCTTGATAAGCATCCAGTAGTGGCTTAAATTTGTTGATGTAATGGAATCTCTGGAGTGGCCTGCTAAACAACAAGATAATGGTAAAGGGTACTTGTATCAGGAATATGATGAGACATGTTATGAATAAGATGATAAACCTTACTCCAAGTAGTGGCACATTAGCATCTACTGACCACACTAATGTAGACTGTTCACTGGGTAGTTGAGTGATGGTGGAATATGAGAACAAGACAATGGATACTGTGTGGAGTATTTTAGTATAGGACAATAGGAATAGTGTAGCAAGAACTGGTAGTGCTCTACGTGCAGTGAGCCTCTGTATTTTAGTGGAGTAACGACTTGTAATGATGAGTGATGTAGCAATGAAGATGAGGTAGAAGGGAAATGATAATTGTAACCACATCTTAGCATAGTCATCCATACCATTGTAGAAACATGATGGAATACCCAAATCAAAATTAGCTAGTGATGTAAACATATAAGCTAATGTGTTAGTATGAAGTAGCACTGTTGCATGTATGCCAGTGACATTTACATAGAAAATGAAGACATTGATGGTTCCTTCAGTTACTGTGAGGTTCACAATAAAGAGCACAAAAACTAAGAGAAGACCAGCTATTGCAATAGGTATGATAAAGAATAAGTAGATATTGGAACAAAGTTGCGTAATATGATAAATGTAGGAGTTGTTGTGAGGTGTAGCAGATATCCAACTATTAGCAGGACGTAGTATAGTTTGATCATCAATTTTGCAACTGGTTACTCCATAATATTGTGTAAGTTTTGGATAGCATACACATTTTTTTGCCATTTTAATAAAACCTGGTGGACATGAATATTGCTTTATGTAAAACATATTGAGATAATCATTTGATCGTGAAGGAATTTTCAAAAATATTGCACACCATTTGTCTGTAGGAAAAACCACTGTACATGTCACTTTGGCACAGGTACTATTGGCATTTTGCACAGTTTCTATGGCATTGATAACACATGGTGTCACATATAACTGGTCGACAACAGTCTCAAATGCAATTTTTATTTTTGAGTTGGTAAACGCTTTGGTGTTGTAAGAAACGTATATATTCATGGTTTATCCAGAAAACAAATAACCTAATTCTTTTATACTACAATCAGGATGTTCATTATCTTTGCAGATACAAAGTGTATTTCTAGAAATCTGTGGTAATACATGATAATTACCTGATAAATTTGTATATTTTATGTACTTCTTGTGACATCAGATGGGAGCATGTTTGAAAACGATGATTCCGGATACCAGCGGCAAGTGTCTAGTGGCATATAATTGTAGCACTGTACTTGTGGGCTGTAATGTTTAGTATGAAAAATGATTGAATAGTTTTTATCTTTTGAAACTTGATCATTAAGTTGAGTATCACTATAATACTGAAAAATGCATAATGGAAAAGGCAGTAAACTCAAAATAAAAATTTTACAAACATGATTTTTGCATAAAATTAATGCAGTGTTTTCTGCTATAGCTACAGTTTCTTCACGGTTTTCATAGTTGAAGTCTATGATGCATATTGCTACATTTTTAAGAAACTTTGTTGTTCCATTTCGCAGGAGAATGAAACTGTTAAAATTTAGTTGAATAATACTTCTATACATCAAATTCATGTGAAACATTACGTCATTGATCAAAATAATGTTAGTGCTGAATAACTCAATAACATTACCATGTGTCACATTTTTTGTGTGATAATTATTAGAAAAATTACTGTTATCTAATATCAGTGTTCTGAGTTTTAGGTTACTTTTAGTGTGTAGCATCTTTCCATTACTATTATTATGGAACACAGAATTTGAGATAATTGCATCATCTGTATCAGTCAACGATATTAGTGCATCACTCAGTTCATTGTGTAGGAATATACAATTATTTACGTGCATAGTTGCATTATTTTCCATGATTACAGATATTAACTGAAACTGTGCTGCATTGTTTAAGAACCTACAATTAGCTAACTTAATAGTGCTATTTGTACCAACAAAACTAAAAAAGTTTCCAAGATAATTATTACTAGCAAACTCACAATCTGTTATCAATACTGCTGTGTTTCCTGTAATGTGAAATGCAGGTATTTGCCAGCGATTTATTTGTTGGACTTCTTGAATACTACTGTTAGAGATGTTTAATATGACCTTAAAATTCTTTACTGGGACATGTAGAACTAATAGACTAACTGGACTACTCAAATCACAATTATCATCACAATGGAATTTGTATGAATTAATTGAAATAACAGAATTATTCATTGCTAAATTTGTTCCACTGTAATACAGGTAAACTCCATAACACATGACATGACTAAATTTTAAGTCACCCAAAATATTGATTCCTATTAAGGCATACATTGTGATATATAGAAACTTTTTACTGATATGTATTCGATGAAGCAGTACGTTGCTGCACTCTTTGATAAGCAACATTGCATAGCCATAATCATCATCATGTAAAGGAGCATAACTTGTACAATCATTGATGGCAATACTGTTTATTGTTAAGTTTATGACATTGATAAATTTTACGCTAATAACAATACTAGCATTGCAAAGAATGACTACATCTGGTGCTGTGCCACTAGCAGTATTATTTCCAATGAGTGAAATGTTGTGGACATTTTGTATTATAAGATCAGTATGAAGGTGATGTATTCCTGGTAGGAAGAGTAGTTGAGTATTAGAGGTGAAGTATTTGGTGGCATTGAACAGGTAGTGTTTTAGGTTATGACAATGATGACATGTAGTGTTAGGATAGTAGTAATCATCAGCAGGTGTCACAATTTAAACACTACCACTTGTGGTACTTCGGAATAATGACAGGAGCAGTAGCAAAGCTTCACAGCAAACAATTGGTAACATTCTGGAAAAATACTGTAATACTTTCAGGATAAATGTGTAAATGCATAGAAATTATGTCATTATACTGTTTGGTAGAAATATCCCCCAAACAAAATCCAATTAATCATCCTAGGCCTAGAATATAAGTATCATAGAAATATTTTACACAACAAAAGTACCTTCATGGGAGGGCTACAGTGAATTTAAGGTAAAAATCTAGCATTGCAAACCTATATACAGTAGCCGTCATATAATTTTTTTAAAACTAGGCTGTATAGAGGATAAGTGGGTAGCCTAAGGATGCCACAGCCTAGGATGGATGGATGGATCATACAACCAGTTTCACTAAAAAGTGAGTGATATGATCAAACCCCAAAGTTAGTCAGTTATAGCTATTGTGTAGGATTATAGTTAAGCTCAATTAGCTAGCTATAACTACGTGGGATACCCCTACTTACTTTGACATATTAAGCGAAATATACATGTATATATTTAATTCCATTGCTAATGTAGCAATTTCCCCATACCTGTGATATACGGTCTGGTCTCTTATTTCAAATCCCTTAATGTTTTACATTTAGTAACTATTTCAACTGTAATTACGTATGCACTAGTAGTCATTGTTGATTTTTGCTTACACTCACTTGCCAACATGTAACTACACTGTAATCTAAATTTCACAAATTGTTCTTCCACATGCACTTACATGCACAGAAAATAGTAAAGTAACTTGTTTACGGATAATAATTCAATATTATAAGATTGGAAGTAAGGGTAAATGGACTATTAAGTAGCATAAATTTCCGTTTCGCTACTCAACAAAAGCATTAATGATGTCTTTCTACATTATACAAACACACAATATAACCGCAATTGTGTATAGCTACATTCTTTCAACATGTGCACCATATAATTTATTGCATCAACATAATGATCTTTACATTATGTGCTTGTACCAATATATGCCAATGTATATGCATATGGCCATGCATACTGGTATTCCTATGTATATGATCTTGCACAAAATATAGCCACTCTGTCTAGAAAGTCGTATATAATTTTCATCACAAGCCAATCAGTTTTGCACAACATGCAGGCTAACAAGCCATGCACTATCAGATTACTTGAATGTTTGACACACAGTAGCTATGGTAGCAAAATCTTTCTTTAGCAGAATCAGTACTACATGCATAGTGTCTTATTTATCCACTATATTATACTATTGTGTGTTAGTGTATTGGTACGTACCTATATAGTTTTGCTCATCAGTTAACAAACTAATCTGTTTATATATCATAGTTCAAATTCTCTACACCAAACCAATGCATGGGTGTCAGATGGCATTTTACCTGAAAGCTCTGTACATACCTTTTCACCCTCCAGCTTAGTATGAGTTTCCATTTGCTATTTATTAATATCTACAATAAAGTGTTACTTACTAGCACAAGTATTTATGATTAGAACAGGTGTTAGTATTTCACTATAATAAGCTATGCTCCAAATGCATTCAAACCCTTCAGCTTTCAAGCCAATTGACAGTGGAACAGACTACAGGTAGCTAACTACGTATCCCTACACCACACACACATTTAGTGAACATATACCTATCAATCCCATCATTTCTCTCGCTCATTGATGTTCTCTTGTGTAATTGGGTTCAAGTACTTGAGTTGTAAAATGCACAATTAGTAATTTCTTTAATGCAAGATGTGTTGTGGATTAAGAGTGTAGTTAATGATATGTAAAATATCTTGAACAAGACAGGGGCAAAAACGGGTTAGTTGTGGTCAAAAGTCTAGTTGTAAGTAGCTTTGGGCTAGTTGTAAATTGTACACTGAACAGTCACTGTGTGTATAAATTAAAGTTGAGCTATGCATTTGCATGTGCATTTTAAAAATCTTTACCATCTAACATTTAACTAAAAGTATATCAAGATCCAATCTTTAAAGAAAAGATTTTTACCAGCCATGCAGGTAAACAATAAGTTAATACTCTTTTGAATCTGTTGAATATTAGACAAATAGATGATTTTCTGGTAATACTTTGTGTCATTGCAATAGACAAACGACTGGAATGTAATAGTAGATGGTAAGTCATTGATAAACACCTGTATGCTCCCCTGAGGAATACCGATAAGTAGCATGAAACATAGATAATATATACTACGTACCCTGGTACGTAGTATATATAATCTATGCATGAAGTATGGCAAATGGATTCTGTTGCTGATTGTAAAATTAATATGAATTAAACCAGTTCCACAATGTACCTTACTCATGATTCCCATCCCCCATAATTTTACCAACAATTTGTTTAGTGGCATGCTATCAAATGCCTTATGGAAATGGATTGCATCAATTTCTGCCTTATAAGTATAAGTTAGGAACCCAGACCAAGGTTCTTCATGGTTTTAGAAACTGAGGTGAAGCCAAGGTTTCTAAAACTATAAAGAACCAAGGATTTGGTTCCTACATTTTGTTAAAATACTACAAAGTGAACGTGCTTGGTAGTCTAATACATTATTCAGTAGGTTTCTAACCAACTCAAGGAGATTTCTAATATGGTTTCGGTTCTATGAAATTTAGTAACCTGAAAGGCCTTGTGTTGTGGCACCTGAGCGAAGTGAAGCGGGGGTGCCACCACAGGGCCTGAGGGGTTCTAAATTCCATGGAACCCTGTGTTTTGATGTTTAACTTATTTAGACCACAGCATTTTGTTGTGCCTTCACAGCTGCTTATGACATGGGAAATGTAGCATTGTGTAGTGTTAACAAGTAGAAATACTCAAATGCAAGAGATTAGGCAGTAATTCTTAGGCAATACACTGTATTTCCACCTAACTTGAGTACTGAGACAATTCGATTGAGTTTTTCATAGGTATTTAATCCACTGCTGGTGCTACTGTACTTTTAAAGAGATGATGAATAGGTATTTGAACACAGCTTTTCAAATAAAACAGAGGAATGTTATAACACTATAATGCTTCTTGACAAGGAGAATGACTTTCTTGACTGGTAACACAGTGCATAAAATATGAATCCATACTTTCCATGATTGTAAAATAACAAGGATAAAGGCAGGAAATAATCAGATAACCTTCCAGACCTCAGCCCAACTATACACAGCTATTCAGCACTCTTTAGACAGAAAAGATTAGGTGAGTTAGTTAGCTGAACCCACACCTTTTTCTAAAAAAAAAACAAAAAGAAAACAAAAGAAAACAGGAAGAGTTTTCTAACAGACATGCATCAGCAGAGTGTCCTAGATATAGCTACACCATCAGCTGGTTGAATAGCAGTACCAGACATTGTGCCACCCACTTCTCATCTGCCATCCCCCAACCCACAAACCACTAAGGTGATTTTAAGAGGATCACGTGAGATCACGCGACAACATAATTAAATT
Organism: Dysidea avara; assembly: GCF_963678975.1. Classification (NCBI taxonomy): domain Eukaryota; kingdom Metazoa; phylum Porifera; class Demospongiae; order Dictyoceratida; family Dysideidae; genus Dysidea; species Dysidea avara. Next base: position 18,544,227 of record NC_089275.1, on the reverse strand, counting down.
CATAGATTTGTATACATTGCATTAATACACCCCTGTAGTTTACAAGCCATTGGTAGTTTTCTGCCTTATGAAAAAGTCAAAAAACATCATTACAGTAAATGCATGCACGTATACACACAGAGAATACATCACAGTACAACATGGCAAAGCAAACCACGATATACAGACAATGATTATGCAAAGCCATGTGCTATATTAGGGAGTTTTGCAAGCCTTTTTCTCATGATCATCGTGTCCATCACTGTACACCCAAAGTTGGCAATGAGCATCACGGCATTCACTGGCATGTAATTATGGACCATGGATGGCAAACTGAAGCTGGGCAACAATCTTCAACATCATAGCTACTGTTATTGGAGAAGACAAGAGTAGAACAGTTAGCAGTAGAAACTTGCAGTTCACTGTGAAGTGACAGAGTTTGCAACAAGTATTTATATTGTATGTAACAGTTTCACACCTTAGTATGGCTTGGAATAATAATAGTTTCTGTCACTTTAATAGTTTCTGTCACTTTAATAGTTTCTGTAATGATTATTTTGTGTATGTACTGTCTTGTTATAACTGTAGCTAACTGTAGTGTTTGTTTTTGTTGTTGTATTGTACTTATGTATTGTAATATCTCCTGCAAGGAAGAATGGCTTTAGCTGACTGTAAAAAAATATCTATCTATCTATCTTGAAGTATACGTACCATTGTCTGCACATGTCAGTTTGTCACAAATTTCTCAACACATCAGTCTGACCGTACTATTTTACAAATCCCCAACACAAGTCCATTACTATAGGTATGCATAGGGCATAGCAAGTCAAATTTGACAAGAATTTCATATGGAAAACTGTGTACAAAGATTTTTACTCAAGATCAATTACTCTAATAGAGCAGTCATTCACGCTAATCAAATGAAAATATTTTTACATGAAAATATATATCATGAAATATTTTACATGAAAATAAAGTGAATTATGGTAATTAGAGATTGTATTTAGGGTAATAATCACCACATTAATTTATGTTTCAACATTCATAAGTATGCAACATAAAGGTGTAAGTTTTGTAAACTCTATGCAGGTAAACATACACATATAAAATCTTTGATTGGCCTATACCACCATGCAGATCTAGACTTTTATTATTATTATTATTATTATTACAGTACTATCATTATAACTTTACAGTGGCCAGCACTGAAGGTCTGACAGCAACATTTTGAAATGGGTAAAGGCATGATTAGTTCAGCTATTTAGTTGTAGTACTGTGTGTATGAAATGCAATTACAATTAAGAGATTCAACTGCAAAACAATAATATTTATTAGTCTTAACAGAGGTGCTATAATGACATGCTGCATAGACAAGTGGTAAATGAATGCTGTATAAAGTCCCAACAACTACGTATTAATTTTATTGTTATAATTGCTCATGGGGGATATTTGTAACTAGTGAATACTTTGGAAATATATCATGGAATTTATAATGTGTCAAATAGTGGGTGAAAACCCACAAATAAATACACAGTGAGGCTTCGTAATGTGACACAGCATAGAAAGCTATGCACTTGAGAATACATGCCACTGAAGTTATTTGGTCAACATTCTTGTTAGTGACAAACTGATTTGGGCTGCACTGATGGCAACTTTAAAAATAATTCAATGAAATGTGGTACTGACTGAGAATAAGATTCGAACCAGATGGAACCCTGAGAACCCCCTCCCATAAATCCATCACTGATCATGGTCTGATGTGCAAAGCATTTGCACTGCTAGTTGAATTCTTCTCATGTACATGTTTTCAAGCTGGTGTTTAAGCTGTATTCACATTCAATAGGAAATGGCTTCTTGTACTGTACCTTTAAGTTAGTATTGTAAGAATATTAATGTTGTATCTCATACAGTTCACGTACAGTATCCATTGTCTTGTTCTCCTATTCCACCATCACTCAACTACCCAGTGAACATGTACAGTCTACATAATTATTGTGGTCAGTACTACATTCCCATATATAGTGATATTCATTTGAAATAGGGGAATAGACAAACTGTCCCACTATAGAAGTGAGGGTAGGGTTTGCTGAGCAAATTTGTATCTAATCCCAATATATTGCCTATATAAATTAGCATTGATAGTTGCATCACTAGAGAGTCTGGAATTGCCATGAGACTAACAGGTGGCTTTCTGCATCTTCCCAGAAGCATATATAGATATAATTGTAGTATCTACTGTATAGTTGGAAGTCTCTAGTGGGATAGTAATAATGTTGACTTCTAATGAAATGCAAGAACTCATGCATGATATTGAGTACTGGTTGAATGCAGTGGAAATACCTGGAGGTCAGTAATTGTTCACATTGTAAATCAACAAAGGAAATCTAATCTATACCAACTACTTACATACACAGGAAGATGCAGTATGCATAACATAATAAGACACCTTATACAACACAGGTGCATAAAATTAAAGTTTTACCAGCTTACGGATATGCTATTGCATAATGCTTGATGGTTTGCTCATCTTCAATGCCTGCAGTTTGATTAAAATCTGGCCCATTTGATTTTTGTTATGTGGAGTAAGAAATGAGCTATAGTGCCAAATCTTCTGTCATAATGTGTTTATGGCATTAAAACATAACATGATGCTATAGCATTATCATTCAGTCGTGTGTCATATCTGTCAGTACATGTTTTTGCAGAAGTGTGTTATAGTATTAATGTGTTATGCATACCACATGTTTCTATGTTTATTTATCTCATTATGGATCTACAAGGGAGGCTCCTATTGAGCAGAGAATGAGACTAAACCTATGTTGAATGCAGAAAAATCCCAGAGTTTGCTCAGATGGTAACTTAATCTACAGAAAACTTGCGGTTTATGAAAGTGCCTGAGGTGTCACACAGCCTCACCAGCAAGTACACTGGCAGTTTTGTACTCCACCAAGTTTATAATTATAATATCACACTGTGTTAAATTACACATTTCATTATTGCATAATGGTTATAGGTTTGGTACAACATTGATAAAAAAAGTGAAACAAAAATTAATGATAAATGAAAAACATAAAACTAGTATTATTATTATCCATGAAGTGGTGATTGCTAAAAGGACAGATATTTTAAAATCTGGTCTGTTCAGGTCAATATTTTCCTTAAAGGTCTGCAATATGACTTTAAAACTGAGCCATAACAGTATTCTGGTCTTACACAAATTCTCTAATAGTTGCATACTGAATATAATTATACATGCAGTACTCTTAATTACTATATACCAAATGCATTTATATACACCAAAAGATTGAAAGCCTGTGTGTAACAGGCCTAAGGAGGCAGAATATTTAAAAAAAATTTTTTATTCAATGTATTTTAAAGACAATTAATTAATAGACTGGATTACCTTAGAATCTCGGCAATTTTTTACGACATGCAGTAAAGTGAATATTGGTGTGCATGCAGAGAATCTATGACAAAAGCGCAGTAACAGAAAATGTGTATAATATATTAGTGTTATGGTATCACTATACTACAGTTGTGTTATGCATTTACATGTCTCAGTGTTAGTATAGCTGTATATATAGCTATGTTAGTGATTGTTAATGGAAGAGGAAAATAAATTTCTAATGTGTGGTCTTATAATTTGTGATTTTTCTTAGATCTAACTATATACATAATGCAGCATTTGTTAGCATTATCTATAAACTTCATTTGCCAAATTGTTAGTCCAAGCGATATAAGCTTGTGTATGCCTTCTTGCATAGATCCTTTATACTCCTATGCTTCTTGTAATAATTCAGCTGATCAGCAGGAGAATTATCAAATCATCTCATAATATAGTATTTTAAGACTATTTGTCAGAAATATGTAATGTACAAATGTGACTGAATTTGACAAAACCCGGCTTTGACGCACAAAACTTCGTTAGGAGATATGGCGATTTTAAGTAATCATTGTGTAATAACTTCCCAGTGCCTACAGCTGTGCAAACAAAATTTGCACCAAGTATGCATCTATTTACTACGTAGCTATCACTGAGTGGGTGTATACATTTCTGATACCCAAAATTAGCCCTGTTTTGGGCAGCTTTTCTCGAGCGGGTAATAATATCACAGGTGGTAGTAATAGGATGGGGGGCGGTGGGAGGGTGAGGGGCGGTGGGTGGGCTTAATATAGGGGTATAAAATAAAGCAAGAAGACGATTGGAATCCAGAGGCCAAGTTTGGGCTCTCCATGGCCCTCCATGGCCCTCAAATCACTCCAAATTGACTGAGAACACTATTGGCGAGCTCTCTGTGAGGTCCCAGCTCACTACACACCATTATCACAAAGCCATGGCCATTCAATGGCACCAATCTCCCACTCGTGGCTTTGACAGGGTCGGAAGAAAGCTGCCACAGAAACCAGACTTGCCAGTCCTGAAGGAAGTACAGTGTGGAATATGATAGTGTATTAGGCCAGCAATCCATTTCTGGTAAAAACGTAAGTTTGATTTTGAGTGTGTGGAAGTCTTGTAATGTGAAATCCGGCCACAAATGGTTATATAGAAATCGATACGGCATTAAATGTATGAGTCCTATAGTATCTTACAAAACATAAAATTGAAGTTGATCTACTTCAACTCCTTCATTTGCATAAACTTCATCTGTACAAATCCTTGCTTCGATGTTGGACCTTTGGGAAACTGGAAAATCTCGCAAAAAACCATGGCATTCCGGGACTAGTACAACAATTGTTGTTAGGATTGACACAGCCTTCACCATCCCACAAAGGATCATTGGTGTAATAATTATCAAACGCTATTCCTTGTGTAATCCCTGATTCACAATAGTAGTGACTACCTATAAAAGGATCTGGATAAGCAGATGTGTCTGAATTACCAGCACAAGGACAAATGTTGGGTGATGCATCAGGATCCTCATTGATTCCTATAACATAAGTCCACACATGTTGTCGAGGGCTGCCAATAGTTATGGATAAGTCATCCACGTAGGCACCATTAATGCTTCTCGGTCTAGAATTTTGCAAGCTAAGAACATCTGGAGTTCCTTTTTGGTAGTCTCTTGCCATTCCACATATCTTGTAATACTTCACTCCACATACAGAGAAGATTACTGGGCACCAACCAGCAGCATCATTTGGTGAATGACACACATCGATGCTGGGAAATGTAGGGTCAGCAGGAGTAGTAATCTTAGTCCATCCTGTGGGACAGTCATCTCCTGAGCTGGTACTAAAGTTAGCCACTCTCATCCAACCTCCTTTATGACCATCACACTTAACAGCTGTATAATGTAGCTACCTCCTTGTTAAGGCCAAGATTGAACACAACCAGCTTGGTATGCAAATAATTATACAGCTGCAAATAGGCCAGTGAACTGCTTTTATTCATCCATTTGATGTGCAAGTTAGATAAGCCATATAGACTCTCCTTCCATTTATGTCAAATTTCTTAAACAATTATGCATCATACCCTGCTGCACATTCCATCAAAATACATTGAGGAAGCCAAAAATCCTGAATATTTTCTTGTAACAAAATATATAATTAAAAGGTGTGACAAAAATTAATAGTAGAGAAGTACAATTTTGACATAAGTATGGGAGAGTAAAGAAATATAGAAGGGGGCCAAGTAAAGAGTGTATGTAACAAGTGATTGAGATACTCTACATTCCAGTAATACAATCACATTTTATATCCCATTAAAAACTGTAAACAGCCATTTAATATACAAGTGAAAATAGTCTAAAATTATATTTCTTATAAATTTTCCTGGGGTCAGATTTCCAGAGAAACTTTAGATCCCATCTGGACCTGTTAATCTTGTGAACTTCACAACAAAATTACAAAAAATACCCCACCCCTTCTATGTATTTTGCCATTATTGCACGCTAGTTGAGAATTGCAACAGCACACATGTAACGTAAGATAACAACACATAATTGTTATGTTTGATCATAATAGACACACATCACTAATTAGTACACAAACACAGTATATACATACAACTATAGTACACCTCACCAATATTTCTATGTTCCACATCAGGAAGTAAAAACTACAAATGAAAACACCAAACATAATGTACATTATACAATGGCACCTCAGTTGTCTGAACCACCCTGGGGCCATCTAGTGTTCAGATAACTTAAAAGTGCAGAAGTTGTGTGTAATTTAAAATTAAACAATGTAATTAGGCACTTTTGAAAACAATACAACACTTTGACTACTGTAATAGAACACTCGCAACTCTAAACCCATCATTTTTAGAGTAAATACAGTTCAGATAACTGAGGTTCCACTGTATATGTACATTTTTGTGGAAGAATGGAAGATTAATTGTGTTGTTGCTACACTGTAAAATAAATCTTGATGATTACAAAATTCAAGAATGGCAGACAGCCAAGCAAGCTTAAACGCTAAAATTCATATGCAATAACAATGCTATGCTGTAAAAATTCTACAGCAGTTTATGTAATGTGCAACTTGTACATTTGATGAACTAATTACATGCCAGAACACAAAACACAAAATTCATAATCAAGGACACATTAAACACAATTTTCTAAGTTAATTAATGTGACCAGGCCTGGCTGGCATTTGGGTACAAACTACAAAAAATAATTATACAAAATACACCATAAATTATTATTTATATAACAACTACTGAAATAGAATATTTGCATTCTGTAGCTTGTATCAAGTAAAAGTTTATACAGTCAAACCCCTCTAATCCGATGCTCAATGGGAGCCATAAATTTTGCTGGATTTAGCAGGTTGTTGGATTATCAAGTCACCTCTGTAATCCGACATAGTACAATATTTAGAATTATGTCAGATTATGCAGGTAAAACAGATCACACAAGATTATTAACAAGAATGATAAATTTTAAAATTTGCAACTATTACAGCTTTTTTTTCTGTTACTCTCAACCAATTAAATACTTTGGTTGCTTAAAAATTATTTTCCGTAATTGTTTTTATTGCCGTGCTATTATTCTCTGTCGGATTACAAAGGTCAAAAACAATGTACTTCCAAGTCTAGGGAATCAAATTTTGTGTCAGATTACGGAGTACAGAGGTGTCAGATTACAGAGGTTGTTTTCTATGCAAAAGTGTTGGAAAATGACATTGTGGTCGGATTAGAGAGGATTCTAGATTACATAGGTGTTGGATTAGAGAGGTTCGACTGTACAAGTTAAAAAAATTGCATGCTAATAACAAAATGATTGATACGAGTCATGAGATTTTGAAAAAGTTAGCCAATTTAAAATTATTTTATGTGCCTACCCCACATTCCCAGTTTTTGCAGGATAATGTAAGAATGGAACCTCAGCCTCTATCCTGTGTACAACTTGTTTCCCAGATCTCCTATGAGTTGTACTATAGAGTATTGCCACAATTTATTAACCGAAAGGTTGCAAAATATAGTTCAGCATAATTTCGGCACCATTTACACAATACGCATAGCACATATATATATCTACATACCTCAACCATAAACAACAGATAAGGAAATATCATAGTGATGATCAATCCACTGGGTACCTGTATGTAAGTGACATGTCAGTAAAAAAATGTACTCCAACTGAGAATGTACGTAATTTATCATCTGGATGTTCCCAAATTCAATGCAGGTGGAAGGCTTAATGTCATTTAAAATAAACCACTGCACCAGTCATTTTAAATTAAAATGTGACTGCTCTGTTAATAACAGAAGCATTTCAAAGACATGTATTAGTAACCTTTCAAAACAGCAACTACTAAAATCATTCTTTCTAAAATTATGCTGTATTGATAAATGACAACACAGAACATTTCACTCAACTTTTAAGAAAAACAAGTTTTCACCAACCATTTAGCATGTAGTCTCAAGACTCAAATAACCAATTTAGGCCACATCAACTTGAATTAATGTTTCTCGGGCGAAAGATAGGCAAACATAGGGTCGGTAGGTAGGCAAAATAAAAATTTTTTTTTCTAAACTTAGACTAAAGCTAAACATGCCACTCACAGTATATATAACCATGCAAAAGAATAATACATACTTTAATGTACTATTATATAAACACCCAAAAAGTAAATAGCTTCATGCACCAAGTTATTTTACAACAAAAAGTAAGTCTTGCACAATAAGCTATCCATAGTAATGCTACAATAACCATGACCAATAACCAGATTTGCTCCGCGCTTTACTGATACGGAAGGCCAGCAATACATCGACACCATTTCCTTTCACTCACGTGACCAAACACGTGATCTTAAAAGTTAATATAGACATTGTTCCAAGAAATTAAATGGGTCGGTCGGGCCTGAGAAACATGAAATTAAGTTGAAGTGGCCTTAGCTATATTCATTAAGAGAGAGGTTTTTGATGAAGGAAGGTATTCAGCATAAAAATCAGCAGTGCCCTCATAAAATACTACTTTATGGCAGTGCCCTGAGTTGTTATAAGAACTACATATATTCTAGTAGAATTACAACTGATTGTGTAGTGTTCAGATCTAGATGCTTCTTAGAAAAAATCTAAGACTTTTCAAATAGACTAAGGGTTAGACCTTGTACAGTGAAACCATCTTTATACATGAGGCCACTTATTGCTAATTAAAGCTGAATGCTCTAATAGAGTATCTTGATTTTTTACTAATTATTACCACAAATGATGAAAGTTTGGAGTGACTAAAGATTGGCAAATTTGACGAATTGAGGAAATTCACCAAAACTTTAATTGCCAATCAGCTATTCAGTATAATTGTTCCACATTAGCTACGGGTAAATTCAGCAAACTTTTGTTGTTTATGGTATCTTGCTTATTGAGAAGTGAAAGTATTAAAGTCCCTTCTCCTGACATTTGGATTGATCATTTACCAATAAATAAGTAGTGAAGCTCATAATGATGACCAACTTTAGGTGGTAAAACATAGCAATGTTGGTGGGGATCTGAAACATAAGTAACAATAAGTGGCCTAACTTTAGGGGTGACCTCATCAAGCAGGTGGCTGATCGCTTTGTTCACACATGATATATTTGGAAACTATCGCAATGGTTAGTTTAAACATGTACTAGTGTTCAATTCTTTTACAGTGGCCTACCAGCTGGCAAATTCTAGAGTCAGCTAGGATCAGGATTCTTCTGTAGCTCCATCTTTTACTTCTCCCCTCTTGGGGATCACGTGCATGTTTGTTGGTGGCTGCAGATACCGTATGGCCGGAAATTTTCGAGGGACGAAACTTTCACGAATTTCGCGAGTAACAAAATTTGCATTTATGTTTGGTGTATATACATATTGTACTCTAATTATCATTGTGATTGTCTAAATAGCTAAAGTAGTGAAGAGAGTTATAACTTGTGTAGTGAAGTGTCAGTGGATGGGGGAGGCCAAAGGGGGACTAGGGGGGCTGGGGCATATATACTGCCCCAGGAAAATTTTGAAATGTAGCTATGATGAGATTGAATCTGGAAGCAATTTGAGAGAAATGCCTGACTGAAATCTAAGGAAATGGTGAATTGAAAGGATTAAAAGAGCTACATATAGAGGCAGCAGTTACAGGGTTTAAAAGTAGTTTTTTTAGAATAAACTATTGTACAATTAGTAGCTAGAATTTAGGGCAATTTTAGTCATGGACTGTAATAAAAGTAACTATGACTATAGGCTGAATTGTAGAGGCAATCTCTAATCAAATAGTGAAGTGGAGAATGTTTTTGAAAAATAGCCATCTCAAGATAGGATCTTCAGGTACTTTTAGCCAAATCCCTGTAAGAGATTTAAGCTGCACACATGTGCACATAGATTATTATACGTAACTTTGAGGTTATACTTTTCTGTGGTGCAGCTTGCTATTTTAACCTGACTTTTACAACTAGCCCAATCACCATTTACAACTAGCCAAAAGTCTCTTACAACTAGCCAAAAGTCTCTTACAACTAGCCAAAAGTCTCTTACAACTAGCTTTTTGGCCACAACTAGCCCCCTTTTTTAGCCCCTGAGGGCTGAAGTCAAGCAAGTGCTAAAATTTTTGAACAGTCAAATGCCCCAGTAGTGGGGCGATTTAAGGTCAAATGGGATCAAATCCCCATTATTCCCCCGTGTACTCCCGGGAGGGGGGCAGTGGAGCTTAGTATTGATAGGTGCATTAGTTCGAATAGTCCCAGGCTCTCGGCCTCGGTTTCGTGCTGTCTCTCAGGCCGGCACTCTCTCTGCTCCCACGTTCACTGATTTCTCCAGGTAGTCTACCGTCCATTAAGTAAGACAAGTCGCTTGAGACAAGTAGATATTGTAGTACTGAATCATTGTAGTTCAGTAGTATCGTCCTCGTAGACCCTCGCGCAGACCCATTCTCTGGGGTGGCGCTTATCGATTAGAGATTTTCGGAGGGGCGCTTATAATCTCTAATCGATAAGCGCCACCCCAGAGAACGGGTCTGCGAGGACGAGACTAGTAGTTCAACATAATGGCCATAGCCACGCCCAATGGAACTGGTGGATACGAGTACAAATTTGTCGATACCACGCCAGATCGTTATGTCTGCAACATTTGTCATCTCCCGAGCCGAGATCCTTACCTCACTACGTGTTGCGGACATGTTTTCTGTAAGTCTTGTCTGGATAATATCAAAAAAGCCGCTACTGTTACCAATGCTTGCCCTGTTTGTCGAGATGAAGAGTTTGTTACATTTCCCAACAAACAACTTGATCGAGAAGTTAAAAGTCTTCATGTGATGTGTACTAACAAGGACAGAGGTTGTGAGTGGCACGGTGAACTGAATGACATCAAAAATCACTTTGGAAACAGTGACGGTTGTCAGTTTGAGGATGTGAAATATTCCAATGAGTGTGGAAAGATGTTACAGCGACGATATCTTACCAGTCATGTTGAGACCATGTGTGTAAGTCGTAAGGTTGACTGTCAGTACTGCCACATTACAGGAGAACATCAATTTATTGTGGGAGAACACAAGGAGCAATGTTCCAAGCTTTCCCTACCCTGTCCCAATAAGTGTGAGGTAGGGAGTGTCCCTCGTGAAGACATGGAAGCACACAGGAAGGAGTGTCCTCTTGAGATGATACAGTGTGAGTATCACAATGTGGGGTGTGAGGAGAGGATAAAGCGTAAGGACGTAGAGAAACATGCAGATGAGAAGATGAAAGAACATCTGTCCATGACAAAAAGTCGACTTACAGCCTCTGATAAAGAACTGTCTGGTGCAAAATCACAACTCACCACTGCAATGAAACAAATCAATACACTAATGCTTGTAGTACAGACACTTGTTCCCCAAGATCCCGATGAAGATGCTTGTGTTGTTGATAATGATACATGGTTTTTAGCAATAGCTAAGCGATGTATTGAGTTAACAGCTGCAGTGGCAATGACAAAATCGGGCAATCAAGTGTGTCCAGTAACTGTCAGTATCACCGAGTTTCATGAAAAAAAAGCAGATAGTACTATATGGTGCAGTGATGCATTCTACACTGATGTTACTATAGGATACAAGATGTGTCTGTGTGTTTACCCTGCTGGCAATAGGACTTCTATAGGCACTCATCTGTCAGTGTACATGTGCCTCATGAAGGGTCCACATGATGATGAGCTATCATGGCCACTGAGGGGAGAGTTTGAAGTGACATTGTTGAACCAGATCAGTGACTGTGATCATTATTCAAGTACAGTGGCTTATGATGATCGTTCCCAAGATGATAATGCTGGTAGAGTCACTGATGGTGATAGAGCTAGAGGTTGGGGAAGACAGCAGTTCATTTCTAATGAAGAGCTCCACAAGGTCACTCTCACATGTCAGTATCTCAAAGGTGATTGTATCTTCCTCCAAGTTAGTAAAGTATAGCCATACTGTATTTACATTTGGAACTACAACATATATTGCAGCTTTTTAGGGCCACGTTTAAAGTTTTAATATGATTTGTGTAATTTTATTATTAGTAGTATATTCTAAAACACAGAGTTCATTATGGAAAATAGAAGAAATCTGTACCTATTTATAGTACTCATAGGTCAGTACTGGCTATATCAGGAGCACCTAAATCAGATTGTTGTTGGTTTGTGTCATATCGGTTCCATGGTTACTGGCTTCTCTACCATCACCATAATCTTGTCCAACATCAACATTTTGTCCATTGTGCTTTGCAACTTGTTAACTATCTGTGGGGGTTACATTATTAGGATGAAAGTATTTTTGCTATAAAAGGTGATCTGAGATCTTAACATGTCTTATACTGCCACCGTAATTTGATATCATTTAATTCTGTGTTCTAGTACTGCATACATTCCATAGAGGTGCACCATAATAATTATATACAAATTTTCGAGGTATGGTCAGGATTTTTTGCAGTTTTATTTTTGAGGATCACTTTTTTTTTACCTATTAGAAAACATAGAGCCAATCCTGATAATCGCTAATTTTCAAGATGAAATTTGCTAACGGTAAGTAACAGCAAAAATTGCGTCCCATGAAAATTTGTATGTATACAGTGTCTTTTATGAAGGTGAACTCTGAGAGCTAACTCAGCATTCTATACATTTCTACTACGTAGATTAGTTTATAGTCACCCCTAATATTAGACCACCTTTATTAGTACACCTGCAGAGTTTACGAGAGGCAGCTGTTTTACAAAATTCATATACTTTGCAACATACAAATCAAAGCATATTCATGCAAATGTTGTTATCTACAAGCAATATGTGGTATATGACGAAGTGTGGCAATTTGCCTAAGTTTTTTTGCTAATTGGATTCATTAAAGTTTTATACTGCCAAAGTTTCTACTATACAGTATGCATAATTCACAAGTAGTTAGGACATGATCAATTCCATTTCCAGAGACATACCTCACCACTACATGCTTTACCATTTTGGATAAGTCTTATTATATATATATAATAGTTATACCACGGGCACGAGTGCATATATACAAGCAAAGCACAAGTGCCCGTGGAATAACTAATATGTTCTACTTTAGCATGTAGATCCACCTAATTGGCAAAATCTTTAGTTGCTATACCCTTCCCTTATATAGGGAACCAAGTAAGCTGTGATTGTGGGATTGAATTTTACCAAACAAACTGTGATTGTGGGATTCAATTTTAATACATCAAACAGTAGTTTGATTTTATTTTTTGCTAGTATAGCAATTTTAAGAGACTAGTGTTAATTATGTTACTTTAATCGCTACATTTACAAAAGTAAAAAAAACTACTGTTGATGTATTAAAACTGAATCCCACAATCACAGGTTGTTTGGCAGAATTCAATCCCACAATCGCAGCTTGCTTGATTCCATATATAAGAGAAGACAATAACAGTATAACATCAAAGAAATCTAATGATTTCTGAATATAGTGTACACTCCTATTAGGTGTGCAACGTCTCAAGTTAATGAGATATACGCACTGGTAGCAGTGCATATATCTCGTTAACATTTTGAGTCAGTGCGATTTGTAGGTTTTATCTTCAGGTAAAGTGATAGAGTTTGATACACCATTTAACCTCCTACAGAAACAGCACTCAACATTTCATAGTATGGTAAAGAGAACTGGTCCTGTAGAGTATGAAAGACTTAAGGATATAGCTAGAACAGTGGAAAAATTGAAATATGGTTCCAGACTATAGGTAACTATGTTCTTTCATCTTATGAGTAATAATATTCATTTTAAGTTACAATGAAAGCAGCACTTACTATAATTATTATACTGTATCTAGACCAAATGTTCAAGTGTTTAGCAAAATGAAAGGTTGGTCTTCTTGAACGTGGCAGTCACATATGTTATTTCCTATTCATTTATTTCTGAGCTGTATACTACTAATGAATTACAAATTTCCTATATTTTATACTTAATGTTTTAGGTACTGTAAGGGTATTACTTTACAAATGAATTCTTCTGGTGTTTTAACTAGAAAGCACAATCTCAACAATAGTTTTAGTGCCAGCATGTGCCTTGTATGGTACAACAAACAAGATTTTGTATCAAGTGATTGAGAGCATAAGGGAATTCACTGTAGTACGAGTGCAGTTACATGATAGTGTAACTTTTCAACAAATTAATTATGTGGCTAAAAATGTGACGCCATACAGGTGTGTACATTAAAATCTTAATTTCTACTTTCAAAGTTGGTCAGTAGGACTGGTTGGTTGGTCAGGCTGGCATGAATGAATGAATGAATCAATCAGTGAGTCAGTCAATCAAACAGTTAGTGTGTCTGTCAGTCAGTCAGTCTGTCTGTCTGTCAAACAGTCAGTGGGTCATGCATTCAGTCAGTCAGCCAATCAACTGACAAAGTAGCAGCTATATTATATATGTATATAAAAATCCATGAGCTTCTTTAGTTCAATATAATTTTGATTTTTGATTATAACTATTAGTACTATCATCACTGCAATAAAGTAATCAATAGTGGTTCCTTTACATATATGTCTCTAATATTCCACACATTTCTACGTGCTTCACTATACACAAGCACACATGTAGCTACATGTAACTAACACATTATTTAGCATGCATTATTTGCTGTTATCAGTCATTTTGTAATCAGTTACTGTACCACCTTTTGTAATACTCTGTTGTGAATGTGAATACCTTTGTTCAGCTACATATTGAATCAACCCTAAATGTAGAACTACATAATGTGACCTGGCCTGATAAAAGTTCAAGATATCCAAGTTTGTTTACGGACAACTCCCCATACCTTACTTGAAACTTTGCCCCATTACTGTGCTATATATACAACAGCTCTGAGCTAACTAAGTTTTGGTTGCTAGCTATACCTTGTTCACAGAACAATTACAAGTTATTATTTGTTAAGTGGTAAAGGCTGTAAAACTGGTTTTTCAGACCGGGTCACATATGAAGCATTATTGTGTAAATTGGTACTGTATATCATCTATGCTTATAGTTGACTATATGTACTGCATACTAAATTTAATGGTATTTTGTATGTACATCATGATCATACATATGCACAGGATGTAGCTATTATATACAAAGGATTTAACAAAACAATTAAATGTTAATAGCAACACTAACTAACATGTAACCCCATAAATGCACAGAGAAGTATTAGAATATTATCATACAGTAAGCAAGTAACGTTAAATGTGACCAGATCTGCAAAAAGGGGTCTTATAGCCTTTCCAAATTTCCAAGTTTGATGAGTCATAACTCATCATGTGTTTAACCTATTGTCTTAAAATTACATCTAGGAACAGCACCACACCAGGAGTGTAAGTTGACCAAATTCCAGGTTGGCACCATACTCACATGCCAAGCTATGGATGGTGTTAGTTACATATTTAATGGGGTCTGCATGAATGCCTGAAAAAGTGCAAGTGCATTTACCATGCTAATATACATACATCATTGGCATAGCTGCAGAATTTTATATAATGTGATGTGCAATTAGTGGTTGTGTTCACTGTTCTTGTTCCAGCAAAGGCTCTCGATATTCACAATAGTTGAAAGCAACTTCAGGAACGTTAGCAAGCTGAAAACTTTGTAGTGTTGGTCTCTTCCTAATCCATCCCATAACTGTGTTCACACCTTGTTGTATCTTGTTCCTGATCACTCCACCATACATGTAAGTGATGATGTGGTACACCACAATAAGAGTGAAGTGAACTGCAGCCATAGTAATAACTGTATTGATAATGGTCTCACTGAAATTGTGATGTACAACAATATATAAAATCTGAAGATTTAGAAGTAGCAGTAGTTCATGATAATTGTGGAATTTAGTTTTGAAGGGATGTGCTATTCCAGTCATTACACATATTGCAGCTGCAATAATGTTGCCAAATCCGAGGATAGTGTTTCTATCTAATGTAGAAATTCCCAGAAAAACAATGCGCATCACTAACTGTAAACCAGGCCAGTAGTAGAATTTATCTTTGTATGGCCCTCGATAAGCATCTATTAGTGGCTTAAATTTGTTAATGTAATGGAATCTCTGGAGTGGTCTGCTAATCAACAAGATAATGGTAAAGGGTACTTGTATCAGGAATATGATGAGATATGTTATGAATAAGATGATAAATCTTACTCCAAGTAGTGGCACATTAGCATCTACTGACCACACTAATGTAGACTGTTCACTGGGTAGTTGAGTGATGGTGGAATGGGAGAACAAGACAATGGATACTGTGTGGAGTATTTTAGTATAGGACAATAGGAATAGTGTAGCAAGAACAGGTAGTGCTCTACGTGCAGTGAGCCTCTGTATTGTAGTGGAGTAACGACTTGTTATGATGAGTGATGTAGCAATGAAGATGAGGTAGAAGGGAAATGATAATTGTAACCATATCTTAGCATAGTCATCCATACCATTGTAGAAACATGTTCTGAATACCCAAATCAAGATTAGCTAGTGATGTAAACATATATGCTAATGTGTTAGTATGAAGTAGCACTGTTGCATGTATGCCAGTGACATTTACAGTAGGCTGCAAAAAAAAGTTTACGTTTGTAATTTTAATTACACTGTAGTAACGTAATTACAGAACGTAATTACGAATTATGCTCTATTGGTAATTATGAATATATTGTAAATATGGCTGGTGAAAAACTACTTTTTTGCATAATTATGGATTACGGTCAAAACGTAATTACAGTACAAACATGGTAATTACTTAGTAATCACACCGTAATTACAATTACGAAACGTAAACTTTTTTTTGCAACCTACTGTACATAGAAAATGAAGACATTGATGGTTCCTTCAGTTACTGTGAGGTTCACTATAAAGAGCATAAAAACTAAGAGAAGACCAGTTATTGCAATAGGTATGATAAGGAACAAATAGATATTGGAACAAAGTTGACATTTGGAGGAAGCAAAAACGCTGCTGAGGCCTTGCTGACAATGACCGTACATGACTCCTGACCTATTAAACTGACATTGTGAGTTAGCAGTGGAGAAGTTAAGGAGTGATGGATGAGGCAAGCAATAATGGAATGGGAATTGTGGCCTAATATGATAAATGTAGGAGTTGTTGTGAGGTGTAGCAGATATCCAACTATTAGCAGGATGTAGTATAGTTTGATCATCAATGTTGCAACTGGTTACTCCATATTGTGTAAGTTTTGGATAGAATACACATTTTTTTGCCATTTTAATAAAACCTGGTGGACACGAATGTTGCTTTATGTAAAACATATTGAGGTAATCATTTGATTGTGAAGGAATTTTCAGAAACATTACACACCATTTGTCTGTTGGGAAAACCACAGCACATGTCACGTTGACACAGCTACTATTGGTATTTTGCATGGTTTCTATAACATTGATAATACATGGTGTTGCATACAACTGGTTGACAGCAGTCTCAAATGCAATTTTTACTTTTGAGTTCGTAAACGCTTTGGTGTTGTAAGAAACGTATATATTCATGGTTTGTCCAGAAAACAAATAACCTAATTCTTTTATACTACAATCAGGATGTTCATTATCTTTGCAGGTACAAAGTGTATTTCTAGAAATCTGTGGTAATACATGATAATTAACTGATAGATTTGTAAATTTTATGTACTTCTTGTTGACATCAGATGGGAGCATGTTTGAAAACGATGATTCCGGATACCAGCGGCAAGTGTCTAGTGGCATATAATTGTAGCACTGTACTTGTGGGCTGTAATAATTAGTATGAAAAATGATTGAATAGTTTTTATCTTTTGAAACTTGATCAGTAAGTTGAGTATCACTATAGTACTGAAAAATGCATAATGGAAAAGGCAGTAAACTCAAAATAAAAATTTTACAAACACGATTTTTGTAGAAAATTAATGCAGTGTTTTCTGCTATAGCTACAGATTCTTCACGGTTTTCATAGTTGAAGTCTATGATGCATATTGCTACATTTTTAAGAAACGTTGTTGTTCCATTTCGCAGGAGAATTAAACTGTTAAAATTTAGTTGAATAATACTTCTATACATCAAATTCATGTGAAACATTACGTCATTGATCAAAATAATGTTAGTGCTGAATAACTCAATAACATTACCATGTGTCACATTTTTTGTGTGATAATTATTAGAAAAATTACTGTTATCTAATATCAATGTTCTGAGTTTTAGGTTACTTTTAATGTGTAACATCTTTCCATTACTATTATTATGGAACACAGAATTTGAGATAATTGCTTCATCTGTATCAGTCAACGATATTAGTGCATCACTCAGTTCATTGTGTAGGAATATACAATTATTTACATGCACAGTTGCATTATTTTCCATGATTACAAATATTAACTGAAACCGTGCTGCATTGTTTAAGAACCTACAATTAGCTAACTTAACAGTGCTATTTGTACCAATAAAACTAAAAAAATTTCCAAGATAATTATTACTAACAAACTCACAATCTGTTATCAATACTGCTGTGTTTCCTGTAATGTGAAATGCAGGTATTTGCCAGTGAGTTATTTGTTGGACTTCTTGATTACTACTGTTAGAGATGTTTAATATGACCTTAAAATTCTTTACTGGGACATGTAGAACTAATAGACTAACTGCACTACTCAAATCACAATTATCATCACAATGCAATTTGTATGAATTAATTGAAATAACAGAATTATTCATTGCTAAATTTGTTCCACTGTAATACAGGTAAATTCCATAACACATGACATGACTAAATTTTAAGTCACCCAAAATATTGATTCCTATTAAGGCATACATTGTGATATGTAGAAACTTTTTACTGATATGTATTCGATGAAGCAGTACACTGCTACACTCTTTAATTACCAACATTGCATAGCCATGATCATCATCATGTAAAGGAGCATAACGTGTACAATCATTGATGGTAATATTGTTTATTGTTAAGTTTGTGACATTGATAAATTTTACGCTAATAACAATACTAGCATTGCAAAGAACGACTACATCTGGTGTTGTGCCACTAGCAGTATTATTTCCAATGAGTGAAATGTTGTGGACATTTTGTATTATAAGATCAGTATTAAGGTGATGTATTCCTGGTAGGAAGAGTAGTTGAGTGTTAGAGGTGAAGTATTTGGTGGCATTGAACAGGTAGTGTTTTAGGTTATGACAATGAAGACATGTAGTCTTAGGATAGTAGTAATCATCAGGTGTCACAGTGTAGACACTACCAGTTGTGGTAGTCCAAAATAATGCCAGGAGCAGTAGCAAAGCATCACAGCAAACAATCGGTAACATTCTGGAAAAATACTGTAATACTTTCAGGATAAATGTGTAAATGCATAAAAATGATGTAATCATATAGTACGTGTTTGGTAGAAATATCCCCCAAATAAAATCCAATTAATTATGGCATCCTAGGCTTAGAATATAAGTATCATAGAAATATTTTTACACAACAAAAGTACCTTTATGGGAGGGCTACAGTGAATTTAAGGTAAAAATCTAGCATTGCAAACCTATATACTGTAGCCGTCATAGAATTTTTTTAAAACTAGGCTGTATAGAGGATAAGTGGATAGCCTAAGGATGCCACAGCCTAGGATGGATGGATGGATCATACAACCAGTTTCACTAAAAAGTGAGCGATATGATCAAACTCCAAAGTTAGTCAGTTATAGCTATTGTGTAGGATTATAGTTAAGCCCAATTAGCTAGCTATAACTATGTGGGATACCCTACTTACTTTGACATATTAAGCGAAATATACATGTATATATTTAATTCCATTGCTAATGTAGCGATTTCCCCATACCTGTGATATACGGTCTGGTCTCTTATTTCAATCCCTTAATGTTTTACATTTAGTAACTATTTCAACTGTAATTATGTATGCACTAGTAGTCATTGTTGATTTTTGCTTACACTCACTTGTCAACATGTAACTACACTGTAATCTAAATTTCACAAATTGTTCTTCCACATGCACTTACATGCACAGAAAATAGTAAAGTAACTTGTTTACGAATAATAATTCAATATTATAAGATTGGAAGTAAGGGTAAATGGACTATTAAGTAGCATAAATTTCAGTTTCGCTACTCAACAAAAGCATTAATGATGTCTTTCTACATTATACAAACACACAATATAACCGCAACTGTGTATAGATAGCTACATTCTTTCAACATGTGCACCATATAATTTATTGTATCAACATAATGATCTTTACATTATGTGCTTGTACCAATATATTCCAATGTATATGCATATGGCCGTGCATACTGGTATTACTATGTATATGATCTTGCACAAAATATAGCCACTCTGTCTAGAATGTCGTATATAATTTTCATCACAAGCCAATCAGTTTTGCACAACATGCAGGCTAACAAGCCACTATCAGATTACTTGAATGTTTGACACACAGTAGCTATGGTAGCAAAATCTTTCTTTAGCAGAATCAGTACTGCATGCATAGTGTCTTATTTATCCACTATATTATACTATTGTGTGTTAGTGTATTGGTACGTACTTATATAGTTTTGCTCATCAGTTAACAAACTAATCTGTTTATATATCATAGTTCAAATTCTCTACACCAAACCAATGCATGGGTGTCAGATGGCATTTTACCTGAAAGCTCTGTACATACCTTTTCACCCTCCAGCTTAGTATGAAATATGTTTCCATTTGCTATTCATTAATGTCTACGATAAAGTGTTACTTACTAGCACAAGTATTTATGATTAGAACAGTTGTTAGTATTTCACTATAATAAGCTATGCTCCAAATGTATTCAAACCCTTCAGCTTTCAAGCCAATTGACAGTGGAACAGACTACTGGTAGCTAACTATGTATCCCTACACCACACACACATTTAGTGAACATATGCCTATCAATCCCATCATTTCTCGAGCTCATTGATGTTCTCTTGTGTAATTGGGTTCAAGTACTTGAGTTGTAAAATGCACAATTAGTAATTTCTTTAATGCAAGATGTGTTGTGGATTAAGAGTGTAGTTATCTATATGTGACCGGATTTGCGAAAAGGGGTCTTCCACACACATCCAATTTACGAACTTTGGCAATTCATAACTTCAGATAGGAAAATGATATTGCTTGGAAATTTGGACAGTGATGGGTACCAACATAGGTTAATAGATGAAAAAATTGTCAGGTTAGTATCTTTTTTGAACACAAAGGTATGGTCTTTCAAGTTCATAGAATTGGATGTGTGTGGAAGACCCCTTTTCGCAAATCCAGTCACATATGATATGCAAAATATCTTGAACAAGACAGGGGCAAAAACGGGTTAGTTGTGGTCAAAAGTCTAGTTGTAAGTAGTTTTGGGCTAGTTGTAAATTGTGCACTGAACAGTCACTGTGTGTATAAATTAAAGTTGAGCTATGCATTTGCATGTGCATTTTAAAAATCTTTACCATCTAACATTTAACTAAAAGTATATCAAGATCCAATCTTTAAAGAAAAGATTTTTACCAGCCAGGTAAACAATAAGTTAATATTCTTTTGAATCTGTTGAATATTAGACAAATAGATGATTTTCTGGTAATACTTTGTGTCATTGCAATAGACAAATGACTGGAATGTAATAGTAGATGGTAAGTCATTGATAAACACCCGTATGCTCCCCTGAGGAATACTGATAAGTAGCATGAAGCATAGATAATATATACTATGTACCCTGGTACGTAGTATATATAATCTATGCATGAAGTATGGCAAATGGATTCTGTTGCTGATTGTAAAATTAATATGAATTAAACCAGTTCCACAATGTACCTTACTCATGATTCCCATCCCCCATAATTTGACCAACAATTTGTTTAGTGGCATGCTATCAAATTCCTTATGGAAATGGATTGCATCAATTTCTGCCTTATAAGTATAAGTTAGAAACTCAGACCAAGGTTCTTCATGGTTTTAGAAACTGAAGTGAAGCCAAGGTTTCTAAAACTATGAAGAACCAAGGATTTGGTTCCTACATTTTGTTAAAATACTATACAAAGTGAACGTACTTGGTAGTCTAATACATTATTCAGTAGGTTTCTAACCAACTCAAGGAGATTTCTAATATGGTTTCGGTTCTATGGGATTTAGTAACCTGAAAGGCCTTGTGTTGTGGCACCTGAGCAAAGTGAAGCGGGGGTGCCACCACAGGGCCTGAGGGGTTCTAAATTCCATGGAACCCTGTGTTTTGGTGTTTAACTTATTTAGACCACAATGTTTTGTTGCGCCTTCACAGCTGCTTATGACATGGGAAATGTAGCATTGTGTAGTGTTAACAAGTAGAAATACTCAAATGCAAGAGATTAGGCAGTAATTCTTAGGCAATACACTGTATTTCCACCTAACTTGAGTACTGAGACAATTCTATGAGTTTTTCATAGGTATTTAATCCACTGCTGGTGCTATTGTACTTTTAAAGAGATGATGAATAGGTATTTGAACACAGCTTTTCAAATAAAACAGAGGAATGTTATAACATTATAATGCTTCTTGACAAGGAGAATGACTTTCTTGACTGGTAACACAGTGCATAAAATATGAATCCATACTTTCCACGATTGTAAAATAACAAGGATAAAGGCAGGAAATAATCATATAATCTTCCAGACTTCAGCCCAACTATACACAGCTATTCAGCACTCTTTAGACAGAAAAGATTAGGTGAGTTAGTTAGCTGAACCCACACCTTTTTCTTAAAAAAAAAACAAAAACAAAAGAAAAGAAAACAGTAAGGGTTTTCTAACAGACATGCATCAGCAGAGTGTCCTAGATATAGCTACACCATCAGCTGGTTGAATAGCAGTACCAGATATTGTGCCACCCACTTCTCATCTGCCATCCCCCAACCCACAAACCACTAAGGTGATTTTAAGAGGATCACGTGAGATCACGCGACAACATAATTAAATTCAAAGATTTATATACATTACATTAATACACTCCTGTAGTTTACAAGCCATTGGTAGTTTTCTTCAAGAAATTGCCTTATGAAAAAGTCAAAAAACATCATTACAGTAAATGCATGCACGTATACACACAGAGAATACATCACAGTACAGCATGGCAAAGCAAACCACGATATACAGGCAATGATTATGCAAAGCCGTGTGCTATATTAGGGAGTTTTGCAAGCCTTTTTCTCATGATCATCGTGTCCATCACTGTACACCCAAAGTTGGCAATGAGCATCACAGTATTCACTGGCATGTAATTATGGACCATGGATGGCAAACTGAAGCTGGGCAACAATCTTCAACATCATAGCTACTGTTATTGGAGAAGACAAGAGTAGAACAGTTAGCAGTAGAAACTTGCAGTTCACTGTGAAGTGACAGAGTTTGCAACAGGTATTTATATTGTATGTAACAGTTTCACACCTTAGTATGGCTTGGAATAATAATAGTTTCTGTCACTTTAATAGTTTCTGTCACTTTAATAGTTTCTGCAATGATTATTTTGTGTATGTACTGTCTTGTTTATAACTGTAGCTAACTGTAGTGTTTGTTTTTGTTGTTGTATTGTACTTATGTATTGTAATATCTCCTGCAAGGAAGAATGGCTTTAGCTGACTGTAAAAAAATATCTATCTATCTATCTTGAAGTATACGTACCATTGTCTGCACATGTCAGTTTGTCACAAATTTCTCAACACATCAGTCTGACTGTACTATTTTACAAATTCCCAACACAAGTCCATTACTATAGCTATGCATAGGGCATAGCAAGCCAAATTTGACAAGAATTTCATATGGAAAACTGTGTACAAAGATTTTTACTCAAGATTAATTACTCTAATAGAGCAGTCATTCACGTTAATCAAATGAAAATATTTTTACATGAAAATATATATCATGAAATATTTTACATGAAAATAAAGTGAATTATGGTAATTAGAGATTGTATTTAGGGTACTAATCACCACATCAATTTATTTTTCAACATTCATAAGTATGCAACATAAAGGTGTAAGTTTTGTAAACTCTATGCAGGTAAACATACACATATAAAATCTTTGGTTGGTCTATACCACCATGCAGATCTAAACTTTTATTATTATTATTATTATTACTATCATTATAGCTTTACAGTGACCAGCACTGAAGGTCTGACAGCAACATTTTGAAATGGGTAAAGGCATGTTTAGTTCAGCTATACTTAGTTGTAGTACTGTGTGTATGAAATGCAATTACAATTAAGAGATTCAACTGCAAAACAATAATATTTATTACTCTTAACAGAGGTGCTATAATGCATGCTGCATAGACAAGTGGTAAATGATTGCTTTAAAGTCCCAACAACTACGTATTAATTTTATTGTTATAATTGCTCATGGGGGATATTTGTAACTAGTGAATACTTTGGAAATATATCATGGAATTTATAATGTGTCAAGTAGTGGGTGAAAACCCACAAATAAATACACAGTGAGGCTTTGTAATGTGACACAACATAGAAAGCTATGCACTTGGACACATGCCACTGAAGTTATATGGTCAACATTCTTGTTAGTGACAAACTTTTGGCTGCACTGATGGCAACTTTAAAACTAATTCAATGAAATGTGGTACTGACTGAGAGTAAGATTCGAACCAGATGGAACCCTGAGAACCCCCTCCCATAAATCCATCACTGATCATGGTCTGATGTGCAAAGCATTTGCACTGCTAGTTGAATTCTTCTCATGTACATGTTTTCAAGCTGGTGTTTACCTATATTCACATTCAATAGGAAATGGCTTCTTGTATTGTACCTTTAATTTAGTATTGCAAGAATGTTGTATCTCGTACAGTTCACGTACATGCAGTATCCATTGTCTTGTTCTCCTATTC
Organism: Dysidea avara; assembly: GCF_963678975.1. NCBI lineage: Eukaryota > Metazoa > Porifera > Demospongiae > Dictyoceratida > Dysideidae > Dysidea > Dysidea avara. The sequence goes on along the minus strand of NC_089275.1, from coordinate 18,519,500 downwards.
CACCATCACTCAACTACCCAGTGAACATGTACAGTCTACATAATTAGTGTGGTCAGTACTACATTCCCATATATAGTGATATTCATTTGAAATAGGGGAATAGACAAACTGTCCCACGGGTAGAGTTTGCTGAGCAAATTTGTATCTAATCCCAATATATTGCCTATATAAATTAGCATTGATAGTTGCATCACTAGAGAGTCTGGAATTGCCATGAGACTAACAGGTGGCTTTCTGCATCTTCCCCGAAGCATATATAGATATAATTGTAGTATCTACTGTATAGTTGGAAGTCTCTAGTGGGATAGTAATAATGTTGACTTCTAATGAAATGCAAGAACTCATGCATGATATTGAGTACTGGTTGAATGCAGTGGAAATACCTGGAGGTCAGTAATTGTTCACATTGTAAATCAACAAAGGAAATCTAATCTATGCCAACTACTTAGATACACAGGAAGATACAGTATGCATAACATAATAAGACACCTTATATATTAACACAGGTGCATAAAATTAAAGTTTTACCAGCTTACAGATATGCTATTGCATAATGCTTGATGGTTTGCTCATCTTCAATGCCTGCAGTTTGATTAAAATCTGGCCCATTTGATTTTTGTTATGTGCAGTAAGCAATGAGCTATAGTGCCAAATCTTCTGTCATAATGTGTTGATGGTATTAAAACATAACATGATGCTATAGCATTATCATTCAGTCGTGTGTCATACCTATCAGTACATGTTTTGCAGAAGTGTGTTATAGTATTAATGTGTTATGCATACCACATGTTTCTATGTTTATTTATCTCATTATGGATCTACAAGGGAGGCTCCTATTGAGCAGAGAATGAGACTAAACCTATGTTGAATGCAGAAAAATCCCAGAGTTTGCTCAGGTGGTAACTTAATCTACAGAAAACTTGCGGTTTATGAAAGTGCCTGAGGTGTCACACAGCCTCACCAGTAAGTACACTGGCAGTTTTGTACTCCACCAAGTTTATAATTATAATATCACACTGTGTTAAATTACACATTTCATTATTGCATAATGGTTATAGGTTTGGTGCAACATTGATAAAAAAGTGAAACAAAAATTAATGATAAATGGAAAACATAAAACTAGTATTATTATCCATGAAGTAGTGATTGCTAAAAGGACAGATATTTTAAAATCTGGTCTGTTCAGGTCAATATTTTCCTTAAAGGTCTGCAATATGACTTTAAAACTGAGCCATAACAGTATTCTAGTCTTACACAAACTCTCTAAGAGTTGCATACTGAAGATAAATTATACATGCAGTACTCTCAATTACTATATACCAAATGCATTTATATACACCAAAATATTGAAAGCCTGTGTGTAACAGGCCTAAGGGGGCAGAATATTTTTAAAAAATTTTTATGCAATGACAATTAATTAATAGACTGGATTACCTTAGAATCTCGGCAATTTTTTACGACATGCAGTAAAGTGAATATTGGTGTGCATGCAGAGAATCTATGACAAAAGTGCAATAACAGAAAATGTGTATAATATATCAGTGTTATGGTATCACTATACTGCAGTTGTGTTACGCATTTACATGTCTCAGTGTTAGTATAGCTGTATATATAGCTATGTTAGTGATTGTTAATGGAAGTGGAAAATAAATGTCTAATGTGTGGTCTTATAATTTGTGATTTTGTTTAGATCTAACTACATAATGCAGCATTTGTTGGCATTATCTATAAACTTCATTTGTCAAATTGTTAGTCCAAGCGATATAAGTTTGTGTATGTCTTCTTGTAATAATTCAGCTGATCAGCAGGAGAATTATCACATCATCTCATAATAAATTATAGTATTAACACTATTTGTCAGAAATATGTAATGTACAAATGTGACTGAATTTGACAAAACCCGGCTTTGACGCACAAAGCTTCGTTAGGAGATATGGCGATTTTAATTAATCATTGTGTAATAACTTCCCAGTGCCTACAGCTGTGCAAACAAAATTTGCACCAAGTATGCATCTATTTACTAGCTATCACTGAGTGGGTGTATACATTTCTGATACCCAAAATTAGCCCTGTTTTGGGCAGCTTTTCTCGAGCGGGTAATAATATCACAGGTGGTAGTAATAGGGTGGTAGTAATAGGGTGGTAGTAATAGGGTGGTAGTAATAGGGTGGTAGTAATAGGGTGGTAGTAATAGGGTGGTAGTAATAGGGTGGTAGTAATAGGGTGGGAGGGTGGTAGTAATAGGGTGGGAGGGTGGGGGGCGGTGGGTGGGCTTAATATAGGGGTATAAAATGAAGCAAGAAGATGATTGGAATCCAGAGGCCAAGTTTGGGCTCTCCATGGCCCTCCATGGCCCTCAAATCACTCCAAATTGACTGAGAACACTATTGGCGAGCTAATATAGGGGTATAAAATGAAGCAAGAAGATGATTGGAATCCAGAGGCCAAGTTTGGGCTCTCCATGGCCCTCCATGGCCCTCAAATCACTCCAAATTGACTGAGAACACTATTGGTGAGCTAATATAGGGGTATAAAATGAAGCAAGAAGATGATTGGAATCCAGAGGCCAAGTTTGGGCTCTCCATGGCCCTCCATGGCCCTCAAATCACTCCAAATTGACTGAGAACACTATTGGCGAGCTCTCTGTGAAGTCCCAGCTCACTACACACCATTATCACAAAGCCATGGCCATTCAATGGCACCAATCTCCCACTCGTGGCTTTGACAGGGTCGGAAGAAAGCTGCCACAGAAACCAGACTTGCCAGTCCTGAAGGAAGTACAGTGTGGAATATGATAGTGTATTAGGCCAGCAATCCATTTCTGGTAAAAACGTAAGTTTGATTTTGTGTGTGTGGAAGCCTTGTTATGTGAAATCCGGTCACAAATGGTTATATAGGAATCGATACGGCATTAAATGTATGAGTCCTATAGTATCTTACAAAACATAAAATTGAAGTTGATCTACTACAACTCCTTCATTTGCATAAACTTCATCTGTGCAAATCCTTGCTTCAATGTTGGACCTTTGGGAAACTGGAAAATCTCGCAAAAAACCATGGCATTCTGGGACTAGTACAACAATTGTTGTTAGGATTGACACAGCCTTCACCATCCCACAAAGGATCATTGGTGTAATAATTATCAAACGCTATTCCTTGTGTAATCCCTGATTCACAATAGTAGTGACTACCTATAAAAAGATCTGGATAAGCAGATGTGTCTGAATTACCAGCACAAGGACAAATGTTGGGTGATGCATCAGGATCCTCATTGATTCCTATAACATAAGTCCACACATGTTGTCGAGGGCTGCCAATAGTTATGGATAAGCCATCCACGTAGGCACCATTAATGCTTCTTGGTCTAGAATTTTGCAAGCTAAGAACATCTGGAGTTCCTTTTTGGTAGTCTCTTGCCATTCCACATATCTTGTAATACTTCACTCCAGATACAGAGAAGATTACTGGGCACCAACCAGCAGCATCATTTGGTGAACGACACACATCAATGCTGGGAAATGTAGGGTCAGCAGGAGTAGTAATCTTAGTCCATCCTGTGGGACAGTCATCTCCTGAGCTGGTACTAAAGTTAGCCACTCTCATCCAACCTCCTTTATGACCATCACACTTAACACCTGTATAATGTAGCTACCTCCTTGTTAAGGCCAAGATTGAACACAACCAGCTTGGTATGCGAATAATTATACAGCTGCAAATAGGCCAGTGAACTGCTTTTATTCATCCATTTGATGTGCAAGTTAGATAAGCCATATAGACTCTCTTTCCATTTATGTCAAATTTCTTAAACAATTATGCATCATACCCTGCTGCACATTCCACCAAAATACATTGAGGAAGCCAAAAATCCTGAATATTTTCTTGTAACAAAATATATAATTAAAAGGTGTGACAAAAATTAATAGTAGAGAAGTACAATTTTGACATAAGTATGGGAGAGTAAAGAAATATAGAAGGGGGCCAAGTAAAGAGTGTTTGTAACAAGTGATTGAGATACTCTACATTCCAGTAATACAATCACATTTTATATCCCATTAAAAACTGTAAACAGCCATTTAATTTACAAGTGAAAATAGTCTAAAATTATGTTTCTTATAAATTTTCCTGGGGTCAGATTTCCAGAGAAACTTTAGATCCCGTCTGGACCTGTTAATCTTGTGAACTTCACAACAAAATTACAAAAAATACCCCACTCCTTCTATGTATTTTGCCATTATTGCACGCTAGTTGAGAATTGCAACAGCACACATGTAACGTAAGATAACAACACATAATTATTATGCTTGATCATAATAGACACACATCACTAATTAGTACACAAACACAGTATATACATACAACTATAGTACACCTCACCAATATTTCTATGTTCCACATCAGGAAGTAAAAACTACAAATGAAAACACCAAACATAATGTACATTATACAATGGCACCTCAGTTGTCTGAACCACCCTGGGGCCATCTAGTGTTCAGATAACTTAAAAGTGCAGAAGTTGTGTGTAATTTAAAATTAAACAATGTAATTAGGCACTTTTGAAAACAATACAACACTTTGACTACTGTAATAGAACACTCGCAACTCTAAACACATCATTTTTAGTGTAAATACAGTTCAGATAACTGTATATGTACATTTTTGTGGAAGAATGGAAGGTTAATTGTGTTGTTGCTACACTGTAAAATAAATCTTGATGATTACAAAATTCAAGGATGGCAGACAGCCAAGCAAGCTGAAATGATAAAATTCATATGCAATAACAATGCTATGCTGTAAAAGTTCTACAGCAGTTTATGTAATGTGCAACTTGTACATTTGATGAACTAATTACATGCCAGAACACAAAACACAAAATTAATATAACTCATAATCAAGGACACATTAAACACAATTTTCTAAGTTAATTAACGTGACCAGGCCTGGCTGGCATTTGGGTACAAACTACAAAAAATAATTATACAAAATACACCATAAATTATTATTTATATAACAACTGCTGAAATAGAATATTTGCATTCTGTAGCTTGTATCAAGTAAAAGTTTATACAGTCAAACCCCTCTAATCCGGAGGAGCCATAAATTTTGCTGGATTAAGCAGGTTGTTGGATTATCAAGTCACCTCTGTAATCCGACATAGTACAATATTTAGAATTATGTCAGATTATGCAGGTAAAACAGATCACACAAGATTATTAACAAGAATAAATTTTAAAATTCGCAACTATTACAGCTTTTTTTCTGTTACTCTCAACCAATTAAATACTTTGGTTGCTTAAAAATTATTTTCCGTAATTGTTTTTATTGCCGTGCTATTATTCTCTGTCGGATTACAAAGGTCAAAAACAATGTACTTCCAAGTCTAGGGAATCAAATTTTGTGTCAGATTACGGAGTACAGAGGTGTCAGATTACAGAGGTTGTTTTCTATGCAAAAGTGTTGGAAAATGACATTGTGGTCGGATTCGAGAGGATTCTAGATTACATAGGTGTTGGATTAGAGAGGTTCGACTGTACAAGTTAAAAAAATTGCATGCTAATAACATAATGACTGATACGAGTCATGAGATTTTGAAAAAGTTAGCCAATTTAAAATTATTTTATGTGCCTACCCCACATTCCCGGTTTTTGCAGGATAATGTAAGAATGGAACCTCAGCCTCTATCCTGTGTACAACTTGTTTCCCAGATCTCCTATGAGTTGTACTATAGAGTATTGCCACAATTTATTAACCAAAAGGTTGCAGAATATAGTTCAGCATAATTTCGGCACCATTTACACAATACGCATAGCACATATATATCTACATACCTCAACCATAAACAACAGATAAGGAAATATCATAGTGATGATCAATCCACTGGGTACCTGTATGTAAGTGACATGTCAGTAAAAAAGTGTACTCCAACTGAGAATGTACGTAATTTATCATCTGGATGTTCCCAAATTCAATGCAGGTGGAAGGCTTAATGTCATTTAAAATAAACCACTGCACCAGTCATTTTAAATTAAAATGTGACTGCTCTGTTAATAACAGAAGCATTTCAAAGACATGTACTAGTAACCTTTCAAAACAGCAACTACTAAAATCATTCTTTCTAAAATTATGCTGTATTGATAAATGACAACACAGAACATTTCACTCAACTTTTAAGAAAAACAAGTTTTCACCAACCATTTAGCATGTAGTCTTAAGACTCAAATAACCAATTTAGGCCACATCAACTTGAATTAATGTTTCTCGGGTGAAAGATAGGCAAACATAGGGTCGGTAGGTAGGCAAAATAAAAAATATTTTTCGAAACTTAGACTAAAGCTAAACATGCCACTCACAGTATATATAACCATGCAAAAGAATAATACATACTTTAATGTACTATTATATAAACACCCAAAAAGTAAATAGCTTCATGCACCAAGTTATTTTGCAACAAAAAGTAAGTCTTGCACAATAAGCTATCCATAGTAATGCTACAATAACTATATGACCAATAACCAAATTTGCTCCGCGCTTTACTGATACGGAAGGCCAGCAATACATCGACACCATTTCCTTTCACTCAAATGACCAAACACGTGATCTTAAAAGTTAATATAAACATTGTTCCAAGAAATTAAATGGGTCAGTCGGGCCTGAGAAACATGAAATTAAGTTGAAGTAGCCTTAGCTATATTCATTAAGATAGAGGTTTTTGATGAAGGGAGGTATTCAGCATAAAAATCAGCAGTGCCCTCATAAAATACTGCTTTATGGCAGTGCCCTGAGTTGTTATAAGAACTACATATATTCTAGTAGAATTACAACTGATTGTGTAGTGTTCAGATCTAGATGCTTCTTAGAAAAAAATCTAAGACTCTTCAAATAGACTAAGGGTTAGACCTTGTACAGTGAAACCATCTTTATACATGAGGCCACTTATTGCTAATTAAAGCTGAATGCTCTAATAGAGTATCTTGATTTTTTACTAATTATTACCACAAATGATGAAAGTTTGGAGTGACTAAAGATTGGCAAATTTGACGAATTGAGGAAATTCACCAAAACTTTAATTGCCAATCAGCTATTCAATATAATTGTTCCACATTAGCTATGGGTAAATTCAGCAAACTTTTGTTGTTTATGGTATCTTGCTTATTGAGAAGTGAAAGTATTAAAGTCCCTTCTCCTGACATTTGGATTGATCATTTACCAAGAAATAAGTGGTGAAGCTCATAATGATGACCAAATTTAGGTGGTAAAACATAGCAATGTTGGTGGGGGGTCTGAAACATATTAAGTAACAATAAGTGGCCTAACTTTAGGGGTGACCTCATCAAGCAGGTGGCTGATCTCTTTGTTCACACATGATATATTTGGAAACTATCGCAATGGTTAGTTTAAACATGTACTAGTGTTCAATTCTTTTACAGTGGCCTACCAGCTGGCAAATTCTAGAGTCAGCTAGGATCAGGATTCTTCTGTAGCTCCATCTTTTACTTCTCCCCTCTGTGTGAAGCTTGGGGATCACGTGCATGTTTGTTGGTGGCTGCAGATACCGTATGGCCGGAAATTTTCGAGGGACGAAACTTTCACGAATTTCGCGAGTAACAAAATTTGCATTTATGTTTGGTGTATATACATATTGTACTCTAATTATCATTGTGATTGTCTAAATAGCTAAAGTAGTGAAGAGAGTTATAACTTGTGTAGTGAAGTGTCAGTGGATGGGGGAGGCCAAAGGGGGACTAGGGGGGCTGGGGCATAGAGGAGCTCACCTAATATCGGACCGGCTCCAATATCGGACGCTATTTCTCCTAAACTACAATGAATATTCAAACATTCTGCACATCTCCAGGTAGGCCAATGCTTCATCAACTTGTGTACCAAGTTTCAGATCTCTCGGGATTTTGGTCTCAGTACAGCAACCTTTTGAAGACCAGACCGAATTATACGTAAAATCGGAAAAAACGCTCAATTCAAGGACAGCCATTGTTTGCAGATCACACTTGTATTAAATCAAAAATTGCATACCTTCAGATTGTAGGGCTACTCATTTACTTTCTAAATATGTATGGTTTATTTCATTTAAAGTATTGTACTGATGAGTTATAGACCAAAGAAAAGAGGCTGTCACTGGAGCAATAATCGCCCTAGCTATTTTTGCTCAAAATCAGAAAAAATGGTTTGAAAATGCATACAAGGTGGATGATTGTTTTAGATTGTGTACTGAAAGTTGTTAAACACTAGTTACTGCAAATCCAACACTATAAAGACATAAAATACTGCAGATTTGACTGCAGAAATAGCAAAATCTTTAATATGGCTGTAAAACACTCTAACATAAAAGTCAAGCATTTCAGCTGAAAGCCTAAAACTCTAAAACAAAAAGTACGTAGAACCACATTTTAAGCATATCAGCATTATGTAGAATTGATTTACACCACCTTTTTGCAAAAAATTGGTGACTGTTATATTAGGGTATTTGACTGCTCTATTAGAGGGTTTTGGTATTCCTGTAATACTTTAAGTCTGGAGGACAGTGAATTTATTGGAAAAGTTGCTTGACAACTTGTAAATGATTAATTGTATGCAATTATCCACTTTAAAATATTTTCAAAGCATTGATTACAATTTTGAGTTAGGGCGATTATTGCTCCAGTGACAGCCTCTGTTCTTTGGTCTATAACTCATCAGTACAATACTTTAAATGAAATAAACCATACATATTTAGAAAGTAAATGAGTAGCCCTACAATCTGAAGGTATGCAATTTTTGATTTAATGCAAGTGTGATCTGCAAACAATAGCTGTCCTTGAATTGAGCGTTTTTTTCCGATTTTACGTATAATTCGGACTTGTCTTCAAAAGACTGCTGTACCGAGACTAAGGACCCGAGAGATCTGAAACTTGGTACACAAGTTGATGAAACATTGGCCTACTTGGAGATGTGCAGAATGTTTAAATGTTCATTGTAGTTTAGGAGAAATGGCGTCCGATATTGGAGCCGGTCCGATATTAGGTGAGCTACTCTATATACTGCCCCAGGAAATTTTTGAAATGTAGCTGTGATGAGATTGAATCTGGAAGCAATTTGAGAGAAATGACTGAAATCTAAGGAAATGGTGAATTGAAAGGATTAAAAGAGCTACATATAGAGGCAGCAGTTACAGGGTTTGAAAGTAGTTTTTTTAGGATAAACTATTGTACAATTAGTAGCTAGATTTTAGGGCAATTTTAGTCATGGACTGTAATAAAAGTAACTATGACTATAGGCTGAATTGTAGAGGCAATCTCTAATCAAATAGTGAAGTGGAGAATTTTTTTGAAAAATAGCCATCTCAAGATAGGATCTTCAGGTACTTTTAGCCAAATCCCTGTAAGAGATTTAAGCTGCACACATGTGTACATAGATTATTATATGTAACTTTGAGGTTATACTTTTCTGTGGTGCAGCTTGCTATTTTAGCCTGACTTTTACAACTAGCCCAATCACCATTTACAACTAGCCAAAAGTCTCTTACAACTAGCTTTTTGGCCACAACTAGCCCCCTTTTTTTAGCCCCGAGGGCTGAAGTCAAGCAAGTGCTAAAATTTTTGAACAGTCAAATGCCCCAGTAGTGGGGCGATTTAAGGTCAAATGGGATCAAATCCCCATTATTCCCCCGTGTACTCCCGGGAGGGGGGTAGTGGGGCTTAATATTGATAGGTGCATTAGTTCGAATAGTCCCAGGCTCTTGGCCTCGGTTTCGTGCTGTCTCTCAGGCCGCCACTCTCTCTGCTCCGAGCTCTGCTCCCACGTTCACTGATTTCTCCAGGTAGTCTACCGTCCATTAAGTAAGACAAGTCGCTTGGGACAAGTAGATATTGTAGTACTGAATCATTGTAGTTCAGTAGTGTCGTCCTCGCAGACCCTTGCGCAGACCCATTCTCCGGGGTGGCGCTTATCGATTAGAGATTTTCGGAGGGGCACTTATAATCTCTAATCGATAAGCGCCACCCCGGAGAATGGGTGTTATTGTTATTGTTATTATCTACTTTACCAGTTAGGCACTGGAGGGTGTACACAGAAGGCAGAGCCTGTTCGAGGTGTTTACCCATAGCCTAGGAGCCTAAGCGAAAATCTTTGAGCTAAATATCCTAAAGTGGGTCTAAGAGGACGAGACTAGTAGTTCAACATAATGGCCATAGCCACGCCCAATAGAACTGGTGGATACGAGTACAAATTTGTCGATACCACGCCAGATCGTTATGTCTGCAACATTTGTCATCTCCCGAGCCGAGATCCTTACCTCACTACGTGTTGTGGACATGTTTTCTGTAAGTCTTGTCTGGATAATATCAAGAAAGCCGCTACTGTTACCAATGCTTGCCCTATTTGTCGTGATGAAGAGTTTGTTACATTTCCCAACAAACAACTTGATCGAGAAGTTAAAAGTCTTCATGTGATGTGTACTAACAAGGACAGAGGTTGTGATTGACACGGTGAACTGAATGACATCAAAAATCACCTTGGAAACAGTGACGGTTGTCAGTTTGAGGATGTGAAATGTTCCAATGAGTGTGGAAAGATGTTACAGCGACGATATCTTACCAGTCATGTTGAGACCATGTGTGTAAGTCGTAAGGTTGACTGTCAGTACTGCCACATTACAGGAGAACATCAATTTATTGTGGGAGAACACAAGGAGCAATGTTCCAAGCTTTCCCTACCCTGTCCCAATAAGTGTGAGGTAGGGAGTGTCCCTCGTGAAGACATGGAAGCACACAGGAAGGAGTGTCCTCTTGAGATGATATAGTGTGAGTATCACAATGTGGGGTGTGAAGAGAGGATAAAGCGTAAGGACGTAGAGAAACATGCAGATGAGAAGATGAAAGAACATCTGTCCTTGACAAAATGTCGACTTACAGCCTCTGATAAAGAACTGTCTGGTGCAAAATCACAACTCACCACTGCAATGAAACAAATCAATACACTAATGCTTGTAGTACAGACACTTGTTCCCCAAGATCCCGATGAAGATGCTTGTGTTGTTGATAGTGATACATGGTTTTTAGCAATAGCTAAGCGATGTATTGAGTTAACAGCTGCAGTGGCAATGACAAAATCAGGTAATCAAGTGTGTCCAGTAACTGTCAGTATCACCGAGTTTCATGACAAAAAAGCAGATAGTACTATATGGTGCAGTGATGCATTCTACACTGATGTTACTATAGAATACAAGATGTGTCTGTGTGTTTACCCTGCTGGCAATAGGACTTCTATAGGTACTCATCTGTCAGTGTACTTGTGCCTCATGAAGGGTCCACATGATGATGAGCTAGCATGGCCACTGAGGGGAGAGTTTGAAGTGACATTGTTGAACCAGATCAGTGACTGTTATCATTATTCAAGTACAGTGGCTTATGATGATCGTCCCCAAGATGATAGTGCTGGTAGAGTCACTGATGGTGATAGAGCTAGAGGTTGGGGAAGACAGCAGTTCATTTCTAATGAAGAGCTCCACAAGGTCACTCTCACATGTCAGTATCTCAAAGGTGATTGTATCTTCCTCCAAGTTAGTAAAGTATAGCCATACTGTATTTACATTTGGAACTACAACATATATTGCAGCTTTTTAGGGCCACGTTTAAAGTTTTAATATGATTTGTGTAATGTTATTATTAGTAGTATATTTTAAAACACAGAGTTCATTATGGAAAAGAGAAGAAATCTGTACCTATTTATAGTACTCATAGGTCAGTACTGGCTATATCAGGAGCACCTGAATCAGATTGTTGTTGGTTTGTGTCATATCGGTTCCATGGTTACTGGCTTCTCTACCATCACCATAATCTTGTCCAACATCAACATTTTGTCCATTGTGCTTTGCAACTTGTTAACTATCTGTGGGGGTTACATTATTAGGATGAAAGTATTTTTGCTATAAAAGGTGATCTGAGATCTTAACATGTTCTTATACTGCAACCGTAATTTGATATCATTTAATCCTGTCTAGTACTGCATACATTCCATAGAGGTGCACCATAATAATTATATACAAATTTTCGAGGTATGGTCAGGATTTTTGCAGTTTTATTTTTGAGGATCACTTGTTTTTTTACCTATTAGAAAACATAGAGCCAATCTTGATAATTGCTAATTTTCAAGATGAAAATTTGCTAACGGTAAATAACAGCAAAAATTGCGTCCCATGAAAATTTGTATGTATACAGTGTCTTTTATGAAGGGGAACTTTGAGAGCTAACTCAGCATTCTATACATTTCTACTACATAGATTAGTTTATAGTCACCCCTAATATTAGACCACCTTTATTAGTACACCTGCAGAGTTTACGAGAGGCAGCTGTTTTACAAAATTCATATACTTCGCAACATACAAATCAAAGCATATTCATGCAAATGTTGTTTTCTACAAGCAATATGTGGTATATGACGAAGTGTGGCAATTTGCCTAAGTTTTTTTTGCTAATTGGATTCATCAAAGTTTTATACTGTCAAAGTTTCTACTATACAGTATGCATAATTCACAAGTAGTTAGGACATGATCAATTCCATTTCCAGAGACATACCTCACCACTACATGCTTTACCATTTTGGATAAGTCTTATTATATATATAATAGTTATTACAAGCAAAGCACGAGTGCCTGTGGAATAACTAATATGTTCTACTTTAGCATGTAGACCCACCTAATTGGCAAAATCTTTAGTTGCTATACCCTTCCCTTATATAGGGAACCAAGTAAGCTGTGATTGTGGGATTGAATTTTACCAAACAAACTGTGATTGTGGGATTCAATTTTAATACATCAAATAGTAGTTTGATTTTATTTTTTGCTAGTATTATTAATAGCGATTTTAAGAGACTAGTGTTAATTATGTTACTTTAATCGCTACATTTACAAAAGTAAAAAAAAAAACTACTGTTGATGTATTAAAACTGAATCCCACAATCACAGGTTGTTTGGCAGAATTCAATCCCACAATCACAGCTTGCTTGATTCCATATATAAGAGAAGAGAATAACAGTATAACATCAAAGAAATCTGATGATTTCTGAATATAGTGTACACTCCTATTAGGTGTGCAACGTCTCAAGTTAATGAGATATACGCACTGGTAGCAGTGCATATATCTTGTTAACATTTTGAGTCAGTGCGATTTGTAGGTTTTATCTTCAGGTAAAGTGATAGAGTTTGATACACCATTTAACCTCCTACAGAAACAGCACTCAATATTTCATAGTATGGTAAAGAGAACTGGTCCTGTAGAGTATGAAAGACTTAAGGATATAGCTAGAACAGTGGAAAAATTGAAATATGGTTCCAGACTATAGGTAACTATGTTCTTTCATCTTATGAGTAATAATATTCATTTTAAGTTACAATGAAAGCAGCACTTACTATAATTATTATACTGTATCTAGACCAAATGTTCAAGCGTTTAGCAAAATGAAAGGTTGGTCTTCTTGAACGTGGCAGTCACATATGTTATTTCCTATTCATTTATTTCTGAGCTGTATACTACTAATGAATTACAAATTTCCTATATTTTATACTTAATGTTTTAGCTACTGTAAGGGTATTACTTCACAAATGAATTCTTCTGGTGTTTTAACTAGAAAGCACAATCTCAACAATAGTTTTAGTGCCAGCATGTGCCTTGTATGGTACAACAAACAAGATTTTGTATCAAGTGATTGAGAGCATAAGGGAATTCACTGTAGTACGAGTGCAGTTATATGATAGTGTAAATTTTCAACAAATTAATTATGTGGCTAAAAATGTGACGCCATACATGTGAGTACATTCAAATCCTAATTTCTACTTTCTGAATCGGTCAGTAGGACTGGTTGGTTGGTCAGGCTGGCATGAATGAATGAATGAATGAATTAATCAATCAGTGAGTCAGTCAATCAAACAGTTAGTGTGTCAGTCAGTCAGTCTGTCTGTCAGTCAGTGGGTCATGCATTCAGTTAGTCAGCCAATCATTTAACAAAGTAGCAGCTATATTATAAAAATCCATGAGGTTCTTTAGTTCAATATAATTTTGTTTTTTGATTATAACTATTAGTACTATCATCACTGCAATAAAGTAATCAATAGTGGTTCCTTTACATATATATGTCTCTAATGTTCCACACATTTCTATGTGCTTCACTATACACAAGCATACATGTAGCTACATGTAACTAAAACATTATTTAGCATGCATTATTTGCTGTTATCAGTCATTTTGTAATCAGTTACTGTACCACCTTTTGTAATACTCTGTTGTGAATGTGAATACCTTTGTTCAGCTACATATTGAATCAACCCTAAATGTGGAACTACATAATGTGACCTGGCCTGATAAAAGTTCAAGATATCCAAGTTTGTTTACGGACAACTCCCCATGCCTTACTTGAAACTTTGCCCCATTACTGTGCTATATATACAACAGCTCTGAGCTAACTAAGTTTTGGTTGCTAGCTATACCTTGTTCACAGAACAATTACAAGTTATTATTTGTTAAGTGGTAAAGGCTGTAAAACTGGTTTTTCAGACCGGGTCACATATGAAGCATTATTGTGTAAAATTGGTACTGTATATCATCTATGCTTATAGTTGACTATATGTACTGCATACTAAATTTAATGGTATTTTGTATGTACATCATGATCATACATATGCACAGGATGTAGCTATTATATGCAAAGGATTTAACAAAACAATTAAATGTTAATAGCAACACTAACTAACATGTAACCCCATAAATGCACAGAGAAGTATTAGAATATTATCATACAGTAAGGGTCTTATAGCCTTTCCAAATTTCCAAGTTTGATGAGTCATAACTCATCATGTGTTTAACCTATTGTCTTAAAATTACATCTAGGAACAGCACCACACCAGGAGTGTAAGTTGACCAAATTCCAGGTTGGCACCATACTCACATGCCAAGCTATGGATGGTGTTAGTTACATATTTAATGGGGTCTGCATGAATGCCTGAAAAAGTGCAAGTGCATTTACCATGCTAATATACATACATCATTGGCATAGCTGCAGAATTTTATATAATGTGATGTGCAATTAGTGGTTGTGTTCACTGTTCTTGTTCCAGCAAAGGCTCTCGATATTCACAATAGTTGAAAGCAACTTCAGGAACGTTAGCAAGCTGAAAACTTTGTAGTGTTGGTCTCTTCCTAATCCATCCCATAACTGTGTTCACACCTTGTTGTATCTTGTTCCTGATCACTCCACCACACATGTAAGTGATGATGTGGTACACCACAATAAGAGTGAAGTGAACTGTAGCCATAGCAATAACTGTATTGATAGTGGTCACACTGAAATTGTGATGCACAGCAATATATAAAATCTGAAAATTTAGAAGTAGCAGTAGTTCATGATAATTGTGGAATTTAGTTTTGAAGGGATGTGCTATTCCAGTCATTACACATATTGCAGCTGCAATAATGTTGCCAAATCCAAGGATAGTGTTTCTATCTAATGTAGAAATTCCCAGAAACACAATATGCATCACTAACTGTAAACCAGGCCAGTAGTAGAATTTATCTTTGTATGGTCCTTGATAAGCATCCAGTAGTGGCTTAAATTTGTTGATGTAATGGAATCTCTGGAGTGGCCTGCTAAACAACGAGATAATGGTAAAGGGTACTTGTATCAGGAATATGATGAGACATGTTATGAATAAGATGATAAATCTTACTCCAAGTAGTGGCACATTAGCATCTACTGACCACACTAATGTAGACTGTTCACTGGGTAGTTGAGTGATGGTGGAATAGGAGAACAAGACAATGGATACTGTGTGGAGTATTTTAGTATAGGACAATAGGAATAGTGTAGCAAGAACAGGTAGTGCTCTACGTGCAGTGAGCCTCTGTATTGTAGTGGAGTAACGACTTGTTATGATGAGTGATGTAGCAATGAAGATGAGGTAGAAGGGAAATGATAATTGTAACCATATCTTAGCATAGTCATCCATACCATTGTAGAAACATGTCTGAATACCCAAATCAAAATTAGCTAGTGATGTAAACATATAAGCTAATGTGTTAGTATGAAGTAGCACTGTTGCATGTATGCCAGTGACATTTACATAGAAAATGAAGACATTGATGGTTCCTTCAGTTACTGTGAGGTTCACTATAAAGAGCATAAAAACTAAGAGAAGACCAGTTATTGCAATAGGTATGATAAGGAACAAATAGATATTGGAACAAAGTTGACATTTGGAGGAAGCAAAAACACTGCTGAGGCCTTGCTGACAATGACCGCACATGACTCCTGACCTATTAAACTGACATTGTGAGTTAGGAGTGGAGAAGTTAAGGAGTGATGGATGAGGCAAGCAATAATGGAATGGGCATTGTGGCCTAATATGATAAATGTAGGAGTTGTTGTGAGTTGTAGCAGATATCCAACTATTAGCAGGACATAGTATAGTTTGATAATCAATGTTGCAACTGGTTATTCCATAGCATAGGCGGCGGAAAGGGGGGGGCTAGGGGGCTAAAGCCCCCCCTCGGTCTGCTGAGGGGGGCTTAGCCCCCCCTCAGAATGATATCACACCGAAATTATCTTTCTTGGAGTGGGGCTAAAAACCGTGATAAAGATCGAGATACTCTAATAGAGCAGTCACTCTAATAAAGTAGTCAGTGTGTAGCGAGCTATGTAAGGATTTTTATGTTGTTTATCAGCTAGAAATGGTAGCTGGTGAGGTGGAAAGCTCTTGTCAGTTGGTTGTGACCCTTTTTTTTTTTTTTTGGTCTCACCTTACCAAACTATAGAAATAAGTCTGGGTCAGCCCAGCCCCCCCTCATATCAACTACTTCCTCCGCCGCTGCTCCATATTGTGTAACTTTTGGATAGCATACACATCTTTTTGCCATTTTAATAAAACCTGGTGGACACGAATGTTGCTTTATGTAAAACATATTGAGATAATCATTTGATTGTGAAGGAGTTTTCAGAAATATTGCACACCATTTGTCTGTTGGGAAAACCACTGTACATGTCACGTTGGCACAGCTACTATTGGTATTTTGCATGGTTTCTATAACATTGATAATACATGGTGTTGCATACAACTGGTTGACAGCAGTCTCAAATGCAATTTTTACTTTTGAGTTTGTAAATGCTTTGGTGTTGTAAGAAACATATATATTCATGGTTTGTCCAGAAAACAAATAACCTAATTCTTTTATACTACAATCAGGATGTTCATTATCTTTGCAGGTACAAAGTGTATTTCTAGAAATCTGTGGTAATACATGATAATTAACTGATAGATTTGTAAATTTTATGTACTTCTTGTTGACATCAGATGGGAGCATGTTTGAAAACGATGATTCCGGATACCAGCGGCAAGTGTCTAGTGGCATATAATTGTAGCACTGTACTTGTGGGCTGTAATAATTAGTATAAAAAATGATTGAATAGTTTTTATCTTTTGAAACTTGATCAGTAAGTTGAGTATCACTATAGTACTGAAAAATGCATAATGGAAAAGGCAGTAAACTCAAAATAAAAATTTTACAAACACGATTTTTGTAGAAAATTAATGCAGTGTTTTCTGCTATAGCTACAGTTTCTTCACGGTTTTCATAGTTGAAGTCTATGATGCATATTGCTACATTTTTAAGAAACGTTGTTGTTCCATTTCGCAGGAGAATTAAACTGTTAAAATTTAGTTGAATAATACTTCTATACATCAAATTCATGTGAAACATTACGTCATTGATCAAAATAATGTTAGTGCTGAATAACTCAATAACATTACCATGTGTCACATTCTTTGTGTGATAATTATTAGAAAAATTACTGTTATCTAATATCAGTGTTCTGAGTTTTAGGTTACTTTTAGTGTGTAGCATCTTTCCATTACTATTATTATGGAACACAGAATTTGAGATAATTGCCTCATCTGTATCAGTCAACGATATTAGTGCATCACTCAGTTCATTGTGTAGGAATATACAATTATTTACATGCACAGTTGCATTATTTTCCATGATTACAGATATTAACTGAAACTGTGCTGCATTGTTTAAGAACCTACAATTAGCTAACTTAATAGTATTATTTGTACCAACAAAACTAAAAAAGTTTCCAAGATAATTATTACTAACAAACTCACAATCTGTTATCAATACTGCTGTGTTTCCTGTAATGTGAAATGCAGGTATTTGCCAGTGAGTTATTTGTTGGACTTCTTGATTACTACTGTTAGAGATGTTTAATATGACCTTAAAATTCTTTACTGGGACATGTAGAACTAATAGACTAACTGGACTACTCAAATCACAATTATCATCACAATGCAATTTGTATGAATTAATTGAAATAACAGAATTATTCATTGCTAAATTTGTTCCACTGTAATACAGGTAAATTCCATAACACATCACATGACTAAATTTTAAGTCACCCAAAATATTGATTCCTATTAAGGCATACATTGTGATATGTAGAAACTTTTTACTGATATGTATTCGATGAAGCAGTACACTGCTACACTCTTTAATTACCAACATTGCATAGCCATGATCATCATCATGTAAAGGAGTGTAACTTGTACAATCATTGATGTCAATATTGTTTATTGTTAAGTTTGTGACATTGATAAATTTTACGCTAATAACAATACTAGCATTGCAAAGAATGACTACATCTGGTGCTGTGCCACTAGCAGTATTATTTCCAATGAGTGAAATGTTGTGGACATTTTGTATTATAAGATCAGTATGAAGGTGATGTATTCCTGGTAGGAAGAGTAGTTGAGTGTTAGAGGTGAAGTATTTAGTGGCATTGAACAGGTAGTGTTTTAGAGGATGACAATGATGACATGTAGTGTTAGGATAGTAGTAATCATCAGGTGTCACAGTGTAGACACTACCAGTTGTGGTAGTTCAGAATAATGCCAGGAGCAGTAGCAAAGCGTCACAGCAAACAATCGGTAACATTCTGGAAAAATACTGTAATACTTTCAGGATAAATGTGTAAATGCATAAAAATTATGTCATTATACTGTTTGGTAGAAATATCCCCCAAACAAAATCCAATTCATTATGGCATCCTAGAATATAAGTATCATAGAAATATTTTTACACAACAAAAGTACCTTTATGGGAGGGCAACAGTGAATTTAAGGTCAAAATCTAGCATTGCAAACCTATATACAGTAGCCGTCATAGAATTTTTTAAAAACTAGGCTTGTATAGAGGATAAGTGGATAGCCTAAGGATGCCACAGCCTAGGATGGATGGATGGATCATACAACCAGTTTCACTAAAAAGTGAGTGATATGATCAAACCCCAAAGTTAGTCAGTTATAGCTATTGTGTAGGATTATAGTTAAGCCCAATTAGCTAGCGATAACTATGTGGGATACCCCTACTTACTTTGACATATTAAGCGAAATATACATGTATATATTTAATTCCATTGCTAATGTAGCGATTTCCCCATACCTGTGATATACAGTCTGGTCTCTTATTTCAAATCCCTTAATGTTTTACATTTAGTAACTATTTCAACTGTAATTATGTATGCACTAGTAGTCATTGTTGATTTTTGCTTACACTCACTTGTCAACATGTAACTACACTGTAATCTAAATTTCACAAATTGTTCTTCCACATGCACTTACATGCACAGAAAATAGTAAAGTAACTTGTTTACGAATAATAATTCAATATTATAAGATTGGAAGTAAGGGTAAATGGACTATTAAGTGGCATAAATTTCAGTTTCGCTACTCAACAAAAGCATTAATGATGTCTTTCTACATTATACAAACACACAATATAACTGCAACTGTGTATAGCTACATTCTTTCAACATGTGCACCATATAATTTATTGTATCAACATAATGATCTTTACATTATGTGCTTGTACCAATATGTGCCAATGTATATGCATATGGCCATGCATACTGGTATTACTATGTATATGATCTTGCACAAAATATAGCCACTCTGTCTAGAATGTCGTATATAATTTTCATCACAAGCCAATCAGTTTTGCACAACATGCAGGCTAACAAGCCACTATCAGATTACTTGAATGTTTGACACACAGTAGCTATGGTAGCAAAATCTTTCTTTAGCAGAATCAGCACTGCATGCATTGTGTCTTATTTATCCACTATATTATATTATTGTGTGTTAGTGTACTGGTACGTACCTATATAGTTTTGCTCATCAGTTAACAAACTAATCTGTTTATATACCATAGTTCAAATTCTCTACACCAAACCAATGCATGGGTGTCAGATGGCATTTTACCTGAAAGCTCTGTACATACCTTTTCACCCTCCAGCTTAGTTTGAAATATGTTCCATTTGCTATTTATTATTATCTACGATAAAGTGTTACTTACTAGCACAAGTATTTATGATTAGAACAGGTGTTAGTATTTCACTATAATAAGCTATGCTCCAAATGCATTCAAACCCTTCAGCTTTCAAGCCAATTGACAGTGGGACAGACTACAGGTAGCTAACTACGTATCCCTACACCACACACACATTTAGTGAACATATACCTATCAATCCCATCATTTCTCAAGCTCATTGATGTTCTCTTGTGTAATTGGGTTCAAGTACTTGAGTTGTAAAATGCACAATTAGTAATTTCTTTAATGCAAGATGTGTTGTGGATTAAGAGTGTAGTTATCTATATGATATGCAAAATATCTTGAACAAGACAGGGGCAAAAACGGGTTAGTTGTGGTCAAAAGTCTAGTTGTAAGTAGCTTTGGGCTATAGTTGTAAATTGTGCACTGAACAGTCACTGTGTGTATAAATTAAAGTTGAGCTATGCATTTGCATGTGCATTTTAAAAATCTTTACCATCTGACATTTAACTAAAAGTATATCAAGATCCAATCTTTAAAGAAAAGATTTTTACCAGCCATGCAGGTAAACAATAAGTTAATACTCTTTTGAATCTGTTGAATATTAGACAAATAGATGATTTTCTGGTAATACTTTGTGTCATTGCAATAGACAAACGACTGGAATGTAATAGTAGATGGTAAGTCATTGATAAACACCTGTATGCTCCCCTGGGGAATACCGATAAGTAGCATGAAGCATAGATAATATATACTACGTACCCTGGTACGTAGTATATATAATCTATGCATGAAGTATGGCAAATGGATTCTGTTGCTGATTGTAAAATTAATATGAATTAAACCAGTTCCACAATGTACCTTACTCATGATTCCCATCCCCCATAATTTGACCAACAATTTGTTTAGTGGCATGCTATCAAATGCCTTATGGAAATGGATTGCATCAATTTCTGCCTTATAAGTATAAGTTAGGAACCCAGACCAAGGTTCTTCATGGTTTTAGAAACTGAGGTGAAGCCAAGGTTTCTAAAACTATGAAGAACCAAGGATTTGGTTCCTACATTTTGTTAAAATACTACAAAGTGAACGTACTTGGTAGTCTAATACATTATTCAGTAGGTTTCTAACCAACTCAAGGAGATTTCTAATATGGTTTCGGTTCTATGAAATTTAGTAACCTGAAAGGCCTTGTGTTGTGGCACCTGAGTGAAGAGAAGTGGGGGTGCCACCACAGGGCCTGAGGGGTTCTAAATTCCATGGAACCCTGTGTTTTGATGTTTAACTTATTTAGACCACAGCGTTTTGTTGTGCCTTCACAGCTGCTTATGACATGGGAAATGTAGCATTGTGTATTGTTAACAAGTAGAAATACTCAAATGCAAGAGATTAGGCAGTAATTCTTAGGCAATACACTGTATTTCCACCTAACTTGAGTACTGAGACAATTCCATTGAGTTTTTCATAGGTATTTAATCCACTGCTGGTGCTACTGTACTTTTAAAGAGATGATGAATAGGTATTTGAACACAGCTTTTCAAATAAAACAGAGGAATGTTATAACACTATAATGCTTCTTGACAAGGAGAATGACTTTCTTGACTGGTAACACAGTGCATAAAATATGAATCCATACTTTCCACGATTGTAAAATAACAAGGATAAAGGCAGGAAATAATCAGATAGCCTTCCAGACCTCAGCCCAACTATACACAGCTATTCAGCACTCTTTAGACAGAAAAGATTAGGTGAGTTAGTTAGCTGAACCCACACCTTTTTCTAAAAAAAAACAAAAAGAAAACAGGAAGGGTTTTCTAACAGACATGCATCAGCAGAGTGTCCTAGATATAGCTACACCATCAGCTGGTTGAATAGCAGTACCAGACATTGTGCCACCCACTTCTCATTAGCCATCCCCCAACCCACAAACCACAAATGTGATTTTAAGAGGATCACGTGAGATCACGCAATAACATAATTAAATTCAAAGATATGTATACATTACATTAATACACCACTGTAGTTTACAAGCCATTGGTGGTTTTCTGCCTTATGAAAAAGTCAAAAAACATCATTACAGTAAATGCATGCACGTATACACACAGAGAATACATCACAGTACAACATGGCAAAGCAAACCACGATATGATTATGCAAAGACGTGTGCTATATTAGGGAGTTTTGCAAGCCTTTTTCTTATGTTCATCATGCCCATCACTGTACACCCAAAGTTGGCAATTATGGACCATGGATGGCAAACTGAAGCTGGGCAGCAATCTTCAACATCATAGCTACTGTTATTGGAGAAGACAAGAGCAGAACAGTTAGCAGTAGAAACTTGCAGTTCACTGTGAAGTCACAGAGTTTGCAACAAGTATTTATATTGTATGTAACAGTTTCACACCTTAGTATGGCTTGGAATAATAATAGTTTCTGTCACTTTAATAGTTTCTGTAATGATTATTTTGTGTATGTACTGTCTTGTTTATAACTGTAGCTAACTGTAGTGTTTGTTAAACCAGGCGTGCGCCTGGTTTACTGAAATTGTATTCGTAAAAGTGTGTGTGTGTGTACCTATCTGTCTACCTATCTACCTATGTTTGTCCGTACACACCCACGTGAGCAAAATCGTTTAATAACGGTAAAAGCAGTAAGAAGTAAAAGTAAAATGAAGTCTGTATTAAACTTCTGCACAGGTGAACTTTGCTCTGAGGTGGTTTCTTTTCGGCGGACTGAAATACTGGTGTGGTGACTTTCCTCAGACTACCTTCCCCTTGAGGCTTTCAGGCATTTCGCAACTGAAAAACAACGGTGCAGGCCTCGTACACTGCCAGGAATAGCCTATCGCTTCGAGTTGAAAGGGGGCGTATCCCTTACGTACGCGCTCGAGTCAGCCCAATTCCGCCGCCAAAGTCACGCTCGAGTTGTACTTCTTTCACGGCGATTCCTGTGTTCTTTTTCTTCATTTCTTCGTCAGCGGTAATGAGTATCAAGGCTGCTGTGATGTCCACACATAAACTCTAAAGGATGGAAAGCTCATTAAGAATAGGCTACACTATTGGAATTCTCCATATAAACACCTTACGAGTATGCGGAATAAAATTGTAAACTTCCGAATACGTTACGTTATTTTTATGTTCAATAATAGGCACCGTTCGATAATAGGTGACTTACGCCGTCAGAACGAAGATTGTAGGTACTTCAGACGAGAGATAATTGATTTTGAGCGACGTCGAATTGATGCCCACTCTTTTATTACAATGTTGGCAGTAGCCGAAGTACTACGTAACCTCACCATTCCTAGATCCCGAGTGAAGTTCACCGGAGTGACATTAGGTAAAGGGGCCTATGGAAAAGTATCTGAAGTGGAATATGATGGAAAGTTATGCGCTGGTAAAGCAGTTCACTCATTACTACTCCAGCTAGCTAGCCCAGCAGAAGCAGCTAAAATAAAAGATGACTTCTTACAGGAGTGCCATCTCTGGAGTACTATACGTCATCCAAACATTGTGTCATTCCTCGGAATATATTATCCTTCAAGTGATGAGACTGGACTGCCTGTTATGGTGATGGAGAAGATGCAGGAGAGTGTAACGTCCATGGTGGAGAAATATGATAATATTCCATTAATGGTGAAACTGTCGGTACTACATGATGTGTCTCTAGGGCTGAGGTATCTTCATGGTCACAGTCCTTCAATTGTCCATCGAGACTTATCTCCTAATAACATACTGGTAAGCTGTCATCTTGAATCAGCAAAAATCACAGATCTCGGCGTTGCAAAGGTAATGAAGACTGGAAATAGCAAGACACTGACTAAAACTCCAGGAACTGGTGTGTTTATGCCTCCAGAAGCATTAGATGATAAGCCAGTATATGGGCCACCATTAGATGTGTTCTCTTTCGGTGGAGTGATCCTCCATGTCACCAGCCGACAATGGCCTACTCCTAAAGCCATTAAACAAATTGATCCCAAGACAAAGACACGAATAATGTTGTCAGAAGTAGAGCGACGTCAGCAGTACATAAACATGATGATTGGAACTGATGCAGACCTGAAACCATTAGCTGTGTCATGTTTGGATGATGATCCAGAATTACGTCCTACAGCAGCAGGATTATCAGAGAAGATCAAGATGATGAAGGAAGAGTATAGCAAGAAGTCCACTCGTGATGGGATGGATCCCTTCTCATGGTTGGCTGAGATGAAACTGTCACTACAGTCACAGGTTTGGCAGTACAAAGTAATAATGTATACATATTAAATGTGATATTAATTAATTTTGTTAGGAACAGCAAGAATCATTCATACCGGACTTGCTCAGTGGGTCAAATAATATCCAGTGGAAAGAAGGAGCTTCAGCACCAGTAGCCAGATCAGGACACAAAGCTGTGGTGCATAATGGAGCAATTTATGTGGGAGGTGGTGCTAATGATGATGGTCGACTTTATACATTGGATGTGTACCTACCAACCACTAACAAATGGGACACCATTGACACACCATGTTCACTGTTTTCCCTAACTGTTTTGATGGGTAAACTTCTTATTGTGGGTGGTGTGAATACTGATAACAAAGCCATTAACAAGATATATGTGCTTGACAGTGGCCAGTGGAAAGTCTACAGAAAGATGCCTAAAGAAAGATTTAATGTTGGTGTTACCAGCTACCAATCAATCATGATAGTGATCGGAGGTGGTGATGATGATGAAAATGTCCTCAATACTGTTGAACTACTCAATGGTGCTACTGGCCAGTGGTTTAAATGTGATGATCTCCCTCAACCACTATTTTCTCCCGAATTGGTCATAGTCAGTGACATGCTGTATGTATTAGGTGGATGCACTGATGATGATGATTTCTCTACAACAGTATATGCTGCATCCCTTGATACTTTGTTAGTATACCAATTAAAATGGCAATGTTTTGCAGATGCATCATGGGGTACTTCAAGTGCTGTTGCTCTGAATAACAAATATTTGTTAGCATTGGGAGGAGCAAAGACAATTGGCACCAAAAATGATGAAATAATATTGACTAATGAAGTTTTTACTATTGACTCTATGTCTACCACATGGACACTCACTGCAACTATCCCACTGCCATTAGCTACAATGGCTGTAGTGTGTAACAATGATTCCAAGCTAGTAATGATTGGAGGATTGACTAACAACAGAGAAGTTAATGTGTATAACAAAGTTTGGATAGGATCATTCCAGTAGTGACCACCAACATTAACTTATACCATTCATCCTTATAACAGTCATGCATGCACTAAATTACTATTGATATGTACAAAACACTGCACATGTAGTTACTAATAGTGCAAGTGTTCTTATTAAGCTCTTGTCATAGCATAACTATAATATATTTATGTCAAATTAATGGTACAGTATATTAAAATTCTGTGAAATACTATTGCATGTAAAGGCCACTGCAATTTAATTAATTGCTTGCTATAACCACACTGCTGATAGATTCTGTACTGGATGATACACTGCTTGAAGTATCTTAGTTTACTACAGTGGTATATCCCCAGTATATGGAACAGTTAATTGTTTGTTATTTTAGTAGTTTTTCAGTAAACCCGCATTCACTGATGTTTTACTGAGAGTTTAAAACTTAGTAAAATAATTACGTTCCATATACTTAAGTTTACTGACACTTTACTATCAGTATAACTACAGTAAGGCATCTTAACAAATTAGTAAACTAAGAACCTTCAAGCAGTGATATTTTCTGCAAAATGAATGTTTCATTCATTATAAACTTGTTGTAGCTGTACACAGTTGCTATTAATAGCTGTCCTATTCAAATATAGTATTAACTTTTACTGCATTAATACCCCAATGGCAAGTTAATATGTTTGTTGCCATGTATCTTTTTCTATGATTTGTTTTGAATTTTGTTCTGAATTTAACATGCATGTGCTCCATATAATTCAATCTTGGCCTCAGTTGTATCATTAACTTTATATAACTATATGTACTGTTCTATGGACTTATTCTATTGTCATTACAATGGTTGTTGTGAATGCTATGATGATTGATGCCCTGACTAAAAGGACATTGCTACCATGGAATACTTGTGATGTATAGAGAAAGAGCACATGTACATTTTCAGGAATAATCTGCAAGTTCAAGTCAACCTTGTCCAGGCTTTCCTTAGATGTGCTACACTGTAAAAACGAATTTGTCAAAACAACATATTTTGTCACACCAACAAACTGTTAAATACACAAATGTTTTGTCAAGATAACAAACTTTTGCTGTCGCGACAAATATAAATGTTATAGTAACAAAATATACCATGATACTTGAATAATCAAAAGTGCTAACAAAAACCTTTTGTCAAGCTAACAGATTGGTAACATCAATACAACAAAAGTACTTTTGTTACATCACATAATGCTGTTTAGATATAGAAATAGCAAAACAATTTGATATTATGAAAAAAAAATTGCTCCCTGTACAAAGAAATAAACTAAACCAAATTTGAAATAAAATACTTGGTTACAATGTGAAACGTCCCTGGTTCACATGAACTCAACTGATGAGTTTCAAGAGAATGCTGCTTGCCCATCCATACACTGTCTTCTGTTACTTGTTTTAGAATAAATTTAGCTGACTTTTGAACTAAAAAGGAATTGTGATAATGATCAGTTCCTTTAGTTCTGTAAAGGTTCAAAGTAAAAAACATATGTGACATCATCAATATAATTCCATATATCTTCTCAAACTTTGGTAGCTCATCTTCAAATCCAACCCAAATCACATCATCTACACAGTACTCGTTGCCTTGCATTTCTATCCAGTCAACCCTAAATAATGTGCATGAGTTCAATAACCTTTCACCATGAAGTAAAGACATTGGAAGCTTTATGCTAATACTTTTAACAGTAAACAAATCTACAAGTAGATGCACGCACATGCATGCAAGCATTATGTGCACTGACACACACACACACACACACACACACACACACACACACACACACACACACACACACACACAAAGCATTAATTGCCACTAGCGCAGTCACGCCTATCCAGTGAAACAGAACCGGAATACCCGTCAGGTGCTAGCAAGCAAATACTCCAGGGGCAACACTAGTAATCCTGCAGAAGGCTGGACCGTGTCTGACAGGTAAAAGTGTGGGCACTTGAAGTCCCACCTGGTCATTCACCTACTATGTGAACACTGATACCTCTCCCAAATTATATCAGACATCCATTGGGTGGGCAGCTCCCCACGTAACATGAGGTCTCCATTTAGCAGCTGGATAGACTGGAGCAATGCAAGTAAAGTTTCTTGCTCAAGGAAACAACAACAGCAAGTTGGCACACCAGGCAACCTCATTATGCTACCTCACACTCAACACACACACACACACACACAACACACACACACACACTACACACACACACACACACACACACACACACACACACACACACACACACACTATACACTACACGCCTGTACACAATCTAATGACTAAAGCACTATTATAGCTCTTACACATAAATGTTGTATAAATTTTACCTTGTTACTGTTGTTTGCTGTAGATTATGAGCAACCAGAAAATTCTCTAATGGCTCCTTAATCCAATTTGGTTCAGCTGAAAGGGAGCTTTCGCATTGAGCTACAAGAGTAAAATTATACATAAATACACTTCAATAAATTATTATTAATGCTTCAAGCTATCTGCACATACCGATTGATTTATTCATCACCTTATCAAAGAAGTCATTGTCATGTAGGAGAGCACACATCAGTTTCTGATGACGCTGAGCAACACTTAGGACAATATTCTTAAAATTTCCTTGCTGAGCTATCCTTTTAAAATAACTGTTTTTAGCTTCCATCCTCATACACCACGATGTTGTAAGAGGACCTAACCTACATATGTGTGCATGTAATTGTAAACACTTGTATGCTTTGCATCAAGAGCTTTCAATATAAATGGCAGAGAGTATCCAACAGCAATGCAACAAGGAATATAACTGACTCCTCTATAGGGTAAAGCACAAAGACTTGACCTTATCAACACTAATAAGCACCATCTCTATCACAAATAAACTTTTTAACCTTGACACTTGCAGGGAATATTGAAAGTTGGGCGCTCACTTCATTTTATATTGTAAAGCATAGATGTAATAATGTATGCTCACTTCAAAATCTGGGATGGAAAATGGGTCAAGTAGTGTTGCTTTGGCAAAATTTTCTTGTGGGAATAGCATTCGCAAAATGAAGACAAGTACATCTCAATTAAGAATGCTAAGTACTCCACTAAATCAGCTGAAAAAACAGAGGACAAACAAATTTGTAGTATTTCTAAAAGCAAAAGAAAGCATTCCCATTCTTCATCACATTCTGGAACTAATTCTCCGATCATCAATGGCAAATACACAGCAAAATTCCACATTTGGCTAGCTAAACAGAAGAATAGCATCAATAATTTAATATTACAAATTAATGATCAACTGAAAGGGTTCTAAGTAGTGCATAAAATATATACAAAAGCCAAATGGTTTGTAAATATAGGACTACGTATACAGAATACTCTATAACACCACTTGCAAAGTGCACGTCTCAACTGATTGATTGATGTTACCACCATCATGTAGAATGTGAGGAGATAATTGTGATGGTTTATTCCTGGATTCAGATCGGCTGAATTTGAAACTTAAGAGTTTCTGATTAATATGGTCAATAGTAAAGAGGCGTTTCTCACATACAAAGCTTTGTAGCATGGCTTTTATTGTATAAGGAACTACTCCTTCTAACAAGATATGCATCATATCTTGAGGTAGCTGACCATCACAACATCAAAGTCATCCAACTTATTTAATACACTTCTATAGTTTACACCATATGTTACTGAGTCTGTTTCAGCTAACACTCCAGTGAGAAGAGAACAATGGCAATCGTAGTTGTCTGGGTTTCTTAGAACAAACATGTTCTCTTGAAACTGTAAGTAAAGAATTGAATGCATAAATTCAAAGAGATAAGCAGGATAAGCGGGCTGTATTTACATTTTTATGGCACTAAGCACACTTTCCATGAATGAGATACAATCCACAGAAACATGTACCGGAATGACCATGCACAACTACCCCTACCTTGCATAAAATATACAGTGCATAAGTATTAAACTAGTGCAATCATTAGTACAAATATAAACTGCCATTGACAAGCACTGAAACTTCTAGGTGAGTTGGCTCAATGTGATGCCTTTGATTTGATGCATTCTTGTGCCATAGCTACTTACAAGACAAAATGAAATAGCTCAACCATTAGCTACTAAAAAGTAACTACAGTACAGTACCTTATAGCAGGTTATTTTCAACAAAGGAAATATTTTCCGGATTGCCATTCATCCAAAATTTTGAGCAGAAAACGTTTGTGGATAATTATTTTCCCAGTACAAAAAGCAGTGAGCTTGATATAGGACAATAGGACTCTTGTTTTGCTTTTCCAACTATAGGCTAAGCTTTTCACTCTAGAGTGCGTGCCATAGGGCTGGTATTAAAAAAATCAATCAAAAAAAACATTTACTTACTTTAACACTCATCGTCTCTTTAGTGGTCAAACAGTTTCTGCATTTTCGAAGTGACCACCCAACTCCAACTTTAAACCCTCCAATTGAATGTGCAGCTAGAGTATCAGCAAGCATGGCTAAAACAGCACCTTTTACAGGGACCTCTTTATTGTTTATTGTTAACAAAATTCCCTGCAATCAAACCAACAAATATTTTAAAACCTCAAACATACACGAAAGTACCTTTCTGAGCTTATTCATGTCATTTACGAAAAGCTGCAAAACAGCTTCATATCCATACTCTTTTAAAAGTGGATAAGTGACGACAGCTATCAATTGTACTGTCTTCAGAATTGAGCGGTGTTTTGGGTGAATATTACCCAGTGTGTAATAGAATAGTGCTGCAAGTGAAATGTGTTAATAATACCAAGAACAACATATTGATAAGCATACAAAATTCTTTAAGGACCATAGAAATGTATGCAATGTCTCACTATACAACTAACCTTTTACAAACAACAAGGTGAGTTTTCAACACTGGGGAGCAATCTTTTTTTTAGTTGAAAAAATGTCCACCATTTTATCAATGTTACGTAATCTTGTATATCAATCTACTCTCAAGGTTAGTTTTTAGGTTTGTACTAAATATTTTTTGATTTTAGTTTATGTAACATATCGGCTTTGTATATCAAAAAGATTACATTTGAATGGCAAATAAAATGGCCTTTGTTTAAGCCTTGTAGCTTGAAGTGTTGTGGAGTTATAGCCGTTCGTTTACTGCCAATACACTTGGATGTAATGTTACGTCGGTGGGCTTTCAATGAAAGAAAGGCTTAGTTCAGATGTAATATACCGGCGGTGGTCCTTAAAGGGTTTTAATAGTTAAGTCATTGCTGACATTACACAATTGACAATTCTGTAAGGCTTACATAGTTTATGCTCCCTTGTAGGATCCAAGGGGGTTGGTCACTTCAACTTCATCATAGTAGATGATAAATTGAAGCTAAGGGATTGATCACTACTAGTATACAGTGGATGAGTGCTGTATAAGGAGGCATCACAAAAATCACCAATAAGGTCATCATCTCTTGCATGTGATTGAGTAACCTAAAACACAAACAAATGCAAAGTACATACCTTCCAAACACAAAGTATACCTCTCGATAAACATCTTGGTTATTCAACAGTTTTTCTAAGTTTTGCAGAAGTGGAACATACTGGCAAGTTTCCTGCACTTCTACCAGTCGTCGCTTTGCGCCAGTCTGCTGGTACCTGAATGAAGTGCCTAGCTCATAAGACACTGGTTCCTGCTTAGGAATTAAATAAATGCATGCTACTCTGAAATATGCCCACTTACAACAAGTCCAAAGTTTTCTTTGAAAAACTTAGTTTGCTGATGTTCAGTCTTCAATTCATCAAATGGAGAGGGGTGCCCTGAATCTGACTCGTTAGAAAGCAAGTTAACTCTTCTACTGCCTTCACAGTATAATCAAGTGACACTTGTGTTAGTTTAAACTTTTCCTTTAAAGTGAGAATAAACTTAGCTGCAGCTGTCTTAACATCGTCTTTACAAAGCAACAAATTTGAAGTTGACTGATCGGGATCATGTGCCTCCGCCACAACATCGCTTAAATCATGAGAGGTAGCAATTGCATCCGTGTCTTCTCGAGTACCATCCATATCTTCTTGAGTACCATCCATTGCTGGTCACTGTAAAGTGCTAATAATAATAATCCGTGTCTTCTCGAGTACCATCCATATCTTCTTGAGTACCATCCGTGTCTTCTCGAGTACCATCCGTGTCGGCTTCTTGGGTGCTTTCACAATCGGTATCTGTGATAGTAGAGGTGCTCATGCCAGCTGGGTCTTCTATAGTAGGGGTAAAATTGTGTTGCCAGTTGTGGTTCTTTCGGGTGCAGTGTCCACGAAAAGTGTCATAAGAACTCTCATTCAAAAACACACGAGTACAAGAAGAAATCCCACACCAATAGCGAAACGTAGGCTCAAAACTGTGCGCTTCAAAAACATGTGGGTTAGCCGGCGCGCCACACCGTGAGTATATTAACAGGAAGAAAGAAAACGCAATTTTCACACCTATGTAGCTCTGTGATCCTTTATGCGATTGGAACCAAATTTGCTACAGACGTGCCGGCCAGTTATGGGAGTTTACATACCACATTTGGAGAAAATCGGTCCAGCCATTTCCGAGATACGAGCGAACAACATTTCGTTTTAATTTCTTCGTATTTTTCTTCTTCATTTCGCACACTTCGCAAAATCTGCCATAAAACACGAATGCGTACTCGGATAGGGCTGAAATTGGCACACTTGAAGGGCTCATTAAGGCGGATCTCAGTACCAACTTTGGTAGGAATCCGATGAACATTCACGGAGTTATGACCGATTATGTGCGTAAAATAAGGTCGAAGGTCTGTCACGACTACAGGGTAAACCCCTTGGAGGAATGAGTTGAAAATTGATATGTAGATGGAGTAACCATCGTAGGAGTGCCTTTTTGTGGTTTGAAAGTATTTGAGATAAAGACCATGGAGATATGACACAAAACCCAACCTGTGTCAAAATTACGCGATCGATTATTGTGAATAAAAAAACAATTAGTTTTCACATCTACCAGGCAAACCGCTTAGAGCAATGAGCTGACAATCAGTATGTAGCTGGAATAATTATCATAGAAAGTCCTTGCAGTAGTACAGAAGAATCGGATTACAAACCACTGAATTATGATCCGAAAGGCAACTACGTGTAGCAAATGCGAGATCGAGATACTCTAATAGAACAGTCACCTTAATAGAGCATTCAGCTACGTTTATAACTTACTCCATTATAGAATTATATCACATTGCAAGATATTCTGTACGGAATTCAGCTACAAACAGTTAATCTGATAGACAATTCAGCTACATGCAAGTCACCCTGTAGAGAGTTCATCTAGAAACAAGTCACCCTGTATCAGCTAGAAGAAGTCACCTTATAGAGAGTTCAGCTACAAAGAAACCATCATGTAGAGAGTTCAGCTGCAAACAAATCACCCTGTAGATAGTTCAGCTATGAACAGATCACCCTGTAGAGAGTTCAGCTACAAACAAATCACCCTGTAGAGAGTTCAGTTACAAAGAAAGCACCATGTAGAGAGTTAAGCTGCAAACAAATCACTCTGTAGAGAAGACCAGCTAGAAGAAATCACCTTGTAGAGAGTTCAGCTACAAAAAAACCATCATTTAGAGAGTTCAGCTGCAAAATAATCAATCACTCTGTAGAGAGTTCAACTAGAAGAAGTCACCTTGTAGAGAGTCCAGCTGCAAATAAATCACCCTGTAGAGAATTCAGCTACAAACAAATCACACTGTAGAAAGATCACCTAGAAGAAGTTACCTTGTAGAGAGTTCAGTTACAAAGAAACCACCACCATGTAGAGAGTTCAGCTGCAAACAAATCACCTGTCGAGAATTCAGCTAGAAACAAGTCACCCTGTAGAGAGATCAGCTAGAAACAAGTCACCCTGTAGAGAGTTCAGCTAGAAGAAGTCACATTGTAAAGAGTTCAGCTACAAAGAAATCACCCTGTAGAAAGATCACCTAGAAGAAGTTACCTTGTAGAGAGTTCAGTTACAAAGAAACCACCATGTAGAGAGTTCAGCTGCAAACAAATCACCTGTCGAGAGTTCAGCTAGAAACAAGTCACCCTGTAGAGAGATCAGCTAGAAACAAGTCACCCTGTAGAGAGTTCAGCTAGAAGAAGTCACATTGTAGAGAGTTCATCTGCAAACAAATCACCATGTAGAGAACTCCAGCTACAAACAAATATGCCCTGTAAATAGATCAGCTAGAAGAAGTTACCTTGTAGAGAGTTCAGCTACAAAGAAACCACCATGTAGAGAGTTCAGCTGCAAACAAATCACCTTGTAGAGAGTTCAGCTACGAACAGATCACCCTGTAGAGAGTTCAGTTACAAGAAACCATCATGTAGAGAGTTCAGCTGCAAACAAATGGCCCAGTAGAAAGTTCAGCTATGAACAGATCACCCTGTTGAGAGTTCAGTTAGAAACAAATCATCCTGTAGAGAGATCAGCTAGAAGTATCACCTTGTAGAGAGTTCAGCTACAAACAAATCACCTGTAGAGAGTTCAGCTACAAACAAATCACCCTGTAGAGAGATCAGCTAGAAACAAATCACCCTGTAGAGAGTTCAGCTAGAAGAAGTCACATTGTAGAGAGTTCAGCTACAAAGAAACTACCATGTAGAGAGTTCAGCTGCAAACAAATCACCCTGTTGAGAACTCAGCTACAAACAAATATGCCCTGTAAAAAGATAAGCTAGAATAAGTTACCCTGTAGAGAGGTCAGCTACAAAGAAACCACCATGTAGAGAGTTCAGCTGCAAACAAATCACCCAGTAGAAAGTTCAGCTATGAACAGATCTCCCTGTAGAGAGTTCAGTTAGAAACAAGTCATCCTGTAGAGAGATCAGCTAGAAGTATCACCTTGTAGAGAGTTCAGCTACAAACAAATCACCTGTCGAGAGTTCAGCTGCAAACAAATCACCCTGTAGAGAACTGAGCTACAAACAAATCGCCCTGTAGAAAGATCAGCTAGAAGAAGTTACCTTGTAGGGAGTTCAGCTGCAAACAAAGCACCCTGTAGAGAATTCAGCTACAAACAAATTGCCCTGTAGAGAGACCAGCTAGAAACAAATCACCCTGTAGAGAGTTCAGCTAGAAACAAGTCACCCTGTAGAGAGTTCAGCTACAAAGAAACTGCCATGTAGAGAGTTCAGCTGCAAACAAACATCCTGTAGAGAACTCAACTACAAACAAATCGCCCTGTAGAAAGATCAGCTAGTAGAAGTTACCTTGTAGGGAGTTCAGCTGCAAACAAAGCATCCTGTAGAGAATTCAGCTATAAACAAATTGCCCTGTAGAGAGACCAGCTAGAAACAAATCACCCTGTAGAGAGATCAGCTAGAAACAAGTCACCCTGTAGAGAGTTCAGCTAGAAGAAGTCACATTGTAGAGAGTTCAGCTACAAAGAAACTGCCATGTAGAGAGTTCAGCTGCAAACAAACATCCTGTAGAGAACTCAACTACAAACAAATCGCCCTGTAGAAAGATCAGCTAGTAGAAGTTACCTTGTAGGGAGTTCAGCTGCAAACAAAGCATCCTGTAGAGAATTCAGCTATAAACAAATTGCCCTGTAGAGAGACCAGCTAGAAACAAATTGCCCTGTAGAGAGATCAGCTAGAAACAAGTCACCCTGTAGAGAGTTCAGCTAGAAACAAGTCACCCTGTAGAGAGTTCAGCTAGAAGAAGTCACATTGTAGAGAGTTCAGCTACAAAGAAACTGCCATGTAGAGAGTTCAGCTGCAAACAAACATCCTGTAGAGAACTCAGCTACAAACAAATCGCCCTGTAGAGAGACCAGCTAGAAACAAATCACCCTGTAGAGAGATCAGCTAGAAGAAGTCACCTTGTAGAGAGTTCAGCTAGAAACAAATCACCCTGTAGAGAGTTCAGCTAGAAGAAGTCACATTGTAGAGAGTTCAGCTACAAAGAAACTGCCATGTAGAGAGTTCAGCTGCAAACAAACATCCTGTAGAGAACTCAGCTACAAACAAATCGCCCTGTAGAGAGACCAGCTAGAAACAAATCACCCTGTAGAGAGATCAGCTAGAAGACGTCACCTTGTAGAGAGTTCAGCTATAAAGAAACCACCAAGTAGAGAATTCAGCTGCAAACAAATCACTTGTAGAGAGTTCAGCAGGAAACAATTCACCCTGTAGAGAGATCAGCTAGAAACAAGTCACCCTGTAGAGAGTTCAGCTAGAAGAAGTCACCTTGTATAGAGTTCAGCTATAAAGAAACCACCATGTAGAGAGTTCAGCTGCAAACAAATCACCTGTAGAGAGTTCAGCTAGAATCAAGTCACCCTGTAGAGAGTTCAGCTAGAAGAAGTCACATTGTAGAGAGTTCAGCTACAAAGAAACTGCCATGTAGAGAGTTCAGCTGCAAACAAACATCCTGTAGAGAACTCAACTACAAACAAATCGCCCTGTAGAAAGATCAGCTAGTAGAAGTTACCTTGTAGGGAGTTCAGCTGCAAACAAAGCATCCTGTAGAGAATTCAGCTATAAACAAATTGCCCTGTAGAGAGACCAGCTAGAAACAAATCACCCTGTAGAGAGATCAGCTAGAAACAAGTCACCCTGTAGAGAGTTCAGCTAGAAGTCACATTGTAGAGAGTTCAGCTACAAAGAAACTGCCATGTAGAGAGTTCAGCTGCAAACAAACATCCTGTAGAGAACTCAACTACAAACAAATCGCCCTGTAGAAAGATCAGCTAGTAGAAGTTACCTTGTAGGGAGTTCAGCTGCAAACAAAGCATCCTGTAGAGAATTCAGCTATAAACAAATTGCCCTGTAGAGAGACCAGCTAAAAACAAATTGCCCTGTAGAGAGATCAGCTAGAAACAAGTCACCCTGTAGAGAGTTCAGCTAGAAACAAGTCACCCTGTAGAGAGTTCAGCTAGAAGAAGTCACATTGTAGAGAGTTCAGCTACAAAGAAACTGCCATGTAGAGAGTTCAGCTGCAAACAAACATCCTGTAGAGAACTCAGCTACAAACAAATCGCCCTGTAGAGAGACCAGCTAGAAACAAATCACCCTGTAGAGAGATCAGCTAGAAGAAGTCACCTTGTAGAGAGTTCAGCTAGAAACAAATCACCCTGTAGAGAGTTCAGCTAGAAGAAGTCACATTGTAGAGAGTTCAGCTACAAAGAAACTGCCATGTAGAGAGTTCAGCTGCAAACAAACATCCTGTAGAGAACTCAGCTACAAACAAATCGCCCTGTAGAAAGATCAGCTAGAAGAAGTTACCTTGTAGGGAGTTCAGCTGCAAACAAAGCACCCTGTAGAGAATTCAGCTACAAACAAATTGCCCTGTAGAGAGACCAGCTAGAAACAAATCACCCTGTAGAGAGATCAGCTAGAAACAAGTCACCCTGTAGAGAGTTCAGCTAGAAGAAGTCACATTGTAGAGAGTTCAGCTACAAAGAAACTGCCATGTAGAGAGTTCAGCTGCAAACAAACATCCTGTAGAGAACTCAGCTACAAACAAATCGCCCTGTAGAGAGACCAGCTAGAAACAAATCACCCTGTAGAGAGATCAGCTAGAAGAAGTCACCTTGTAGAGAGTTCAGCTAGAAACAAATCACCCTGTAGAGAGTTCAGCTAGAAGAAGTCACATTGTAGAGAGTTCAGCTACAAAGAAACTGCCATGTAGAGAGTTCAGCTGCAAACAAACATCCTGTAGAGAACTCAGCTACAAACAAATCGCCCTGTAGAAAGATCAGCTAGAAGAAGTTACCTTGTAGGGAGTTCAGCTGCAAACAAAGCACCCTGTAGAGAATTCAGCTACAAACAAATTTCCCTGTAGAGAGACCAGCTAGAAACAAATCACCCTGTAGAGAGATCAGCTAGAAACAAGTCACCCTGTAGAGAGTTCAGCTAGAAGAAGTCACATTGTAGAGAGTTCAGCTACAAAGAAACTGCCATGTAGAGAGTTCAGCTGCAAACAAACATCCTGTAGAGAACTCAGCTACAAACAAATCGCCCTGTAGAAAGATCAGCTAGAAGAAGTTACCTTGTAGGGAGTTCAGCTGCAAACAAATCACCCTGTAGAGAATTCAGCTACAAACAAATCGCCCTGTAGAGAGACCAGCTAGAAACAAATCACCCTGTAGAGAGATCAGCTAGAAGAAGTCACCTTGTAGAGAGTTCAGCTATACCATGGAGAGAGTTCAGCTGCAAACAAATCACTTGTAGAGAGTTCAGCTAGAAACAAGTCACCCTGTAGAGAGATCAGCTAGAAACAAGTCACCCTGTAGAGAGTTCAGCTAGAAGAAGTCACATTGTAGAGAGTACAGCTACAAAGCAACCACCATGTAGAGAGTTCAGCTGCA
This sequence comes from Dysidea avara, assembly GCF_963678975.1. Lineage (NCBI taxonomy): Eukaryota > Metazoa > Porifera > Demospongiae > Dictyoceratida > Dysideidae > Dysidea > Dysidea avara. The sequence goes on along the minus strand of NC_089275.1, from coordinate 18,481,622 downwards.
AACAAATCACCCTGTAGAGAATTCAGCTACAAACAAATCACCCTGTAGAGAGACCAGCTAGAAACAGGTCACCCTGTAGACAGATCAGCTAGAAGAAGTTACCTTGTAGAGAGTTCAGCTGCAAACAAATCACCCTGTAGAGAATTCAACTACAAACACATAACCCTGCAGAGAGTTCAGCTAGAGTCAAGTCACCCTGTAGAGAGAATCCTGTAAAGAGTTTATCTACGTACAAGCAAATCACCCTGTAGAGAGTTCAGCTACATTTCAAGTCAACCAGTAGAGAGATCAGCTGCAAATTATCCTGTGGGGATTATTTGACATGTAATAAATATATGCATTATATATATAATTTGTACATTTACTGATAAAATCAGAATGAGTTAAAGTGTTTCTAAAATTTGCTTCATCTTTTTCTTTTTCCTGTGGTAATATAGGTTAAAAGGCCCCAAAGCTGGCCAAGCTGGCCATAGGCCGGCTTTGGGGTATACAAATACAAAAAGAAGTGAAATCTAATCAAAAACAGCCAAGCTGTAAAAAAAGGTGTGCGGCCCCAAGCGGCACAAAATTCACCTGAATTGTCGTTATTAAATTTTTTACCATTAACCTACCATCACAGCCATTTCTTGGCCGCCACCTTGGGTTTCACATCTTTTTTCACCACAGCCTTTTCAAGGGTCGCACACCTTTTTTTACAGCTTGGCTGTTTTTGATTAAATTATAAATTCCATGATATATTTCCAAAATATTAACTAGTTACAAATATCCCCCATGAGCAATTATAATAATAAAATTTATATGTAGTTGTTGGGACTTTATAAAGCATTCATTTACCACTTGTCTATGCAGCATGTCATTATAGCACCTCTGTTAAGATTAATAAATATTATTGTTTTGCAGTTGAATCTCTTAATTGTAATTGCATTTCATACACACAGTACTACAACTAAGTAGCTGAACTAAACATGCCTTTACCCAGGCATTTCAAAATGTTGCTGTCAGACCTTCAGTGCTGGCCACTGTAAAGCTATAATGATAGTAATAATAATAATAATAAAAGTCTAGATCTGCATGGTGGTATAGACCAACCAAAGATTTTATATGTGTATGTTTACCTGCATAGAGTTTACAAAACTTACACTTTTATGTTGCATACTTATGAATGTTGAAACATAAATTAATCTGGCGATTAGTACCTTAAATACAATCTCTAATTACCATGATTCACTTTATTTTCATGTAAAATATTTCATGATATATATTTTCATGTAAAATATTTCTGATATATATTTTCATGTAAAATATTTTCATTTGATTAACGTGAATGATTGCTCTATTAGAGTAATTGATCTTGAGTAAAAATCTTTGTACACAGTTTTCCGTATGAAATTCTTGTCAAATTTGGCTTGCTATGCCCTATGCATAGCTATAGTAATGGACTTGTGTTGGGGATTTGTAAAATAGTACGGTCAGACTGCACTGTAAAAATTTAGTAGTGAATTGCTCTGCCACAATACTCACTACTTTTTGCAGTGAACGTCACTACTTGGTGGTCAATGTAGTGACGTTCACTACAAAATTAGTAGTGAACATCACTACACAAAATAGTGAGTATTGTGGCAGACATTAGTAGTGACGTTCACTACATTTAGTAGTGACGTTCACTACATTTAGTAGTGACGTTCACTAGTTTGTTTTTACTGTGTGATGTGTTGAGAAATTTGTGACAAACTGACATGTGCAGACAATGGTACCATAGATAATGTATGCGTTCCTACTGGATTGGAAACGCAAGTTAAATTATTTTCCTATCCTAGTTACGGTGCGCCAATACATTGGGAAACTTGTTGAGTGGCTGTTTGGCTTTCTCTGGTTTGTTTGAAGGCCGGTTCGTAGGCGTGGACATTCCTTTTATATTGTTTATTGTGTTGCGTTGTGTACTGAACAAGAACACAGCGTGTCTGTGTGTACTGGGAGAAATAGTGTTTGCGACAGGTGACAATGGCAGGTACGCACTAGCTAATAATCCACCCCAAAAACACCTTTGCTGTAAAAAAGGCGCGCCCAAGAAAGTGCCTGTTTTCTGAAGTTTTATCGAAGTAGTGGAAATATACAGCGAAGCAGTGAATATCTAGCTAGCCTATTACACTCTGGCTGCTACAAGTGGTGTAAACAGCAGCAAAGAAACAATGCTACACTTTCTGTCTCTTCAGGAAATTTGCACAACCGTTTTGAAACCCCATATTTCACCTTTGAACCTGAATTTTCTTACGCTATTGTTTACTGCTCTCCAGCGTCCCTACTCAGTCCAGCCTCCAATTAGTGTAGGTGGTAACTAACCCAGCTGTAAACAACAAACACTAATTTGCTGGTTACAGGTACAGCGAAATCTTCCTCCTGTCGAGGCCATAAAGTTTACGCGCAGCGAAACAAGGATAGCCCATGACGTCACTGTAAATAATGAATTTAAAAATTGTTAATTTAGAAATGGAAGTAGGGATCAAGCGAGGGGTTCGTAACGCAGTACTTAGATTTGAGATTTGAGAAATCTTAAGAAAGATTCAAGATTTTGACTGAGATTTGAAAAGATTTTACAAGATTTTAAGATTTCAGTTAAGATTTGAAATACTTTTAAATACTATATGTTGTAGTGTTGTGGAGCCGTGTTCTGTGCCTGGTATGAGTCAAGGTACGAGTCTACTGAAGAGGCTACTCTTTAGCTATTGCAATACTGCATACTACCAGCAATAGAGCTTAGTATATGTGGCTAATTTGCCTAGTTAAATTGGCGGCTTTGCCCGCTGACACGTAGCAAGTTAGCCTATAGCTAATGGAACTGTTCCCAATGCATCTATACAGTTACCTCACATAGTAAGTAATCATGACTAAGAGCTAGCTCTCCTTGTAGTGATCTCAGTAGTGATGAGAAAATGCCTAGATCTTGAGTTGTACATACTTCATTTGTACTGAGCAACCAAGATAGTGACATAGCAAACTACTTCAGTGCTGGTCACTGTAGCTAAAGCATTCAATCGAATCAAATAGCCCTGCATGCACACATAAGCTCAGTAAATCTCACACTAGAGTTGGCAAAGCTTAATTATACTATTATTAACTACTACTTTGCCATAGATTTTCATGCCGCACATGTATAGCTGTATTATAGTACTGTATGCATCAAATAATATGTCTAAAATCATCATGTTTTGCCATGTCCATGCAAGTTGTGTACATTTTAGCTATATCATTATTTAGACATCTCTTGCAACTGCTGACAGTTGGACTGCATAATTGTCTCGATAATTGTGTACAGGAACTTCAGCATTTCAATGGTGTAGGTGACTTCAGCAAATGTGGAATAATATGATATCAAAGATACCACACATAGATTCCACACTTATATATAATATAACTTATAGTGCAACTGTCTTTGAGACTGTCTACCTGAGTTAGCAAAGTGATATGGACATTGACCCATTGAGATATAAATGATTAGCTAGCATGCTTGTTAAAGTTTGTGCGTGTATTGTAAATTGTATGTATATACATACGTACATGAACTCAGCTAAGCGAAGGCATCAGATGCATTCATGCATTTCAAGGTATCAGATGCGTTTATGCATTCAGCGCAAGTATATCAACTTCCAAACTGGTAGTGGATAGTTCCTGAGGTTGCTGCTCCATCTCCTGTTATCTTTCACTAAACAATAATAGACGAGATAGTAATTTAATCTGCTCGAATCTGTTCAGCTAAGAGTATGATATCATTTGGACACATTACTTGCTGGCATGGTAGAGTTAAGCTTACACATTATATAGTGCATGTTGCTACATAGCTAATTATAATTGGACTAAGCTTTCATACCTGAGCTTAATGTTGTGGGATGCTGGCACAAGATACCAGTGCAGGAATATTCAAAAACATGTAAATTCTTTGTAACCAAAACCTTAAGATTTCAGAGACTCCAGCCAGCCGTGTTGTGACTTGATCCACAGCCACATACAATCAAGACATGTGCCTATGTTTATGGAGCCATAGCAGGGATTATTAGTCTTCTCTGTATTCCTCTTGCCAGCATGTCTCTGACTCCCTATACTGACAAAGGCTTTCAGTAGCCTTCACAGCTGAGGTCCCATATGAGTGGGATAACAAATAAGCTACATAGCAAATATCACTACTCATATCACTAAAAGCAGGGGTCCCACATGTGTAGCTAAACTTTTCATTTGCTGCATGAAGGTTGGCTAGTCTATATCGAGGTCTATACTATATCTAGAATATAGAGATTGAGATGTGCTGATTATAATTACTGCATGATGATTTTCAAGAATGTGAATATTGACGAGACGTGCTATAGCTACTCCTGATTTAGCCAAAGAGCTCACTAAAGAGATGTAGCTGTTAGCTATTGGAGTTTTATCCTGGCTATTATGTCAGGAGCAATATGAATCCGTACATGCACCATGCTCACTCTTTTCACAGGTGTGAATTCAGTATGTAGACTCACCTAACAAAGATCCGAGTCAGGGTCACCATAGATAATATATACCTTACCCGGGATTGGAAACGGAGGCAATCAACACCTATCAACAAGTTCACTCAGCGTTGTAGTATCGCGAGTTTAGTGTAACGTAATTCCGTAATTCAGTCCGTGTTTTATAAAATGGCGAATGCTGGAACTCGTGCTAGAAAGAAGAGCTCGAAGCGGAAGAGCGGAGAATCCGATGGAAATGACGATGCTGGTTCGTTGTCATTATAGCTAACAATAAACAACCAGCGCTGGTAGCAAAATTTGGGCATTTTTACAGCGGCTTAAACGTTCAATCACTGATGTGCCTGGCCTTGTTTGTGTGCAAGTTATGTTGATGTAGCCATTCATTAGCTATACCCATAGATAATATATACCTTACTATGCTATACCATACCTGTCTTTTTCTTTCAATGCAGGTCCCAAAGCAAAAGATGCTTTTGTGGAAGCACTCAGAAGCGTATTGAATGATGATTCATTTTAAATAATGTCCTCAGAAGCAATTGAAGCAAGAAAAGCGGCACAGATTCTGTTGGACTGGTGTCTTGATGCTGCCAACAATAACTGTTTTACAACATTTGTTTTGAAATTGTCAGAAGACCTGAAACAGGCAATGAGCTCTTGTAAAAAGAAATCATGCAATCGTGAGAAACTTTGGAGAAACTTTTTTCTGTTGCGCTCTTCAGAGAAATTTCGAGAGGACTGGGTAAATTTTTTGGACTCCGCTAATGTGGCTGCTACACCTATCCTGTATCAGCATTTAACTGATATTTTGTTCAGGGGATACATTGGTGATCATGTTGTGACAGGGTGTACAGCTGAAACCAAGGTTGATCCAGCACCAGCTGTAACAAAATGCGAAGGCAATGCTCTTCGTTATGCTGCTGGCTATGTTTGTAGACATTTACGTAAGAAAATCGAACGCAGTAAACATGAGCTTAAGGAAGAGATGGTATTGTGCCTGATGGCTTTAACAAAGGACACACTCGAAGAACATAGTGAATGTGGCACTAGTTCTGAAGAATGGACATTAGCACTAGATAGAGGTGGGCTATGGTATGTTAAAGAAACAACATTTATATTGTTTATTGCAATAGAAGAAGTGAGAGAATGCCTAAAAATGTTACTTGGCAGCAACCCAGCAGCTGGAAAAAAAGAGGAGATTGTTGAAAAAGTTATCTCCAGTGATGATATTGAATTTTATTGGCTGATTTTCACTGCAGATTTCGAGATTGGTGAGAAGGAGGTACATAGTGCACTTCTTAAGGAAATAGTGCAGCTTTATGTGGCTATCCGTGGATTTTCATATGCGAGCTTTTGGATGGAGAAATTTAAGCAGTCAGCAAAAAAGAGTACACAGCGGTCAAAAAGCTTACGTAGAGACTTGTATGATAGCAGCTTATAGTATATTATATTATTAACATTTGCAATGCTATGCATAACACAACTTTATTTTGTGATTACCCAAAATAACCCAGTTAGAATATTCTCAATTCTGCATTTTGGATTGTATCAATCCACCCTGTAAAAGGAATGCTTTAGCTAAGCATCTGCACACACTGTGTCACTATACCTGAAGGAATGCCATTACACTGTTTCAGTCTACTGTGCAATATATCCAAAGACCTGACTGGTGCATCAACAAATGAGCACAAAGGCAGAGACACCTTCAGCACTGACACATCTCTCAAAGGAATTGAAACTGGTAGCCTCTTAGGTTTAGGCTGCCAGTGTTTGTTACTATGAAGTCTAAGCTTTCTGTGACCTCTCCTATCATTCATCTGCAAAAAATCCAGTGCAAACTATAGCTATATGCATAATAATAAAGCATGCAACAGTTCTGAAAAGGAAATACTTGCATTCACTTGAAGATTCAAGGATTTCGCCTACATCAGTACAAGTCAGCAGCCTTGAAACTATCCTATTTTGTTTGTATACATATGAATTACAGGAAATACTTAAGAAAGAAAGTTAGTAGTCTTTAGAAAATGACCTGTAGGCCTCAAAACTTAATACCTCAAAATCGCATGTTTCGCAGTTGCGCTGCAATTTGATGGCATAAACGGTAAAACTAAGGGTTTTAAGTTGCATGATTTTGTCCGCTAATGTCTCAGCTTTCAAACAGTGTAGTTTACATCGAAAAATATCGCTCCCACACTGCTCTACGAACCCCAAAAGTCGAGGGTACGACTAAAAAGCCATTTTTTGCATAAACCACGCCAAACGCTATTTGTTCAAAATTTTGACGATTGTATGCAAGTAATACAACAGTATTGTTCTTACCACCACGGTAAATCCTCTTCATGTTCACAACTAGTAGCTTATCTACCCGTTCTTTTCCTTTCTTCCATCGGCGAGGTGAAACCTTACATATCAAAGCGAAAGTGTTAATTATTACAATGCTGACGGCTCGCGATTTTTGTATTGAAGTGTGTCCGGTTTCCAATCCCGGGTAAGGTATATATTATCTATGGGGTCACTAACTAGCTTGTCCCAACGAGTTCGTCAAGTAGCTAAAGGCGTTGCGAAGAAGAAACAACCTCAGGCGGAACAACTGGCTATATCTCTGGCAATATACGTAGACTGCAAGAACCCAATAATCGCACAGTACACGTGGACGAACAGGCCTAGGTGCAAGACAGCCGCAAGAATACGTGTTAACAAGTAAAAGCTTGAGTAAAATATCCAAACGTTTACTGAAATTTACTAACAAGAAGATTAAGATTTGATTGTGGTAGTCTCAGATTCAAAGATTTCAGCGAGATTTTAAAGATTGTAAAAGATTGTCACTAAGATTAGGAAGATTTTAAAGATTCCATGGATTTTGCAGATTTCACAGAGATTCAGAGATTTGAGAAGATTCTTGTAGATTGCATGGGGATTCCAAGAGATTTGAATCTCGGATAAGTTAGATTTAAAGCGTGGCGGACCCTCGGGATCAAGCGATAAAAACTACTGAAACAAGTGATTTGAATGATGGCAACTATTACAACATAGCTTTGTGGGGAAATCCTTACATTGGCATCTCACCACGTCACCATATATGTTCAATGCCAAAGTAGGGATTTCCCCACAAAGCTATGTTGTAATAGTTGCCATCATTCAAATCACTTGTTTCAGTAGTTTTTATCGCTTGATCCCTACTTCCATTTCTAAATTAACAATTTTTAAATTCACTAGTTTGTTAACTTTTTTTGGTATAGGTATATAGCTATTATTGATCTTTGGCACTGACTGCTCTATTAGAGTATCTCGATCTTGCTGCTTGCTTTATGCAAGCTGCTCAATTACTAAATTGAAAGGCATGCAGGGTTTCTATCTCCTGTTTTCTACAATTAGTTACAGCTGGACCATTAATAATGGGCGTGGTCCACTGATCGTTAAGTACGAGCGCGCGCTCTGATTGATAAGGGCGTGGCAGTGTGTTCTTACTTCACTAGGCTGTTTGATCGCTTTGCAAGTGTTGCTATACAGGCATCTACTTGCCCTTACAGTACGGAATCCGTTATTAGTTTTGTGGCGTCCGAATACGGCTGCTCTAAGGAAAGTGTCGATACGAATTATTAACGCCTCCGTGACTGGAAAAGAAGAAGACGATCCGTAATTGAAGATAAAAGGAAAGGCAAAGCGCAGAAGGCAGACACTCTTCGGAACCCGAAAAGGCACATCCCAGCAGCGAGTTAAATATTGTGGCAAAGAATGGTGATCCTTCGCTGCTTCGTTTGGCCTGTAGCCTTGCGAATGTGGTCAGGCAGGTAGGCAGGCTGGCAGGCAGAGAAAATTTCTGTTTTAGCGATTTTTTAGAAATAAAATTCCAGCACTTTTCTAGTCGTTTCCTGATATATAACGCTAGAAATAAAGTTAGAAACTTGAAGAGTCTTTAGTAAAAGGTTTATTTGCTGTGTGAGATATTTCTAGGATAATTTTTGAGGGATCGAAATTTGAGGCGCGCGCCAAATCCACCCGGATCCCTACTTAAACAGTACTATCGTACTGTTTGATACGGACGTTTCCAATCCATGTGACATACATTATCTATGATGGTATGTATACTTTAAGATAGATAGATAGATATTTTTTAGTCAGCAAAAGCCATTCTTCCTTGCAGGAGATATTACAATATATAAGTACAATACAACAACAAAAACAAGCTGATGTTGTGCTACTTCTAAGGCTGCAGCACATGTTGCTGTAGACCTTCAGTGCTGGTCACTGTAAAGTGTTAAAAATAATAATAATAAAACCAGGCGCCATGCAGCTAGCTAACTCATTTGGAATAACTATAGACAGTATGTACTACTATGAATTAACCAACTATGTATTACTACTTTACAATAGGGTAGTTTGGGTTGTGCAATAATATAATTAGCTATTTCTCGTATTTCGTAATTCATGAAATATTCGTAATTCATTCAATTACGTTGCTATGCACTGCTAAGGAAGTGTTTGTTAAATAAACCGCTTTTACCAACATATTACACACAAAACTATCTTCTAAACTGTTTTATAGTGTGACTAACGTGTTTTTCCCCACAAATTCTCTCGACAAAGCCTCAAAGCTGCTCTTCAATTTCGTTCGCATACGCGAGGGCTGACTGTTTGTGATTTACCTGAGTAAAAGATGTATCCACGAAGACTGTACAGAAGGGGTTGTTGTAAACAAGGATAATAAGACTGTGTTATTGGTCGTAATGTGCTAATTTTTCACCGTACGCATTTTACACTAAACGATTCGCTGTTGTAACTCACAAGCGCATGCTTGTATCAAAACTATACTTCAGTTACAGTATCATGGTACTTCAGATAACACGTTGATATAATAATCAAGAGTGTGTAAGGTGCACTGAAGTCACCACAGTAGAAAAGGTGCAAAACGTTCGATAATGATTGATTAACGCAAATATGATCGTTTTTTTTTCTTTTCCCGACCTACCGACCCTAACTTTTCCCGAAAAATCCGAGCAACAATTTTTCAAATAGGTATGGCCTTACTAGTGGTTACTTGGCTTTAGTAATCCGACATGTTAAACATACATGTTAATGGAGTTTAAACATATGAATTGATATCTAATAGTGAGAAGGGATATATCAGTGGTATGCGAGAGAGTTTGTTAAATAAACCGCTTTTACCAACATATTACGCACAAAACTATCTTCTAAACTGTTTTATAGTGTGACTAACGTGTTTTTTCCCACAAATTCTCCAGGGGCGTAGCCAGCCAACATTTGATGGTTGGGCACAACATCAACTTAACTACACACACACACACACACACACAAGAAACACGCTCACCTTCATGTGAGACATTATCAAAGAAAAATATAAAAAAAGTGTATGTATGCACACAAGGTCTACAGCTACCTATACTATAGTGTAAATAAATGCTGCTTGCATGCCTGCAAACATTTACTAGCTATATGCTATCTATTAAACTTGTAGGGTAGGCATCCACCGACGATCGCCGTAGCTGAGTATCACGTGACATTAAACTGCTGAACCTACAAGAACCAACAATGTAAACAGTTCATCACATATTTAACACAATCAACTGGCAGTATAGTTTACAGACCAACCACCACAGCGATATGAAATGCTTTTTCAATTAAACACCACATTATGATTATGATTATGATTAGATACTGGAAAGACAGCACTCAGTGCTGGTTACATCCAGGAGGGGGGGGGACCCTCAAAACAAAAAGGGGGTTAATTACAACAAATCTAGTCCAAAAATACAATTATTAAACTGTTCTAGTGACTCTGTATCGATGATGTGATTAGGGAGGTTATTCCATTGCTTGATAGTTCCTGGAAAGTAACTCTGTTGGTAAGCAAGTGTTCTAGTTGGAGGAATTATATATCTGTATTGGTGATGCAATCTAGTTGGATATGAAGTAGGCTTGAAATACTCAGGGAGCTGGATAGATGGCAAAGCGTGATGTAATACTCTATATAGTAAGTTCAAACGATCAATACATCTTCTGCTCTGTAGGCTCTTCCAATGCAGTTGATCCAACAGGTAAGTGACACTACTCATTGGATTGTAATCCGATGCTACCCATCTTGCAGCACGACGTTGTACCTTCTCTAAAGTATTAATTAAGTATAGCTGGTGAGGGTCCCAGACACAACTAGCATATTCCAGCAGAGGACGTATTGATGTTAAATAGGCTGTTATCTTAACTTCTTTGGAGCATTTACTTATATTACGTTTAAGAAAGTTGAGACTTTTAGTTGCTTTGCCGCAAAGATGATCGATGTGGTGGGACCAAGACATTGATTGGTGGAATATGACCCCTAGATATGGATGCTGACTCTTCAGTTCCAGAGCTTTATTGTCAATGCTGTAGGTGGTGAGCATGGGAGTTTTGCTTCTTGAACAACGTAGAAAAACACACTTTTCAACATTTAGTTTCATTTGCCAAGTTTTAGCCCAGTGGAAGACTTTATTTAGATCTTGTTGTAGGATACTATTGTCTTCTTCTGAATCAATAATTCTGTAAATAACCACATGGTTCAAATGAAGGCCGGGGGCGCTAATTTATTATCTATAACACAAATATCAGCATGCCAAGGAAGCTTCGTCCCAGACTTACAGCAGCCAATGTACATTTTGCATGAATCTGGTGTAAACCACAACTCGGTTAATCAGTACAATTTGTGCACGTGATGCTTTATAATGACTTGACCTTTTCTCCATTTCCAGCTCCATTTGCATATACTATTATTGTTATCTAGAAGAGTCACGTTTTCCTGTTTTCTTTCATCAGCAGTAAGGCCAATGAAACTTGATTAGCAGTTTCGCGTCATCGCCCGCATGCTTTTGATACACCCGCATGGAATTTCATTATTGGTATTTCAGATCGAAATACTCTAATAGAACAGTCACTTTTACTCTAATAGAGAAATCAGCTATACTCCAATGGAAAAATTACTCGTTATAGATTAGTAACGTGCTTTAGCTATTTAATGCAAGAGTAATCAGTGTAGATCTCACTGTTTTTTGGCAGAAATCTTCATGTTTGGATGTGTGTTGTGCTTTTGGAAAAATAATGAATAATGAATAATAACCGCCTGCCCGCATCAAATTTTCAAAAATCTGAGCGAGAAACTGGTAATAAAGTTTCATTGGCCTAAGGTATGCTATACGGTACTTTCCTTATCAAAAAAAATACGCTTGACAAATCCACTGAAACGAAATATTTTGCTGCCAGCACCATCCACACTGAATCCTACTGACGATTATCACTCACTGTGACTCAGAGATACAGTACCACGACTGTAGTGTACCACGCTTTGACTCCATTTTAAATTTCGAATTTAAACCGCGCCAAGGAGCGTGGCACGTGCGTCTTTTATAGGGACTTCCAAAGGGATTTTCCGCGTAATGGATCACGTGATATACCATCTATCTCGATCCCTTCTGAAGTCATGGTTCAAGAAATGAGGTACATGTTTACGCTTTACAGTATCAAAGTAGGGTGATTTTGTGTGTTGCTGTGAATCCTCGCATGAATCTTAAGCTACTTGTGATGGTTGGGCAAAAGTTTGTGATGGTTGGGCAAGAAACTGTGATGGTTGGGAAAATGCACACCCATACCCACCCTTGGCTACGCCACTGAAATTCTCTCGACAAAGCCTCAAATCGGGATGGGGTAAAACCGGGACGGGGACGGGGAAAATAAGGGTAAAACCGGGACGGGGATAGGGACGGGGACGGGGATGGCCAACAGGAGTAAAACCGGGACAAGGACAGCCGAGGTATAGGGACCACTGTTAGAGTAAGCTATTTTCTCTGAAGGGATTGAATCTTGGATTGGATATAAGTTATGTATGGCTAAGCAAAAATATCAAGTAGCTTTGAGGTAATTTAATCTTTAAACTGTCACTTAAGGTTTGAGAGATTTTGACGTCCTTATAAGCTGGTACATGGCTTAGCTAAGAAATCAAGTAGCTTTCTCGAGTAACCTTTGAACTACCATATAAGGTTAGAGAGATTTTGACATCCTCAGCTAGCTATATAAACCCAGACCTCACACTAAGACACTCTTCAGTGGTTTTTCAAATGGATTGTGAAGTGGAAGATCAAATAATTTCGTGCCCAGATTGTAATTATTGTCTTTGTACATACAAGATCCCCCGGGAAGCCTGCACAGTATTAAAAATTACTTTCTAGCAATTTGAATGTATCTCTGGACTATAACCAAGCTGTAGATCACTTGGAGAATTCTGACACAACGTATAAGGAGTACATCAACACTTTGGATGCTAATTCTCCCATCCAACCTATAAAGGAGGGACAGTGTTCCTTTATGATCTAAGTCTATAGATGAAGCATAGTGGGAAGTCAAGAAAAAGAAGCTAAGGCAAGTGGAATTATTTAGCTCAAGCTGCTGTGCAAGCTGAAAATTAGTTTACTCATATGCTAGGCAATTAAGAATTCATAATATAGTAGTGGGGGAGAGTGTCTAACTGAAATACTTCCATGGAACACAGTGTGTTGAGTTACACCTGAGTCTGATCAAAGAATAAAGACTTGCCCTTAGCAGCACCAATTAATGCTAATCAAACGTTCTCTATCACCAGTGGAGGTAGTTTTCTGTTTATATCCAAAGGTATTTTCATGCAGGATAATATAGCTATACTTAGTAATATATAAGGTCATAGGCGGATCTGAGGGTGGTGCAAGGGGTGCTGTGTCCCCCTGGCCCCCCTTGGACCTACGGCACTATATTGATACCAGAAACTGGAATCATGCATTCATACTGTTCAAAAGTATAGAAAACTAATGGACAAATAGAAGACAACAGTTATAAGTACACTTTACAGTTATACTGTACATTGTAAAGAAAGTGAGACAAATAAGTTTGATTTTTGTGCTAAGATCGAGATACTCTAATAGAGCAGTCACTACTCTAATAGAACAGTCACAATTCTAATGTCATTATAACAATACTATAGCTGTACCTTATTTTAGATTTAGTACACTTTACCATCAAACAGGTTTTATCTTAAATAGACTAACTAATCTTTATATGCATTGCAAGCATACACTTTGTTAGCTAAATGTTATCAAAAATGCTCCCAAATTCAAACCTATAGGAGGTCTAATTTTTAAAAAATTTCTCTAACTACAGTTTTACAACTGTATGTCTATCACTCATCCAGCCATACTGAATAAAGTTATGCAACTAAATATAACTTGTGTACTAGAATTCCTCTTAGTGGAATAAACACTGTTGTACACTAAAACTCCTTGCCCCTCCTTGGCCGCCTCCTAGATCCGCCTATGTATAAGATTGCCACTAGCTAGCTATACTGATAAGACAAATGATGACATGATAAACACTGAAAATAATTATAGGATTAGCTATTTAAGACACTAAAATCATGAATTAAAAATGAAGCTCAGTACCTACAGTATAATAAAACAAATGCTAAGAAAAATCATAGACATAACAATGTGTGGCATGCAAAACATAGAGTTATTATCTACAAAAGGTAACTGATTAGCATGTGAACCAGTTGAAATTTTCAACTTTGTGGTCATGTTAGAGGAATATTTTACAAATGACTGTTGTTTTGTTGACTTCATACCATCATAATATTAGGGACGTCCATGCCACAATATCTTGATAGAATAATGATGAGTAACAATGACAATTAAGTTATTGATTTCTTTGAGGCCGGTTGATTCTATGCTGATCAGAATTACCCATGGACTTTTATTAGTAAACAGGCATGACAAAACTTTTGATTTACCTTTGCATTCATAAAACTGATTTCTTATACTGTTTGCTGTACAGGAAGTAGCAGCAATTCAATCAGCAATGATATATTTTGCCTTTCAAGGTGGCGTGCTGGGAAATTCAGTTCCACAATAAGCCATGACATGGCTTATTGTGGAATGGAACTGAACATGGCTTAATTGGTGCTGATAAGGTCAAGTCTTTATTCTTTGATCAGACTCAGGTGTAACTTAACACAGTGTGTTCCATGGAAGTATTTCAGTTAGACACTCTCCCCCACTACTATATTATGAACTCTTGCCTAGCATATGAGTAAACTAATTTTCAGCTTGCACAGCAGCTTGAGCTAAATAATTCCACTTGCCTTAGCTTCTTTTTCTTGACTTCCTACTATGCTTCATCTATAGACCTAGACCATAAAGGAACACTGTTCCTCCTTTATAGGTTGGATGGAAGAATTAGCATCCAAAGTGTTGATGTACTCCTTATACGTTGTGTCAGAATTCTCCAAGTGATCTACAACTTGGTTATAGTCCAGAGATACATTCAAATCGCTAGAAAGTAATTTTTAATACTGTGCAGGCTTCCCGGGGGATCTTGTATGCACAAAGACGATAATTACAATCTGGGCACGAAATGATTTGATCTTCCACTTCACAATCCATTTGAAAAACCACTGAAGAGTGTCTTAGTGTGAGGTCTGGGTTTATATAGCTAGCTGAGGATGTCAAAATCTCTCTAACCTTATATGGTAGTTCAAAGGTTACTCGAGAAAGCTACTTGATTTTTCTTAGCTAAGCCATGCACTAGCTTATAAGGACGTCAAAATCTCTCAAACCTTAAGTGACAGTTTAAAGATTAAATTACCTCAAAGCTACTTGATATTTTTGCTTAGCCATACATAACTTTAATATATCCAATCCAAGATTCAATCTCTTCAGAGAAAATCGCTTACTCTAACAGTGGTCCCTATACCTCGGCTGTCCTCGTCCCGGTTTTACTCCTGTTGGCCATCCTCGTCCTTGTCCCCGTCCCGGTTTTACCCCATCCCCTCAAAGCTGCTCTTCATTTTCGTTCGCGTAAGTAAGGGATACGCCTCCTTTCCAACTCGAAGCGATAGGCTATTCCTGGCAGTGTACGAGGCCTGCACCGTTGTTTTTCAGTTGCTAAATGCCTGAAAACCTCAAGGGGAAGGTAGTCTGAGGAAAGTCATCACACCCGTATTTCAGTCCGCCGAAAAGAAACCACCTCAAAGCAAAGTTCACCTGTGCAGAAGTTTAATACAGACTTCATTTCACTTTTACTTCTTACGTAAAAGCTGCTTTTACCGTTATTAAACGATTTTGCTCACGTGGGTGCGTACGGACAAACATAGGTAGATAGATAGATAGGTACACACACACACACAGTAAACCAGGCGCACGCCCACAGCCGGCCGGCGTCTGGTTTAAAAAGTGAGACAAAAATTAATGATAAAAAGAAAAACATTAAACTAATAGCTATAATTATCCATGAATAGTGTGATTGCTAAAAGGAGTACATGCAGGGATATTTAAAATCCAGCCTGTTCTGATCAATGTTTTCCTCAAAGCTCTGCCATTGGAATGTAAAACTGAGCCATAACAATTTTCTAGTCTTAGCTACACAAATTCACTCATAGTTGCATACTGAATATATGCAGTACTCTTAATTACTACCCAATGTACTATCAGGAACGAGTTTCTGAGGTTTCCGGAAACTGATCACGCTCAGATCGAGATATGTACTCTAATAGAGCAGTCAGTCACTATAATAAAGCAGTCTCAGTATTCAGAGCAGTAGTGTAGCAAGCTATGTAAGGAGATTTTTATGTACTTTATCAGTGATATTACCGGTACATACAGGCTTCAGTCTTTATAGTCACAGGACTTTTGGTGACTGATTTCTGGGTCAAGAACATAGCTAGATTTTAATGAAGACCAAAAAACAAACGAACAAAAAAGGTAATGCCTGCTGAGAATAACTGCCCTCTACTATACTAACTATATATGTAGCTATGTGCCACAGCAAATTAAAATTCATTAGCCCTGTCATTATGTAAGGATTTGAACTGTTAGTCCAAAATACTATACCTATACCACCATACGACAGGAAATTTTGACAAAAGGGGAATTTGATGAATCCACACTTCATAATAGTATTGATGAATGTATTATATTGATGAAAATCAAGAAATCAAAATATGTAATTATGGATCCAGAAGTCACCAGACACTCCTCTGCTAGCCTTGTGGTTTAATACACCAAATATGACCATAAGCATTCCAAAACTCAATCACACAATACAATGCACACGATGGTTGGTTTCACAATATCATAATTGAAGATGATGTAATAATAATGCAGAACATAACACAGAAATGTGTATGGTACAATACTGAGTAATAGATACTAATACACATTTGTCTTTAAAGGTTATTATAATCATAAAAAAAAACACGATTGGGTCATAAACTCATAAAATTATAACGCAATAATTTGTAGACGATGATTGAGATATTCTGTAACACAGATACTGGCACTGTTTACTGTTATACCAGTGATGCTATCGAACTGTCCTTTTTGACTTCCTGTTGTTCCAAACTTAGTAATCAACTGGTGGGTGGGGCTGAAAACTGTGAGGTAGTTAACATCATTGGTTATTATGCAATCATCAGGAGTCAGACAAATGGCAAATGGACTGTTACAATCTATCTTCCTAATAAAGTGACCATCTTCACTAAACTTACTTATTCCACCTCCACTCACGTTGTCAGTCACATACACTTGGTCTTTGCTGTCCAGGGCAATATAACAAGGGCTCTGAAACTGTCCAGGATTAGGCCCTTTGGAACCAAATTTGAATAAATAATTGTTGCTGTGATCAAATACTTGAACTCTGCAATTAGTACGGCCCACCACATAGAGTAGACCTTTACTATTAAAGGCTAGTCCTTGAGGATGATCAAATTGGCCACTACTACTGCCATAAGAGCCAAATTGTGATAGGTATTCTCCTTGTAGAGTAAACTTCTTCACCACATGGTCTTTGTATTCACTGATTGCTATAACACTGTGATCTACAGCTATACCAATAGGATCGTTCAGTTTACTATCTCCACTCCCTTGACCAAATGTTTTGATTACCTTCAATTCTTTGTCCAGCACCACTACATCATGGTTTTCTCGATCTACCAATACAATATCACCATTTGCTGTCATGGTTCCATTGAAAGGAGCATGAAACTTCTTCCCTCCATATTGTGTGATCAGTTGACAACTTTGTAAATCAATTTTAGTGTAGTCTCTCAATGTTGTCCTCACTCTAAAACAGTACACAATTGTGCTAGTTACTCCAACTGTTACATGTTGCTTTTTGACAATACTGTAACTTTATTTTCATACAAACAATTCTATGGCAAAAGTTTTCATATTAAGATATTTTGTATAAATTAATTATGTGACTGCTCTATTAGAGTATCTCTATATGTTGTGACACTGGTTGCTACATGCAGTGGTAAGAGAGACTGTCAGTCATGTTCTGTAGGTTATGGTTAATTAGAAAACCTTTTGGTCTGATAACTGTGATGAGTCAGGACTGCCCTTGGCTTTCAAGATGGCAAAAGTTGTTGCCGCTAAGGATGCTGTAAATGTACGACAATGTAACTCAGGTTTAAAATTCCTAACCGTTTTGCTTGTTCTGGATTTGGACAAACTATACTGTAATTTGCTTTATTTTTGTACAAAAAATTTTTGTGATAAAAATTTTTGTGTAAGAAATGATTTGCATAAATGACTGCTCTATTAGAGTAGTTCAATCTTATTTAAAATTTTTTGTACAAGTGTTGCATACAAAAATGGATTTGACAACAAAAAGAAAGAAATAATGGTACTGCCAATAATGGAAAGTGTTAAAGCAGCTAGGGATGAAGTTTCAGCTGCTTTGTATGGCATGTTTTCGTTTTCAGATTAGATTTTACATTAAAATGTCAGTTGTACTAATGCTCTTGTACAAATTCAGTATCTCCCACAAAATCATCTCTAACAGTGCGTCTTATACATCCCACAGTGGCACAAAGGTGCTATGGTTGTATCAACCTCTAAATTCATTGCTATGTGTGCTCTATGAAAAGGCTTGTTACAAAAGGGAGGAGCAAAACAAGAAGGACTTTAAAAGTTGCCATGGAAGAAAAACAAAATTAATAGGCAAGGAAAGACAAGTTGAGCAAGCTGAGAAGCAGTAAAAGGCTGTGCAGAAAATGCTTGCTGAACAGAAATGTTCATCTGATGGATCCAGAAGCAAGTGACAAAGAGTAGAAGCATGATACTCAAGATACAGTTAGTTAATTGTTAATTAAAAGCATTAAAGCCAGGAGGTCATCAAATCCTATGGACAAGGAAGTATTCCACTCCGTACACTACTAACATTACGGGTAAAATTCATACATGGCTCATTAGCAATCTTATGCACAATAGCGATACTCAGAATGGGCCGCCACTCCATCACTTTGTGCTATTTCAATAGGAAGACCATTGAGTCGAAGGAACAACTAGGAATAGTCCACCAAAGTAATTTCATGCCACTAGTGAATGTAGAAAGGCTATCCTGCCCTGCCTATGCTACCATTCTTTCATAGTGCTGCTATTCAACTTCATTTTCATTGCTTTGTTTTGTTGTGTCGGTAATGTGACGCACTCAAGCATGTACCTCTGTATACTGTCCTAATAAGGAATTTGAAAAAGCTATAGTACACAGTAGACATGTTTGAATTTCACTGTCTGTGGAGTTACATGATCCCTTGTCTATAGGCTGATAATTATCAGCATTGACACAAGTACACAAAAGATTTGGAATTTTCAACTAGAGTAAGGACAATAGCACATTGATAAAAAGTACTGAAACAAGCTGGAGTAGTGAACCATATTAAATCACAGTAAAACAATAAGAAATGTTATATTCTTACTGTACATTTCCATTATGGTACCTTGAGCACAGTAGGGATATATATATCTAATCAAAAACAGCCAAGCTGTAAAAAAAGTTGCGGCCCCCAAAAAGGCCATGGTGAAAAAAGATGTGAAATCCAAGGTGGCGGCCAAGAAATGGCTGTGATGGTAGGTTAATGGTTACATTTTAATAACAACAATTCAGGTGAATTTGGTGCCAAGACCAAGCGGCACAAAATTCACCTGAATTGTCGTTATTAAAATGTAACCATTAACCTACCATCACAGCCATTTCTTGGCCGCCACCTTGGATTTCACATCTTTTTTCACCATGGCCTTTTTGGGGGCCACACCTTTTTTTACAGCTTGGCTGTTTTTGATTAGATATCATTTCTTTTTGTATTTGTATACTGCAAAGCCGGCCTATGGCTGGCTTTGGGGCTTTTTTAACCCATGTGTTTTTTTCTTTACTACAGGAAGAAGAAAAGAACTTAAAGAAGAATTTTAGTACTTCAATTATTTTTGATTTTATTAGTAATTTTACAAATTATATACATATATTTATTACATGCCCATTATTCCCCACAGGATATTTTTTTGCAGCTGATCTCTCTACTGGGTGACTTGAAATGTAGCTGAACTATATACAGGATGGTTTCTTTATAGCTGAACTCTCTACAAGGTAACCTCTTCTAGCTGGTCTCTCTACAGGGTATTTTGTTTCTAGCTGAACTCTCTACAGGTGATTTGTTTGCAGCTAAACTCTCTACATGGTGGTGTCTTTGTAGCCGAACTCTCTACATAATGGTTTTTTTGTAGCTGAACTCTCTATAAGGTGACTTCGTCTAGCTGAACTCTCTACAGGGTGATTTTTTTGTAGCTGAACTCTCTGCAGGGTGATTTGTTTGCAGCTGAACTCTCTACATGATGGGTTCTTTGTAGCTGAACTCTCTACAAGGTGACTTCGTCCAGCTGATCTCTCTACGGGGTGATTTGTTTCTAGCTGAACTCTCTACAGGTGACTTGTTTGCAGCTAAACTCTCTACATGGTGGTTTCTTTGTAGCTGAACTCCCTACATGAAGGTTTCTTTGTAGCGGAACTCTCTACAAGGTAACTTCTTCTCTACAGGGTGATTTGTTGTAGTTGAATTCTCTACAAGGTGGTTTGTATGAGGCTGAACTCTCTACATGGCGGTTTCTTTGTAGCTGAACTCTCTACAGAGTGATTTGTTTGCAGCTGAACTCTCTACATGATGGGTTCTTTGTAACTGAACACTCTACAAGGTGACTTCTTCTATAGCTGATCTTTCTACAGGGTGAATTGTTGTAGCTGAACTATCTACAAGGTAACTTCTTCTAGCTGATCTCTATACAGGGTAATTTGTTTGTAGTTGAATTCTGTGCAGGTGGTTTCTTTGTAGCTGAACTCTGTACATAATGGTTTCTTTGTAGCTGAACTCTTTACAAGGTGACTTCTTCTAGCTGAACTCTCTACGGGGTAATTTCTTTGTAGCTGATGAACTCTCTATATGATGGTTTCTTTGTAACTGAACTCTCTACAAGGTAACTTCTTCTAGCTGATCTTTCTACTGGGTGATTTGTTTGCAGCTGAACTCTCTACATGGTGGTTTATTTGTTGCTGAACTCTCTACAAGGTGAATTCTTCTACCTGATCTCTCTACAGGGTGATTTGTTTGTAACTGAACGCTGTACAAGTGCGTTTTTGTGGGTGATCTCACTGCAGGTTGATTTGTTTGTAGCTGAACTGTCTATAAGGTGATATGTTTGTAGCTGATCTCTCTGCAGGTTGATTTGTTTTAGCTGATCTCTCTACAGGGTGATTTGTTTGTAGCTGATCTCTCTACAAGTTGATTTGTCTGTAGCTGATCTATCTGCAGGTTGATTAATTTGCAGCCGATCTCTCTACAAGGTAATTTGTTTGTAGCTGAACTGTCTGTAAAGTGATTTATTTGTAGCTGATCTCTCTGCAGGTTGATTTGTTTTAGCTGAACTCTCTACAGGGTGATTTACTTGTGTAGCTGAACTCCTTACATTGTGTCTAGTTTCTAGCTGATCTCTCTACAGGGTGATTTGTTTGTAGCTGATCTCTCTACAAGTTGATTTGTGTGTAGCTGATCTTTTTATTGGTTGATTTGTTTGTAGCCGATCTCTCTACAGGGTAATTTGTTTGTAGCTGAACTCTGTACAAGGTGCTTTTTTGTAGGTGATCTCACTGCAGGTTGATTTGTTTGTAGCTGAACTCACTAAAGGGTGATTTGCTTGTAGCTGAACTCCTTACATTGTGTCTAGTTCCTAGCTGAGGGTGATTTGTTTGTAGCTGAACTCTCTATAAGGTGATTTGTTTGCAGCTGAACTCTCTACATGGTGGTTTCTTTGTTGCTGAACTCTCTACAGGGTGTTTTGCTTGTAGCTACTCTCTACAGGGTGATTTGTTTCTAGCTTATCTCTCTACAGGTTGATTTGTGTGTAACTGATCTCTCTACAAGCTGATTTGTTTGTAGCTGAATTCTCTGCAAAGTGTTTTGTTTGTAGCTGACCTCTCTTCAGGGTGATTTGTTTCTACCTGATCTCTCTACAGGGTGATTTTTTTGTAGTTGACCTCTCTTCAGGGTGATTTGTTTCTAGCTGATATCTCTAAAAGGTGATTTTTTGTAGCTGACCTCTCTTCAGGGTGATTTGTTTCTAGCTGATCGCTCTACAGGTTGGTTTGTTTGTAGCTGAACTCTCTACACGGTGATTTGCTTGTAGCTGAACTCCTTACATTGTGTCTAGTTTCTAGCTGATCTCTCTACAGGGTGATTTGTTTGTAGCTGATCTCTCTACAAGGTAATTTATTTGTAGCTGATCTCTCTACAAGTTGAATTGTGTGTAGCTGATCTCTCTGCAGGTTGATTTGTTTGTAGCTGATCTCTCTACAAGGTAATTTATTTGTAGCTGAACTGTCTAAAAGGTGATTTGTTTGTAGCTGATCTCTCTGCAGGTTGATTTGTTTTAGCTGATCTCTCTACAGGGTGATTTGTTTGTAGTTGATCTCTCTACAAGTTGATTTGTGTGTAGCTAATCTCTCTGCAGGTTGATTTGTTTGTAGCCGATCTCTCTATAGGGTAATTTGTTTGTAGCTGAACTCTCTATAAGGTGATTTGTTTGTAGTTGATCTCTCTGCAGGTTGATTTGTTTTAGCTGAACTCTCTACAGGCTGATTTGTTTGTAGCCGATCTCTCTACAGGGTAATTTGTTTGTAGCTGATCTCTCTACATGGTGGTTTCTTTGTTGCTGAACTCTCTACAGGGTGTTTTGCTTGTAGCTGATCTCTCTACAGGGCAATTTGTTTGTAGCTGATCTCTATACAGGGTGATTTTTTTGTAGCTGACCTCTCTTCAGGGTGATTTGTTTCTAGCTGATCTCTCTACAGGGTGATTTTTTGTAGCTGACCTCTCTTCAGGGTGATTTGTTTGTAGCTGAACTCCTTACATTGTGTGTAGTTTCTAGCTGATCTCTCTACAGGGTGATTTGTTTGTAGCTGATCTCTCTACAAGTTGATTTGTGTGTAGCTGATCTCTCTGCAGGTTGATTTGTTTGTAGCCGATCTCTCTACAGGTAATCTGTTTGTAGCTGAACTCTCTATAAGGTGATTTGTTTGTAGCTGATCTCTCTACAGGTAATCTGTTTGTAGCTGAACTCTCTATAAGGTGATTTGTTTGTAGCTGATCTCTCTGCAGGTTGATTTGTTTTAGCTGAACTCTCTACAGGGTGATTGCTTGTAGCTGAACTCCTTACATTGTGTCTAGTTTCTAGCTGATGTCTCTACAGGGTGATTTTTTTGTAGCTGAACTCTCTTCAGGGTGATTTGTTTCTAGCTGATCTCTCTACAGGTAGATTTGTGTTGATTTGTTCATTGCTGATCGCTCTAAAGGTTGATTTGTTGCAGCTGAACACCCTGCAAAGTGTTTTGTTTGTAGCTGATCACTCTAAAGGGTAATTTGTTTGTAGCTGAACTCTCTCCACAGTGACTTGTGTGTAGCTGAATTCTGTGTAACTGAATTCTCTAGAGAGTGACTTAATTGTAGCTGAATTCTCTACACAGTGCATGACTTGTTTATAGCTGAACTTTCTTCAGTGTGACTTGTAATGTTCTGAATCTCTATAGTGATATATTTGCTTAACTCTCCACATGCATATGGTGACTGTCTTCTTGCTGAACTGTCTATAAGATTAACTGTTTGCAGCTGAACTCCCTACAGAATAACTTGTGATGTAATAAAATTCTATAATGGAGTAAATAAATTAGCCGAATGCTCTATTAGGGTGACTGTTCTATTAGAGTATCTCGATCTTGCATTTGCTACACGGAGTTGGCTTTCGAATCATAACTCAGTGGTTTGTAATCCGATTCTTCTGTACTACTGCAAGGACTTTCTATGAAGATTATTCCAGCTATACACCGATTTTCAGCTCATTGCTCTAAGCGGTTTGCCTAGTAGGCGTGAAAACTAATACTTTTTTATTCATAAAAATCGATCGCGTAATTGTGACACAGGTTGGGTTTTGTGTCATATCTCCGTGGTCTTTATCTCGATTCCTTTCAAACCACCAAAAGGCACTCCTACGATGGTTACTCCATCTACATAGCAATTTTCAACTCATTCCATGAAGCGGTTTACCCTGTAGGCGTGACAACAAATCGATCTTGTTTTACGCGAATAATCGGTAATAACTCCTGAACCATTCATCGGATTTGTACCAAATTGGATGCTAGGATTCGCCTTTGGACTCCCGTTCTGTGTGCCAAATTTCAAGGCGATCGGAGTACGCGTTTGCTTGTTATAGCAATTTTTGCAAGTGTGCGAAAAGACGAAGAAGAAAAAAAAAAACCAAGAAAAAAAAACGAAACTTTGGCAGCTCGTATCTCGGAAATGGCTGGAGCGATTTCCTTCAAATTTGGAATGTAGACTCCCTTGGCTGGCGGGCAACTGTGTAGCAAATTTGGTTCCAATCAGATAAGTGATCACCGAGATACAAAGGTGTGAAAATGACGTTTTCGTTCTTCCTGTCAATATACTCACGGTGTGGCGCGCCGGCTTCTTGGGCCGCACGACACACTATCGTGTGTCTTGATAACACTGCTTATTGTTTTAGAGCAGCTCATGTATTTTCGACCCCCATGAGTGTTCGGACGCGATATTTCCTAGAAGAACAATGAGAGCCGATCATTTATGGCACTATTATGAAGACCTATCACTATAACCTCCATGTATAAAATTTGAAAGGATTTGGTTATATCGTGTGGCTGCAGTGACCTTCGAAAGCCACTGTCCAAAAAAATGGATGCTCGGACAAAGTAACGTTCGTTCGGACTCCTCCATCTCTACCCTTCCCATGCAACTTATATGCTATTGTGTGGTAGTGATTGGTAGAGCTATCCTTGAGTTATCCCGTGATATAAGCAGATTAGATATTTATCAGCTACAGTTGCAGCTATCGCCTTTTTCCCAGACGTGGTAACTTGACGAATCGTCGGACACAAAATTGCAATTATAATTCCGGACACAGCAACTTATTGCGATTACTTTGGCATTTTTTGAGTTTAAGTATAGTACTAGCTAAGAAACATTTGAAAACAGCTATTTAGGCACCTGTGTAGAGTGATTTTTTATCAATTCGAGATGGAAATAGTAGCTACCTCATATAGCTACAATACATTAGGTCTAGAATAGCTACATAAAATTGCTCAAACTTAATAATTTTATATATTTGAACTTACTTGAGACAAGGGAGGTAAGAAATAAATCACAACAATACACAGGAGGTCACCACTGCTTTATAGCCTTAGTGACTGTTCTATTAGAGTATATTAAATGCTATATTAATTAAACTTTGTTAATTGCATCCATAGTATAATTTTATGCATATGCAGACTATCTAAGGGTGAATTAGTGCGAAAACCAGTTT